>NC_137219.1:9460159-10060159 GCF_949987685.1 Ammodytes marinus | reverse complement strand
CATCGCTGCCTCGCTGCAAAGCCTTGTGATTCATATCAGAAGACTTGAGCTAAGAGGCCTGCCTTCTCCACAAGGGACGGAATAACGCCTTACAACTTGGCCATGAAGAAATGCTTTAACTGTTGCATGTGGTCTGATAGGGAGGATGGGATGGGCGTGTGCGTGTGTGTGTGTGTGTGTGTGTGTGTGTGTGTGTGTGTGTGTGTGTGTGTGTGTGTGTGTGTGTGTGTGTGTGTGTGTGTGTGTGCGTTCGACGTGCGCGCGTGTGTGTGTGTGTGTGAGGGAGAGAGAGAGCGAGAGAGAGACACATAGGGACAGTGATGGTGACATTAAAAACAGATTCTGCACATTCCTGTTGAAACTCTATTTCTCTGCACCACCTCATGGTGTGAAGACAGTCGCCCACTGAAAACAAAATGTATCTACACCAGAGGCATTAACATAGCACAGTGCAATGGTGCAACTTTGGGCGTGATCATCATGTGCCGTTATTGCATTTATTTTCCCCTGGCTGTCACATTCTACTTCTATTCTTAGTTTACAGAATGTTGATGGTTATACAATCATTGTTGAGACCGCTTGCACTCACATAAGAGTGTTTAAATGCATGTTGAGCTGTGTCTAAATAGCCGGCGGACAGACGAGGTCGGGCCAGAAGAAACTCAAATCGAACAAAGAGTCCCATTCACCCTGTCTCAAACTGTTAGCAGTTTTGGTTAATGGTAACTGTGTGACAGGCAGCAGCACAGCCCGTTTTGTTCTGCGCCTCCGTGCTCACATGGCTGTAACTCTCCCATCACTGGCAGGAGGAGGGAGGAGGGCTAGTGTAACTGCAGTTGTGTAGCCTGGTTTGGGTTTAAAATGGCAGCGTGACCAACTATGTGTGGAATTTCAACCATTCTTCATCCTCCCTGCCAAGGAACTGGGGAGTCAGGACTGTAGAACCCTGGCCTCAAATTCACACATTCATATTTGGTCACTGGACGCAGGGTGCAACAGTTTGGGAGTTATCGCAGAGGGTTTTTCGAAACACACGCGCAAATCAGACACAAGAAAGAATGGAAGAAGCTCAATAGCAGTCGGAGAAACCTGTTATTCAACCTGCTGCTTGATGGAGACGAGATTAGTACTTTTGACAATGAAATACAAAAATAAAAGCCGATGCTCTAAAAATGCTGTACTTCAAAGTAGACCTTGCATATAAACTTAGTTTGCAGGAGCCAGTACGGTTCAACTCATTTGTTAAACATGTGAGGTGCAAAACTTACACCTACACTTTGTCTCCCATTGAACGATTATATTGTTAAAGTGTAAATTCTTTCATATTAACATTCAATTGAATTATACAGCAAACACTGAAACACACGCTTTAGACCCAACGGTGCTTTATCTGCATGTAGGAGTTCCTCTCCATAAGCTCACCTGATCCAGGGGTTAAGAGAGGACCCTCCAGCTCCAGGGCATCCTCCTCGGCCTCCTCCAACTTTTTCTTCTTCTTCTTGGGATCACGGGGCTTACGCAGTAGAGATAGCTCCTCTGGGTGGCGGATGTCTGGAGGGAGGGAGAGAGAGAGAACAACAAAGTCTTATGTGATGCCAGATTAAACAAAACCATGCCTAACAAGTCCTTTTATCTGTGTTTGTTTGTCGCTTGTGCATCTGGTTTCAATGTTGCACACAGCTTTGGTCAACTCCGGTTGTTTTTAAATGTTGCTATAAACATTTAAAAAAAGTTGATTTGATTTAATAAAAAACTAAATAATTGTAGTGTTTTAATTAAAACACGCTTCAAATAGACCACATCGCAAAGCTCGCGGAAAAGTTGCAGAACCTGCAATGTAGGTGAACACAATTATGTTATGTTGACGCAACTTAAATTGAAAAGTTGGCGGTAAAAAAAAAAAAAAATAAGCGTAAGAGAAAGCGAGGGGACAGAGATTGGTAAGAATTAGACACAGCTGTGCGCAAGAGGGGTGGAAAATTGCGAAAACCCTTTTTTCAGGGCCCCAACAAATCGTGCTCCAACTGTAATCCCCAAATGACACAGGGCAGACACACAACCTCCATCTCCTTCTTACCCTCCTTCCTTTGACTTTTTTCACAAAAAAGCAGGAAAATTCATCCTTGAAAGATGACGAGATTACATTAGTGAAATAAACAACCGTATCCTACCCATGTGTGAGCCGTGTGCAAGATCCCAATCAGACGGTATGACACCACACCAAATATAATAATGACTAAAACAGAGCAGGCCCTCTCTCCCCTTCTCTCTCCCTGGGGCTTGGAGGCCAGGGAACCATCACTCACTAGCAGCCATGATGTTTTAAGATGAGCTCGGGACGGTTCTGCTGAAGCAGTGAGACGGCCATAATGTGCCAGGACTAAAATGGATGATGTTAGTCGAGAGGGGGAGCACATCTGGATCCTCAGCTGGATCTGGGTTTATCCATCGATGCCATATAAATTAATAAACCTAGCGGATATTCAAGAGCGGTTTTTCATTATTTTGTTTATGTTGGATTTTTGTAAAAAAATAATTTTCTCATTTCCACTGAAATGTATCTCTTATTTTTCACCCTTATCAACTTTTGATGAAGAGAGATGAGGGATTGGAAAGGTGTTGAAGACCGATTAAAGAGGTCGCTGAGGTTGATAAGGACAGAAGAGAAGAGAGAACGTCTTGGCTTGGTGAGAAAGATTGTTTGGTTTGTGTAACTAAAGCAAAAGCATTCCAGGAGTTTTAAGAACTACCAGATGGGAGCTCACCCTCTCTCTCTCTCTCTCTCTCTCTCTTTCTCCCTGCCTCCCTCCTCCTCCGTTCCTGCTCTGCTGCGGCAGTGAAGCACAATCCCTGTGCCCTTATACAGCCATGTGAGTTGCAGGCGTGCTGCCGAGCTTCAGTCCCACTGAGCCGTGCGAGCAGGCCAAAACACACGCACGGTGAAGCGTGGATCAAACTGTGAGTGTGTGCCTCAGACTGCGCCTCTTGGTGAGGCATTGCAGAGGCATGTGGCATTTTACTACGATGTCATTTTCACTGTTCATTCTTATGACCTCATTGTCACCAACACCCAGGAACTCCTTTATAGGATGAATACTTGACATCTATTTAGCAGGACCAAGCTGTGACACAATAGAGCTCATGAATAATCATCAATTACTTTTTTTTCCATGGAACTGTTACATCCTGATATATTGTTGCCCTCTATTAGATCCAAACTCAATAGCCATTAATGAAGGTTTGGCTACAAAATCTTCATAAAATCATTACTAAGTCTGGTAAAGATATATTTTCTCTGACAGGTTTTGGATCCTGGAAAAGTAATATTTTAGGCACCTCTTTTTTTTCTTTTTTTTTAAGATATTTTTTGGGCATTTTTATGCTTTATTGATAGTGCAGAGAGACAGAGGTGAAATGGGGCAGAGAGGGGAGTGACATGCAGAGAACGACCGCGGGCGGGAACCGAACCCGGGTCTGCCGCTGGGCCCGGCCTGGGAGGGGGACGCCTTACCAACTGAGCTAAAGGCGCCCCCTATTTTAGGCACCTCTGCTGTACGATCGTCTGGAAAGAAGGGAAGTGGGAAATGGGTGGGTGGGGTAAATAAATGGACAGATATGCTCTTTTCCTCACTTCTATGAAGGGAGTAGGCGTAGTAGTAGATATGATGGAGATTGCATGTCTGCTAAAGTATGGATACCATCAAAAAATATAGAGATAAAAGTTACATAACCCAGGTTAAGGGGGGAAATGCTCCACAGGCGAGCATTACAGTACATTTCTGCTGACATTCTGACTTGAGTGTTGAATTGTATGTTTATATTGATAATTTAAGAATCCTGATCTGGTGGGGAATTGCTCCTACAATCACCACATACTTGTGGACTAAGTCAGCAGCATGAGGAACTGTGAGTGATGTTTAGAATGCTTAGAAAAGCTTGCTGGATTTCCATAAGCAGAAATGACACCACGCACAATAAGAGCCCGATCTTCCATCCTGTAGACTTGTGGCAGTAACCAGGCGACGAGCCAGAGGAGAGGAGTTGACTGAAAGCCAGCTGGGCTCGCACAGATCTAAACTCCTCGGAACACATGATTCACTGCAGTGAGTAAGTCCAGCCGCAGAGGAATCACAAACACCGTCACCGTCTAATTTTACAGCACTAAAGTTTACCGTACAAACAGTTTGAGGCCCTACATGGACAAAAAAAATTAAAAAAGGAGGAGTGATTTCACCTTCTGTTTTTCCCCCCTCTATATTTCTCAATGTGGTGAGAAGGTATTTATTGGCTGAATGATCAATACTCAGAACTAAATCAAACCTTTTTCCAGGGAACAATTAATAAAATGAAGGGTAAAAGCTTCATCCCATATGGGGTCAGTACGGAAGGAAGAAATCATGAAGATTTACAAGGCGTGGAATGTGGATATTTTCCCTTTTAAGAATTTAGCCGATGACTAGTACAGGGAAGTTAGGCTGATTCAGATTGAGTTGAACAACTTGAAAAAAGGACATAAATAGAGTAGACTTATTAAGAGTGTCAGAGGTTGAGATGCTAAAAGGCCACTCAAAAACAATGATAAAGCATTTAGGATTTGGAGCCGAGGCCAACCCGCACTCCTACTGTGTTATGACAACAGTGGCCAGCACATTTGGGCCAGTTGTGCAGCAGACCACAGGTTGAAGGGGCCATGAATCTGCTCGGCCAAAAGGGTGAAGCAAAAAGTCCCACACAAATCTAAAAAGGTTTCTGGAGGACAAAATCACACTGACCAAATATTTCACTGCACTAAGCCTTCGCAACCGTCAACTCCCTTCAAACTCATCCACCTGTAGTCCTGGTCCAAAGATATTGGCGACCACTTTATTTTTCAGCCTGGTCTTCCATTTTCTCTTCTCGTTTATCTGACTCACGGTAACGTTACAGACTAATAAAGTTACAGTTACAAGATAATTTTTTGGGCATTTTTGCTTTATTAGACAGATTGGGGAGACAGTGTTGAAATGGGGCAAAGAGGAGAGGACATGCAGAGAACCGACCCGGGCAGGACTCAAACCCGGGTCCGCTGCGGGGCCTTGGCCCGGGGGGGGACGCCCTATCAACTGAGCTATGGGCGCCCCGTGGCTGCCTTTTTTATATAGCAGGGAATGCTATTGTGTCTCAGTTTTCCCCACACATGGTAGGTAGTAAAGGAGCGCTTACTTAAAAAAAGCCACAGTGCTTAAGTGGAGCAGCCTGACTCCTGTTACCCTGAAGTGGTGCTTGCTTTGCTGAGAGAGGCAGTCTCATTTTTGTACCAACTCAGGCTTCCAGGTCCACACAGTCGTGTGTGCGTCAGTCGTGAAGAGTACATTCTGTGCGCTGGCTCACAGGAGTGAGTAAAACAGCCTCCTATCAGAGGGAGGAGGGGGTGTATGGGTGGATTTAATTGGACGCGAGTCTAAATTGTCTAGACGGGAAGAGCTCATGTCTAACAGTGACTGTTCACTGGGGAAATTAATCTTTATAAAAGCCAGAGGAGCCAGTTCAGTGCCATTATTAATGTTTTGCTCAAACTACAGACAGAGCAAGTTAGGTTTAAACTGTCAACAGGAATAATTTCGATCATCTAATTAAAAACTTAAGTCATTTATCATTTATATTCACAAAACTGCCAAATATTGGTTGGTTGTGAGAATTTTCCGCTTCTCTCTGCTTAATATTATTGGAAATTGAATATACATGGCTGTTCAACTGTTGGATTAACAAAACAAGTCATATAGATATGTGAGTCTGGAATCCACAAAGTTGTGACAGACATGTACTCCCATTTTCTGGCATTTACTGAAATAAGTTATTAATTGTATAATAGATGAGGACAATAATGATGTGTTGCAGATCTACAGCATATCTACACAGTTGCAGCTGGCACTGTAGCACAACACTCGCTATATAGCCAAGACATTCTTCAGATTTCCAAATGCACAAACTTTGGTTCAAAACATTTTCAGAATTGTTGACAGAGTTCAAAAATGCTATCTTGCAACTAAATGTGGAAACTCCCGAATGCCTTTGCTTCACTATCAAGCGAGCAGTGCAGCACCGGATGTAAGAGCTGCCAAATGTAATCAGAGGTCAAAGCAGGAGTGGAAGTGACTGAGTGGTTTTTATGTATTACAGTACATCAGCCTTTCTCCTCTTGGTTTCCCAGCCAGTCCAGATGGACTGTGTCTGTGTCAGGACACAGCTGCCATGGCCATGGGACAAGTGCAGCATTGATAATTGGTTTTATACTTTAAACCTGTAGTGTTACTTTGATTTTCTATGCTTTTCCACTGTATGGGACGCTCACTGTTAAAGTTTTAGTTTTGCTTTGGAGACAAACAAATCAAAACAAATAGAAAGTTTGAGTTAAAAACATTCTGTATTGGCTGTTATTAGAAAATGACTGACAGAATGTTGAGGCATATTATTATTAAACTGTAGAAAAATAAACAATGGAGGGGTGTGGGGATTCAAACAGCCAAATACTACACTGGAGAACTGAACTCGTTTTGGAACAGGAAATAGCTTCTGTGAGACAAATTGACCGGACACGCCAGAGCAAAAATACCCTCCAAATAAATGAGTATGAGAAAAATGAACTGGAGCCAATAGTGAGTTGCTTAAAACAAAAAAAAAAAAACTCTAAAGACTATTCCTATCAGTTTAGATTTTCCACTAGCACTGTCCCTCCCTTTCTGCTGTCTGGAGCGAAGGCCAGTAGGACAGGCCTCGTCTCTTCATGTCCCTTCTGATTCTCTATGCCGTGCAGCTTGCACAGAGTCAGCAGAAATTTTCACAGGAAATTGTAAAACTGAAAAGTTGCTCAGAAAACAAAAACTGAAATGCTTCCAGGCCCGACCAGCTGCGAGTCAGCTGTCGTGCACACACTTCCAGTTAAGGCCTTGTTGTCACAAGTTGTGCTTTTTGCAAGTGATAATGTACACAGTGATAATGTACAACAGTAGAAGCACTGAGGTGCTCTTTCCAGCCACAGTGTGACATCTTGCAACATCCTGTCACGCGCAATGTCAGCCAAAAACTATTTGTCTTGGATTTCTGCTAAGCTGAAATAGATTTATCACAGAGGCAGCAGACACATTCCTAACTAGGAGTGAACTAGGTCTCCTTGCACCGACTTAAAAAAGAAAAGAAAAAGAAGAAAAAAAAAGAAAAAGAAAAAAACAGCCCTTAATAAAGAGTGCCATTTGTTCTCATCTTATGAAATAATTTAAAAACTCCATTCCTGCCGAATTAAAAACAAGTTCCAGTGCTACCTTTAGAGGCCAATAAATACAGGAGAGCTGCCACTAGAGCCCTTGATCCTGCCTGCCTAACCCAGTCCAGTGACAAAGGCACAACAGGTGTGCTGTGTGACCCTGCCTGATTGAAGGATTTATATTGGTACTCCAAGCCTGTAAACCCAACTGGAGACAGTGACTAAGAGGCAGGCGGCAGGTATGAGCTGAGGAAGAGTAGGCGTTAGCAGGTCAGAGGTCACTGGGGTCACAGAGTGTGACCTCTGACACATCTATGACAGGATGGGGTGAAGATATTGATAGTATGTGCTTGTGTGAGTGTGTGACACTAGGGTACACTACTGGGGTCAGTTAAATTTGGATATTTATGTAGAAGGTGCAGTAAGTAAGCAAGAGTATGCATTAGTTACATGTTACAGCAATTTGTACTTAGGTGCGGGCCTTTGTTATAATACTGAGACAGATTGATAATCTCTGTTTACTAAACATTACTGTGAGACCGATGGAGCTCAGGTTCCAAGGACACGACTTCAGTGCCAACAGTGGACTACAACGTCAGGAGACATGACTTCAGCAAGCACAACTCAGAGTATGTTTAATAAACACAACAAAATGCCAGGGATAAAAAAAGTGAGTGGAAGGACATGATTAGTTCAAGTGAGATGTAGAACATTGAAGTGATACATCTTCAGTCCAGCAGGGTGTGTGCCTTCAGTAGCTCAAAGTAGACTGGACCACAATTATACTCTTGTTCCCACAACTCTTTGGCAGTAAGTCACACCTCATCTCGCATTGGGCTTTCCACATCTCAAATGGAGTGAAAGCCGCTCTTATGGCCGTCCTGTAAACGAGTCAATATTTCCACTTACTGAACGTTTTGCAGATGTCCGACACGTTCTTGAAGACCCGGTCCGAGAAGTTGACCTTGACCTTCATGTGCTTAATGTTGGGCAGCTGGAGACGCAGCAGCTTGTGCTGCGGCGTGAAGAGCAGCCTGGCGTCGGCCTGGATGCCGTACTTGTCCAACGTCCAGTGGGTTTTCAACAGCCATGTCTTCTTCTTCTCCCACCACAGGGCATGGTCTGACCAGTCCTTCTTCACATCTACGGAGGGGAGGGAAAACAGTAGGATGGAGGAGATTTAGTTATAAAGGCAAAGATGCAAAGGAAAACACAACAAAAAATATAGTAGAATTACTACTAGCGTTCTCTTTGCCAATTGCGTTGCTATAGACGGAATTTCTATCTATTGATAGCAAGGGGAAGATATTGTTGGCAAAAGGAAAGTGTAACTAGAGCGCTCAGTCTGTATCCATCACGCTGTACTGACCTGAGCTCAACAAATATGTCCCTCCAGGGTAGCGGGTTACATTTGGGGTTAAGGGGCACAGAGAAGGTCTGCACAGGGGGCGGTGAAGTCAAAGTGAGAGGGAGGAGGCCACCGAGTGCGCGAAAAGACGTGGCTGTTTGTGTGACACTGTGGGGATATCAGGTTCATACCTCCCTCTTTGTTCTAAACTATCTCTGTGATCCCGCAACAGCAGACACAAGCCACCCAAAACCCCACATGGCTCCCAGGCTTTTCGAGGCCAGCACAATAGGGATGAACCTGCTGTGGTTTCATGGGGGGGGGGGGTGTACGTGCATGGGTATGTGTCTAAAGGGCTTTTAAGGGAATTCAAAGCAGCTGTTTTTCCAGATCACGTTGCTCTGGTTTGTATATGAGCAGCACTGCTAAGGACTGAAGTTGTGTTTGAGCGGCAAATCGCTTCAAAGTGAAAGCGAACACATCACACACACACACTCAAGAAAGTTCCTTTGGATCCACTTCTTATCTTTCTATCATTACGATATACGATCACACACACAATATCTAAATATGTTAAAAGGTAAAAATGAATAGCAGGCAAATAATTGACTTCTCTTCACTTTTAAGGTTTTGAGAAAAGACATAAAAACTGTTTATCCCCATACTTGTCATGTGTTACTCTGTCTGACAGTATTGGCCTTAGCAGTATGATAGTTGAAATTGAGTAAGTGGTCTTTAACGTTTAGTTTTTTAGCCTATTATACTTTCTGCCCCCCCCCCCCACCCAGTAGTGATGTCATTACTCCGGCATTAGTCCAGGAAGGCGCTTCCCAAAGCGGTGTCTCATTTCCTCCACCCACATACCCCATCATCGCTTCTCCAGCCTATCCTCCGACTCACTCTGGGTCTCTCTGAACAAGAATCACTGTGTCCAGAGTCACAGACGTCCGCACAGTCATCCTTTAAATGTTTGGTATTTTTCCTTGATAAATGACTTGACAGTTATTACTCGATCATCAAATCTGTTGAATGCGCGAATATTTGACAACCAGATAACTGATTAATAGCTTCAGCATTAGTGTCCCGATAGGTAAAAAAAAAAAAAATCGAAAAATATATGTGTTAGTGTTGACCATCACCTACTCACTGTAGAACATTCCTGAGTTTACAGACAGGCAAAAGCTGCATTTAGACACCCATTAAGAAATGCATCTATTTTGTACTCAAGGCTGGTAGCACAAACATCTACTTATCAAAGGAGGAAGGGCATAGCCACTAATGGACAAATTGCAGCCATAATGGATTACAATTACTTTCCAATGCATGGCAAGCAAACAGCAGTAAGGAAAAACACTATGGCGGTCCAGATTCTTTCATTATAATCCTGCACTGGCAGAGAGGAATATAGCAACAGTTATAAAAGATGGTGGAATGATTTTGAATGTTGCTCAACGTTGACCTCTCCGTATGTCAAACAGCTTGGTGCCATGGTAACGTAAACCTTGAGTGGCCTTTCTGTGTCCATGTGCTGCCATTGTCTCTTTGCGACCTTAACTTTACATAGGGGCACCCATATGCAATGTTGACACTCTCCTGCTGATCCCGTCTACAAGCTGAATGAGTCGGATTAGCGGGTGAGTGGGTGAAACAACAGATTTGGCTGCTTAAAACTAGGAAACAGGACTGCTGTGATGTGAGTGGAGCACACTGGAATGAGGAAGAGATTACACTGGTGATGGCGAGTGAAGTTTTAGAAGCCGTGTGGCCACCAGCATCTCAATGCATCTCATTGTGAAGGCCCTAGGACTGTGTGAATAGTCTTGTGGGGTGAGAGAGGGGGGGGGGGGGGGGTTTGTTTGTCAAGCTGTTGGGTTTTATACTGTTTACTCCGGTGGGGGAAACACTTTTGGTACTTGAGTGAAAACATTCCAAGCTTTCTTTCGGAGACCCTGTGTGAGTTACTCTAGCAGCATGGGGTCTAGCTGTCATCGCCGCACATTGATGCCTCAGCTGTGCAGAACACAACTTCATTGCTATCATCAGAGAAAACTGCGCCCTTAAGTGCCCTGCAGCTATTAAAGGCTGGAGTAATGAGAGGGAGTAAGGAGAGGAAAATTTAAAATAGAACCTGAACGTATTTTCATAACTCTGCTGACAGTTCTTTTCCTCTTTTACAACCTTGTAATTTCTGGTGTCTGGGAGCAACGCTGAAAAGCTAGCATCAACGTTTGGCACTCAGTTCTTCAGAACCACAGACCACGTTCTATAGAAACGTTTTCATACTCAGCATGCATGACCACCATACAGTCAGAGGCAAGGCGTGAATGCACGTCTCGGCTGGTCTACGCTTCCGATGGCTGGCCCCTTCTGCTCCACTGTTTCCTTGTCACCGCCCACAGCCAAAACCTTAATGGACATAGTCTTTTCCTTCTGCTTTGCTTGTGTCATTACGCAGTGGTTCGATGTGTTGTGATTGGACGAGGGCAGCCTCGGTAGGCGTCCATTGGGTTCTTTCAGCAACAAGGTGGTAACTCAATCCACAGAACGGGAGGGAGAGAGGGCCAATGGCATCTCCAAGCTAAAAATACAGCCTGCCAAGCCTGACGTAATGCAGCAGCAGCAGCCAGAGGAGCGGGGGCCTAAGTAATTGGGTGCATTAAATGTGGACCCACAGCCCCTCAGTAGAGTGATATGTGTGTGTATGTGCGTGTATGTGCAAAAGGCGGGCTTGAAAGACAAGGGGAGGGGGAAACAGAATGAGAAAACCATGTTTTATGACCTCTGCAGGATGTGAAAAATGATACAGAGATTGTGTGTGCGCGGGTTTGGGGATTTGTCATACGAAGGGTGTCTTGATGCATCCATTAACTACATTAGCTGTGTGATTGTGTGTGTGCTTTAACAAGCTAAATGAATACATAAATGTGGTCCTTTTCATTCAACACCATCACCACCACCACCACAGATCTCGACCATGACCAATACAACTCTGGTTTGTGTAGCAGATTCCACAGTGAGAAATACTACTTTTCAAAAAGGTCATGGACATATTTAATATTCTTTGAATCAATTATGCAAAGAGCACACTGTGACATTGTACTTGAAATGTTGCAAAGCAGTCACACACAGCAGTGGCCAGTTTGGAGGACTTTGGTTTAGATAATACAGGACGCAGAATGAAGGAGGCCCTATCCTCCCCATCACTCCTCTTTGCTCTCTCCATCCGTCCCCTCCTAGTCAGAGTATGTGGGGTGTTTACATTTGGAGGCAGCTATGTTTATGGAGGCCTGTCTGTGAGGGGGAAGGGACGGGACAACACAGGACAGGATGACAGAGAAGGAATGAGAGAAAAGGGCATGAAAAGGAGAGGATGAGCAGAGGACGAGGGAGGAGCTCTTGCCGGGGACACGATAAATATACGAGACGCAACAAGCCAAAGCAAGCATGAGCTGAGTGGAAAGTCAAAATGAAAGTCTTCTGGCCAATGAGACAAACATATAAATAATGTATATCCAATTTGATTTCCAGCCTAAAATTGAAAAATTGCCTTTACGCCTATGACAGAAACCAGACCGAAGTGTTATTTTGCAAACTGACATGTTTTCATGTGTTGCAGAACAACAATATGCATTTTCGATTCTGGCAGGATATTTGGATAAGTTGAGGGAAATGGTGGGTTGATTTTCTTATCATCTGAAATACTAATAATAAAATAACAGAAAACTGTTCAAGGTGAGATTATCAATTTGCCAGTTGTTTGACTAGAAGTAAAAAAAAAAGAAAAAAAAAAGATATATTTACTGTAACATTTGCACCCAATGACTCAAATGTAATCTTATCTTATAAGGCGTCAATCCACAAAGCAGTGACAGTCAGGTGAAAACCAAAGCCAAATCTAGGTTTATCTCTAGCATCACTGATGGGGGTGATACGGAGTGGACACACTTACGCGTCAGGGCTTTTTGACTGTGTTTGCACGGTTCACCTTTCCCCATTTCAACATGTTTTTCATAAGCTGTCGGAGTCACGCTGTTGGCTGTCAGTGATAATCAAGGCCATGCAGCGTGAGGCTTTGTCATTTTCAGCCATTAGCTGATAAAACATTACAGCTGGGTGAGGCTGGTCATGCCGTTTCCTTGGCGACTCCTGGCTGGCGCTGCTGGGGCAGTGGACCGGCGTGACAACTTGTTTTCATACACAACAAAGACACAGAGCTGAAGGTTTGTCAGTCTTATTCTATCTCTTTCTTGTGTACACAGACACACTCAAGTGTATATCCACCTCTACAACATGGAAGCCCCTCTCTCTTTCTAAATATATGCTGCCTTGATGCATGGTGAAGGTTGGTATTGACAAGCAAAAGATACAGGAAGCAACTGTTCTGCATTGTCCTTAAATTAGATGTACTGTAAATGGCCTTTAGGCACTACACTTGCGTGTGTGCAGTCATGCTAGATAGTATTAGCATCAGATATCCAACATGTGTACAAGTTCTATAGAGACAGGTGATGACAGTATCTATGGCAGACAGGAGATAAGAGAGTCACACAACATCACAATGGGAGATTGAAGTGATGATGAATTCAACAATACCTATGATCACTCTGAAAACAATGTATGCAGCATCAAGTAGTCACAATAACTATACAGAAAGACAGCCAAGGAGCAGATAGACTCGTTTCTGAACCTGTGATGAATGATCAAGAGATAACAAGCTGAATTGTGAAGTCATACTTGTAGTGCATCTGTTTTCATCTACAACACAATCAAGAGTGTGTAATGGCAACAATCATTTTGCCTGACATGGACCCTCAAAGGTGAAATTATTGACCAATATTTTGATCTTTTCCAGCTGTGTCCTTAGGGTATTCTTCACTAACCAATAAAACTCAAGAACTCTCCATCGACAACCTGAGTTCAACGATGTAAGCCGAGCTCACTTCAGGCAGCAAACAACACACAACAGCTCAGCTTCCTGGGAATCGTCAATCTAACGGCCTCCACACACATCCTACCTCTACTGCGCGTCTACCTCGCGTCTGCATCTGACTTTGTCACTGACCGTGTAATCAACCTAGAGCGGATACACATCCAACCTCAGACGCGCTGCTGATGCATGTCGGAGGCACGTCTGCAGCGACGCTCCCCTTTACGTCAGGAGGCTCGCCTATTTTTTTCTGAGAGCCGCGCGTCTCTCTCGGGTCTCTCTGCTTTAACTGATAGAGAAATACTCTGCTGAGAGTCATATTGACTTCACACCGGCAGCTTTCGCTGTAGTTTCACCATTTCCTGGTGTGTCCCTTTCAAAATAAAACTTCCAACAAGCGAAAATGTGGCAAAAAAAATAAAAATAAAAAAAAGGCAATGGGGCGCACGGATTACTGTCCAGACTCAATATTAGACTCAATATAAATCATATGCATCATAAATGACACGAAAGAACTTCATTTTTAATGAGAATTATCTATGAAAGCTCTATGTAGAAAGATAGGGCTTTTAGCGCTGCAGCAGCAGCAGCAGCAGCAGCTGCTGAGACGTTCCATGTGTGTCCGAGAAAAGTCCGAGAGACGCAGCAGTAAGGTAAGGCGACGCGCTCCAGAGGTAGACGCAGGATGTGTGCGGAGGCCGTAACAGGCCATTTATCACAAGCATTAAATATGCAATACACAGTGCATTAGATTCCCAAATTCTGCTGGCAGGCAAAGTCCGAACCCTTTCAAGCAGTCAGCGTTACCTGACAAAGCATTTAGACAAAACTGACTCTTAAAGCTGCCTGCCTTTTAAGCTTTTAGGCTGAAGAAATGAGAAACAAAAGGTTTGTCCCTGTGTCCGTGATACACAGTGAGAAATCCTTTAAGGTCATGGCTGGCTTAAAAGGAGTCAGACATTGTGACAGATATTGATTGAATTCAATAGTGTTGTACTGGCACTTCTAGTTCCCAATATACACACACAAATGTAAATCTAAATATTTTACTATATATTTTGAAAAGATAATATACCGTCTGATTTGACAACACACACATGCACGCACGAAATATCTAAAATTGTCAATTGCCTAAAGAATCTTAGATGAGCTAGGACTATGCTTCAGGATTAGCCCCACCAAGTGCTGGTAACAGGCGTTCCATCTAAAATTGGACAGTACCTCAGCTTTGAAAGTGGTGGATGTAGAACCAGGCCCGGAAAAAATACATTAAGAACATGTCCTTAGCACAGTGGAGTGGAGTGAGTCAGATATCTTGACTTGATATTTAGGAGCATGTCGCCTGTTACAGTAAGAAGAGAGTGCAATAGCTCTGGCTTTGATGCATTAGGAGAGGCCTGGAAGGCTATTAGAAGAAACCTCCTTAGAGACTCAAAGTTTGTATTCATTTGTGTCATTTTCCAAACACAACAAAACAGTAGGGGGTACTCACTACTCCCCCTCCGCTCTGACAATGCTTGATACAATTAAGTGTTCAGGGACCCAGTGGGATAATGACATTACAAAAGAAACTCTGGGAATTAGATCGATGGAGGAGATAGACAATATTCATCCGTCTTTCCCATGCATGTATGCATCCTGCCAGACGTCCCCCCTCAGGACTGGGATTATCTGACACACAGTGATGGCCTCTTGAGAGTGAAGCAGAAGGCTCAGTTACTCCCAAGCCTCTAGCTGTATATCTCTAGAAACCCTGTAAGGAGAACTTCTACGGTAAAGTGACACTACTGAATAGTTGAGTCTGCTAACAAACAATTGCTTCCAGGTTAAATATTTGACCAATCTTCAGCAGCAATGAAAATATCAGAATATTCCGATAATCAATGGATCACTTTCAAGTATAAGAATGAATATGTTTTCCCTGTGACAGCTATTTAAATGTGAAAATGGCTACTTCTCTCCATTTCCTATAATATTTTTATGACTGGTGGTCAGTCAAATTGAATGATTAGAGACAGCATTTTTGCCTTTTTAATCATTTTGTGATACTCTTTTAGACATATGCACCTGCTGTTGAGCAAATTAAATAAAGAGAAAACAGGGAATGCTTTAAATTAGCTGGCATATGTATCATGTATAAACTTTAGGAGTGACAGGGCTGTAATGAAATATTCGCACAATTGATGCTCTGTCACAGCTGCCCTTATAAAGCCTCATCCCTCGGTTATGACACCAAACACCTCTCTTGCCCTTTTGCTCTGTAAAGGACAGAGTACAGGGAGTCTTAATGTATACAATGTGGGCTGAGAACCAAGAACAAAAACTCCATATCAGTTTACTCCGTTGAGATACAGGTGTGTGGTGTTACAACAACAATGTGCTGCTCTAACATTTCCTTCCACTGGATCCCCTGTGCTGCCTGCAACTACAGGAAGCAGAGAGGGACAAAAAGCAATAAACTTCAGATTCCCAGAGGGGGCATAACAGTTAGTTCCACCGCGTGTTTAAGATGCCAAACATAACTAATTAAATCATCCTTAACAAGCACAACAGGCTTTCCTAAAAGTGTCCGAATTTGTGAAAAAAAAGAAATAATTCAGATATGGTAAATTGATCACGCTGTGCTTTTTAAATATATTTGTACAGTCAGTTTCTAGAAAGCCTACATCCCAGTGCAGAATAATTGATCATGTGATATTTGGAGCACTAAGCAGCTGATACGATTCCCACATGAGTCATGGCCCTTCATCAAGGGAATACATTAAACTAAAAGCTTTCAAAGACTATTTTAGTTCTGTCATAACATATGGAACATTGCCTTGTCAATGAAGAAACCTGCTGTGTTAGTGAATCAGTTCTATGCTACCAAGTTAATTACTTACACAGACATCATCTCCTTTTAAATTCTCTTCAAAGCACCAAAGCATCAGTCAAGGACTGGTCATAGGAGGTCACGTTTCCAATCCACATAGTAGCACGTGTGACACTGACTAACTTTCCCCAGTCTGCACGACAAAGCAAGACTATTGAAGGGAAATGTTTGGGGCATAACTATTTGTTTGGGATGCTAAAATATGTGAGAAACTGTAAGCATGCATGTTAACATATAGGTCTGTGTGAGAGCAATAAGGGCAAATCTGAGTACAGAACAGCACAATCACTGTTAGCATCTTGCTAGTGAAACAGGAAAGCTCTGGCCTGGGCAGGACCAGCTACTTAGGCTAACTACTTCCTGTCAGAAAGATTAGAGAGCAGGATGATCACACGGGCTGCCAGGCCGTCTCTCACTTCGTTCTGCCGGACATTTAGTACGGCTCCACATTCACAATCAATGAGTGTAATTACACTTGGTGATATATTCTGCACGTCACGGCAAGATAACATGGGGAGAGGGAAAGTGGTTATTGCCACCTATCAAAAGGAATCTTCCACTGTCCTTTGATATTGAATGTAAAGATGTCAGGATGCCTCATCAGGACAGATATGACGTATCTCAGCTCTGTAGGGACTTAAGAAACCATCTTTCTCCTCAGTGAAGGGACACGGCGAGGGCAGGAAGGCGGGAATGCAAGGAAGGCACATGGGAGAATGGTGCATAAAAAAAGCCCCAGAGGAAGTTCAGTATCCTGTGTTAAATCGCGTCTGTTTCCTAATGAAACCTGCACTCCATTGTCAAACCCAAAGCCATCTCCCTCTGGTCAACGCAACCTCCAGCAGTCAGCATCTTGGCATCGTCCAAAGGTCACAGAATTCAAAACAGCTGATATAATGGAGCATTATTTTGAAAAACCAAGGTTACTCAGGAAATATTAAAATCACTTAAGTGATTTCTAATTGAAAATGATAACAATGCTACTTGCTTGTTGCTTTGTTAGAAGTGCCTCTGAAACAGAATGGTTGATTTCGAATACATTTATTTCATGGTTTCTACAACAAAACTGAAATGAATGTGGGATGAGGACACGGTTGTCCGACTCACTTTGCAACGTGAATATGTAGGTCATGGCAAAATACAAAACACATATTTTCTCTGACAAGCGGGGTGGAAAGTTATCTGCGCTTGGCTGATGGTACGGCGGCCCAAAAAACTGCAGGCCCCCCCTCAAAAGAAACCACCAGATGAACTATCAGAGTCACACCAGACCAATTAGTCCACTCAAGTTCTATTTATGGAGCATTTAACAGCCAGTGTACATGAACCTGTAGTCGGAAACCATGAGAAAGTGAACAATGTGTTCTTTCATTGTCTAATCATTATTAAGACTTGCTACGTGGCTGGAGGAGCGTGTAACACATGGCTGCCAAAGCTGTGAAAAAAGCGAGACTAAACTAAAATATTTTCCACACAAATTTTGTTGTGGAGGGAGTGGGACAGAGAGGAAAGGGGAGAAAGGAAACAAGGGAGGACTGACAGAGTTAGAGACAGAGAGAGAGAGAGAGAGAGAGAGAGGGAGGGAAGTGGCGGCAGCAGTGAATCCAGCAATGACGGCAGCCACCGGAGAACAACATGCCAAACCCTGGAAGTCAGTTCCTTCTCCGTCAAAGACTTTTATGGAATTTTCGCAGCGTGGCAAACGTCACAACGGGAAGGAAAGAGAGAGAAGGCTGAGGCCCTTATGACTCTGCAACCCCCCCTCTCTCTCTCTCTTTACCTCCCATTTTCTTCTCCATCCAGCCCCTCTACCCTCAGCTGTCTTTTCTTAGGGCTATGCAGAACCATTACAACAAGGGTAGTATCACAACATGTTCACCAATCATTTACATCAGCTAGCTAGCGCTGATTATTCCAAAAACTTGCTTCTTCTGTGGTTTGTGCAATTGCCTTGTGTTTTTAATCTCGTGACAGTCGTGAGAGGCTGCGGGGCCGGGGCATTGATTCCAGGGGCATGGAGAACACCATTATCACAAAAAAGTTGGTATTTTTCTACCTTTACCATGTGCTTAACAGAAATGCATTTGTGGGAAAACATTGACAGCTTTAGCACTTACTGTAAGCAACGCTTTGCCGGACCTAAAAGCTATGTCACTTGGGGGAACAATCCCTTTAAATCCAATAAAAACACCCGCCAGCTAATGTTGTTTGTGTGCAATGATTTGTTTTCCCCTTTCTAAATGGCACACAATCTGCTTTCAGGGAGGAGGGCATCACCAACAACAACAAAGTCAGAAAAGACGATTGGGCAAACGGAAGGATGAAAGGATTACGAGAGCTGGAGAACTATCATCTGGCCTTTAAATACTGCTCTCCTGGAGGGGTTGTGGGGGAAATGGACGCAGTGTTCGCAACAGTGATCAATAGCTAAGTGCCTTCCTGGCATTTGTCTATTTAATCCATTATTGAAGGCCATTTGAGCCTCAGCAATATGGACGAGAGAACCTGTGGCTCACGAGTAAAGTAGTTGAAAGATGGAAGCAGGATACACCCACCCGACACTGCCCAACACAACCTACGCTCACGAGTGGGAAACACATGCACAAATACTACTAGTGAGAAAACACCGGCAAAATCGCACAAAAGACAGCTGACGCCAGCACATATTCATACCAAACCGATGCTGCTGTTCAGAGCTAATTGCATGTCAGCTACAAATGTTTTTGATAAGTGAAAAAAACCCAAGAGGTCTGTCAGTCTTTTGGAAAGCAACCGATTCACAAGACGTCCTTCATTTTGGAGAGTATGAGATCAAGAGACAAAAAGAAAGAGAAAGCGAAAAAGGGACAGATTTTTCATTGCACCAGGATGTCCTTTGAATGTGAAACTGACGCAGCGGCATCGCCTGCCAAAACTTTGTGCTCTCTACGTGTCCCTTCTCACAGCAGCACGGTGGATATTTGTGTGTTCATCTGCACATGTACAGTATCTATGTATAACCACCACATCCACGCAATCAGCGAATCCAGCACAGAGTATGTGACAGCACTAAAGAGGTGTCCAGTGAGGACTTTGCAGCACTGTCACCAGTAAGAGCTGGGAGCTAAACTGACAAAAAGACCCTCAAGATGTTTACTACTGAAGGGTGTCACATGAGAACAGTTTGCTATATATATATTTTTCAATCTTATAAATATACTTGCACAGATTATTGCCTAGCAACACAGATTGCACACTAACACGGTGAGTGTTTTTTTTTTTACAAGAAGGTCTCTCCACTCATTTCGAAGATGTTATTTCTTTGGACAGATTTGAATGCAGAGCTTGGTCTATACTGTCCCAAATGATCATTAAGGATGTTTATTTTCTGGATTATGGAATGCAATATCTCCAATCTATTCCAAGCACAACATAGTGTGCGTTAAATGAATAGTGTCCAGTCTCCTGCACTGTGTAGCCATGTGGATAAACCCATGTTGTTTGCTGGTTAATGATTACAATGCAAAACAACCTGTTGACTCAGGGTAGGAGGGAGATTGCAGTCAAATGAAACGTCCCCACACTCACTATGTGAAATGTCTGAAACGGACAGAGAGTGACAAACAACCATGCAAACTTACAACCTGTTGTTTCACTTAGGCGCCTAAACAAGTAACACGCAACGAAAACATCGTGTTTAACAAATCAAACTATTGTCAACAACTGCTGACGTGAAGACCTCAAACCACCGGAATCCTGACCAGATAAAAAAGGAAAAAGTAATCAGCATGGCTAAATGGCTACATCCTTAAGAGAAGGAAAACACAAAATTAAGAATGGTGAAAAAAAAATGAAAAAAAAAGTCCAACTCCCATCACGTATTAATAACGCTTACGAAACAACTAGCCCCCGCTGAAAGAATTTCCCTCAAACACTGCACAACAGAGAAGGTGTCGCGTCAAGAACAGTCGTACCCTTCAACCAGACCTCGACAAAAAGTGCAAACACGACTCAAACAATGGATAAGGCCATGGTCTTGAGTGGAGTTTGGGGGTGATGGGAGGACCAATGAATTCATGTCGTCCCACACGCGGCAGCAACACTGCACTCGCCCCTTAGCTTAGATGCTGCTGCACGGCACAGACGACCACAGAGAACAAAGACCTCAATTATGTGGAGCTCCAACAGGAGAGCTAAAAACGGGAGCATGGGGCAGGGAATAAAACCTTGGAGCGCTGCAGGAATGCTGAGCATTCGAGCGCCATCGACACACACACACAACACACTGTCACTCCCAAATGGCACGGCACTCGCCGCCACTGCTGAACTTTCTCCAGCCTCCGTCAAACAGGGCAGTGTTCAAGTGGCTGGAACAGAGGACTCTTATGCTTACTTGCACCCAAACGTGTCATGTTAGTAGCTGCAGTTACAAGAACAGTCCATGATACAGTTGCTGTGTATGGTTGCTTTATACCTTGGGCTACTGACCCATATACAATGCAGGGTAACAAAGTGGTATATTAACCACTGAAAGGCAGGTCCAAACACCTGAAAGAGGAGTTTGAGCTAGTGTCATGCAACAAAGGTCAAGGACAGATAGATTTCCATAAATAGTCTGCTAAAACATTTTTCATTTTTATTTCCATCGACAATACTGTTGACTTCATACTTCTCTCTCAGTGTTTTTTTAGACTGGTAGGAGCATATTTTTGAGTTTCCAGCATTGACAAAGGTGGAGAATGTCTTCTCTTAACTATGACCAGATTTCAAAAAAAAGTTTTGTATTTTGCATACAAGCGCTGCGTTTACTTATCTCATAATGGTCTCTACTTTTGAAAAAAATGTAGGTATTTATTGCCCAACAAACGTGATAGATAACACAAGTCAGCTATTGACATGATAACTAAATTTTGCTTGGGCAGGATGATAAAGCGTCAGAGGAAATGTTTTATTTATTTATTTTTTATCTCCAGCCAGACCCACTCTTTTGGCAAATGGAATGCGTCCCAAATCTGCAGTCTAGTCACAGTCAAGACTATACGCTTCAGTCCGTTTATTGCGCTTTAGATAAATTGCTTTGGAAAAGATACACAGCAGTGAATTGCCTGCATACCTAGTTTCTCCACCAGTTTGAGCATGACCCCTCCGATGTGGATTTCCCCAGTGACCCTCAGCGACACGTCCCTGTGGAGGTCGGTGACATGCATCTTCAGCTCCCACGTCCCGTCGGCGTAGCAGCCATCGGGCATCCGGATCCCGTCCAGCGCCATCCTGAAAAACACACACACACACACACACACACACACACACACACACACACACACACACACACACACACACACACACACACACACACACACACACACACACACACACACACACACACACACACACACACACACACACACACACACACACACACACACACACACACACACACACACACACACACACACACACACACACACACGGTCAGGAGGGAGGGGGAAATGTCCAGATAATCTTCTGTCACACTGAAGTAGAAAACTGCACTTTTTGACCCTCTGGAAAGGAATGAATGTGGTGCAAAGGCCTTGAGAAATAACTGTACTGTTAGATCATTGAAGACAGACATAAGGCAGATATTTCTGAGAATGTAGGCTGAGGAGAGATGTAAATAAACTTGAGCACTCTAGTATTTTAATTTCTACATATATTCCCATGAAACTATACATTTATACTCCATTGCAGTTACAGTATTTGACAGTGAGTGTTCTGCATTGATTGCTAATTTGTTCATAAAACCACACACTACTTTAAACAATCTAAAGGTATAAAAAGGTAATTCGATTGGGTACCACCTACACATAATAAAGCATTAAAACAGTTCTTACATGTAAAAGCGTCAATATTTTTCCCACACTTAAATGGTGTCTAGGGTTGGGCAATAGGACAATAGAAAAATCTACCATCAGAGATATTGTCACATCATGATTGCTGGGTATCCTTTTCAATTCAGACTATTCACGTTATTTGTGGGACAGCCCAGCCTGTGACATCAGTTTCATCATATCCTCTGCTCTGGAAGAGGTTTCCAAAAAGTCTGAAAAAGTAACCCTGATGGTGTCATAGTGATGTCATCAGGGCGACCACCATATGTCAGCTTGACCTGGGAGTTAAGATATTTCATAGGAAACATGCTTTACCAGGCACAGTACGAAACAAAACTGCAGGTCATTTTTCCTTCAAAACGGGATGAATTTTTTTTCGATTTGTCAAGCTTTCCATTGACTGGATCTGACAAAAAACATACATTTAGATCATGACCTTTAACTTTTATGTAATCCATTAGCACATTTTCAATTGATTTTCATTGATATATTGAGTTTATCAATATCACGATGTAAAAATGCACACAAGAGGATTGTACTGATAACTCCAAAGACAACTAGGGTCCATCCTTCATTGTACATTTACTTCTATTACTTAGGCCATAATAGTAAGCCCATTTAAAAGAACGTTTACTGCTGATTCTGTTAGGCCTATATTTTGAATGCAGCACTTACGCTTAAGATTGTTTTCCCATTGTGGTAGGCCTACTACTAATTTTACTTTAGTAAAAGGAAGACATAGTACTTCCTCAGACACACTGTTATGACAACGCCACAGCGGTAACAGATGAGGTCATTTAGCTCATTAATGAATATTTGACCCTGAAGGACGATTTAGGAAAGGATGACGTGAACACAATCAGATAGGCTACATATCTACTGTGTTGTACCTTGTACGTGTAACTTTTGTGTCAAGTCAAATGCAAAAAGTTTACATTAGCCTATCCTATCCGCCTGTCTGTCAAGTCTTTGATTTGCGGTTGTCCAGTGTGGAGCTGTTCGGCGATTAGAAGAACAGCCGTCTAATCAATGAACACGGCAGAACAAAGGCTACAGGCACCTTTTGATAGGCTACAAGTTAGTTACCTTTGGCACCTATTACTTCCGCTAATGTGGCAGTTCACCTGTTAAGAAATAACGGTAAAGGCACTCTTACAAATAGCGAGACGGGTTCATTATGTAAGCACAGTCTGTACCACGGCTCCCCCGGGCTGCATGCACACTCGCTCAGTCGGTCGTTCGGCTACAGGAGTAAGTTCAACAGAAAAGTGTGTCTAAAAGCAAACAAACCAATTAAAAAAGCAAAGGCGGTTTCTAATTGACAACGTGGCCATCTATAACAGGAGCGGTGAGACGACAAGAACGAGAAAAAAAACGTTTTCATATTTCATAGCGGCGAACGAGCAAAGCGGACGTTTAAATATGTACACTCACCTTCACAAAGACGGAAAAAACACAACTAAAACAGTCGACGACACGGTACAGGGCAAGTCCCCCCTTCTTTAAATCATGTATTAAGTCTTTCGAAGGTAATAAAAACGGGAAGAAATCCCCAAAGAACTCGCCGAAGTAGTGAAGTATCCCAAACAGTTTTCCTGCAGGCTTCGGCTTAATGGAGTCCAGCCGTCCCTCTTTCTCCCTCCCTCTCTCTCTCCAGCAGCAGCTAACGTCACTGATCCAAGCCCACTTTTCCTTTCATACTGGGAGCCATGCTGGTCGCCTACTGGTCCCCCCTGTCCTGTCCTGTCCTGTCACCTCACAAACACACACACACACGCACTCAAACACATACGGGCATACACTAAGGGCTCGTGCAGGACCTTTGTGTCTTGTCTGAATTGTATTCCTGTCATTTTTGTATTCCTGTCATTTTTCTTACAGCAAAATATTTAAAACTTGATATAATATTGAATCCTATTCTGGATTTTAGTCTATGCTCCAAACACTAGCCTACTACATAATGTTTTCTCACGTGAAATAATATAAATTCTGAAGTTTAACCAGTCAAAGACAAGTAGCCTAATACAAATTGCAATAATTACCTCTTGACATATAATAATGCCATCATTTTAAATACTGTCCTATCTGCCAAATGCTTCCACTTATGTAGGCCTAGTTCAAGACAAGAACAATCAAGTAAACAAGTTTTAGTGTCAATATCAATTTGAACTGAGAAAAACATAATAAAAGAAGAAATAACAATAACTTTCAGAGATACAGTACATGTAAACAATGTAGTTGTGTAACAATGTACATATTTTTGTTTATGGATTTAAAAAAAAGACTACTAACCCTCCGCAGTACAAAACTCATCGGATTGTGGCGCATTTAATGGACATGCCGTTCACAATCTCAAGCTTCCTTTTATGGCAATAGTGCTGCCGAGCCTTGCAGCAGCATCCAGGGACCTTTTGGGTCTTTAGCCCAGGAGTGAAACAGCACAAAATAACAATCTCCCTCCTCAGAAAAAAAATAAAAACATTTTTCAACTTTCAGTGTAGACTAATTCCTTAAGAACAGAAGCCCCCAAGTGGATGACTGAGAATGTGTAGAAATGAGCCAAGATACACATATCTACCTTATTTCCTGACACATCAAATATTCAAAGAGCCCCTTGAGTAATTGTGTAGCTGGTCCAGTTCTAGGTGTGTTAAACTACTTTAGGGGTAAACAATTCATCAAATTTCATTATTTTATTGAATATAAAGTCCTATTATGAATCAAGCGAAGCATTCTTACATCTGCAGATGTAATGAAAAGTGCAGTATTTACCTTTGACATGTGATATAATGGAATAACATAACATCTCACAAAATTGACATGGAAAATGAAGTCCCAGTGTGGCCAAAAGTACAGTAAATGAATGAATATCATTTCCCACATGAAACTCATATTTTCATTCTTACCTACATGTACTAATCTTTTACATAGGGCCACTCATCATGCGAATCATAGACATATTAAATTACAGAAACTCAGCATCTTTGACACTTGCCAAGAGACTTAAGACCTTTAAAACTGTCTGCTGCAGCCTCCCAATACAGCCATGTATGGATCATTATCATGCATTTAATATTTGTTTTAATTTCCCCATGCGCCAAATTAAAAATTGCAAAGTCATGTTGTCACCAATGTTTGCGAGGAAATGGATGCATGTGTGTTTCATATGTGTGGTCAATCAAAGGATCACAAGAATGACAAGAAGTTGAGGGGGGATAAAAGGATGGAGGAATTGGCTTCTGTCTCTTTCCTTTTCCAAAGAAGCAGCAGCAGCACAATTCACACTCTCCAAGGCAGTATAAAGACCAATGAATCATCTGTTTCTGGCCGGGTCCCCCCTGGTGAACTCGCTCAGCTCCCAGTCCTCTTGCTCAGGAATCCTGGGCCCTTAAGACTACATGCTCGCCATCAAAGCGATTTATAAACTCTCCCTTGTGGCTCTGACCCCCTCCCTCCCTCCCTCGTCAGTGTCTGGCACCCAACCCGTTGCCTTTTATAGGCTGTGTTTTAATTGCATGGTAAACATTTGAGTCGGTCAGATGCAGGGGCAGGAGTTGTGTGAGATAGGGAGCTGGCTCTGCTACTGGGGATGTGGAGGACTGGGGTTGGGGGTGGAAGGGGGAAGGAGAGGGCTGCTGGAGGTTCACACTTTTTTTGCATGATTCCACTGAAAAAATAGCACATATCTTTTTGCCAACCAAAAAAACATAATTGATCCAAGCCGCACAATTATTAACAAAAGCATTCAGAAGTGTCAAAACACCCACAATTAGTTAAGGGCAAAACATAGAAAAAGGGAAATGGACAAAGGGCATCGGACAACAGATGGTCAATAGTGGTCTTTGTTTCAGTATTAGCTATAGATGAGTGACCTCTTCTGGTCAAAACCCAGTACAGCAGGGCCACATATGCATTATTTATTTATGAGAGTCACCTCTGTTCTAACTGGTCCCATCTGTGTGAGCCCAGCCTTTGCAGATGTTGCTCAAAAGCATTAAAGCTCTTGTAACCCATGTGGAAGCCACGACCGCTTGTGGTTCACAATGTGTCCTATTCACCATCTACAAGTCGGCTTTGTTATTCACATCAGGGGGGCGCCTTGGAAAGAATCTGATCTGAGTTTTCAAACGAACAAATGGCTCTATTGTCCTCCAATAATCAATCTGGAAATGAGCAACGAGCAACCATCTTTCTCTGGAAACTTCAGCCCTACTACGCCAACAGCATAAACAGAGTTCAATATTTTTTCCCCCTTGCTATTACCTGTGGGATATGACAGAAAGAAGAAGATGAAGTACGTCATTGTATCCAAAAAAAAAGAAATGCTTTAATAAAAGGAAATAAATACAGTGCTTTGGATGGCAGTTAGAATCCATTACAGGCATGGGTTATTGCACAGCTCTAAGGACAGACAAAAACACTTTTTTTAGGACATCCATTCAAAGTTAGAGCAACAGTGGTACCTGACAGAAGTTTTTACCACATTTCAGTCAGCACACCCACAATAACTTCCCATTCTCATTTCTCTTTCTCACCCAGTGAATGATTACATATGGCTACAGGGCCTTCTTCATTGAACAACTCATCTGGCTGAGCTGAATTCCTTTCCTTAACAATGGCTTCAAACTGGTGTCAACAACAGTGTTGAATCTACAAAACATGTAACAGTAGACATTTCCCTGATCTGATGCTTGTGGTGCCTTTAACAAGAAAAATATACTGTTGTCATTCAAAATGCTGTGCATTAAATGCAGTCAAAAGTACAATGTATCTTGACAGAGTTTTCTTTAATGCTCTTTAGTTTAGGAGCTTTTTTTTTTTTTTTTTTAGCAAGCAGAGTGGGAAAACTGTGCTTTAAATTGCATGAATGGAATATGTACACATTTCAAGTATATTTTTGGAAACACACAGACGACAATCGCAGGGACAATGTAATTCTTTTTTTACGGTAGACTGTCCAAACTCCTGCAAAACGATTCGCTGTGTCTAGACCCAAACAACGTGACCTAAAGATGCAGCGGCAACAATGGATGCTCTCCCAGGTAAATGACTGGCCCGCTGTCCGAGTTAAAGTGTTAAAAAAAATTATAATAAAATCAACACCAGGCTGTTTCCTACACACACTTTTATGTAATCTATAGGTGCTGAATGGGTAGGATCCACCACATTTTGACTAAAGGAACAAAGTCAGTCCCGATCACCTACATGGTCATCTGATAGGCAGCCCGGTTTCTGTCGGTAGGTTGTTGCATAAACAACATAGACATTTAATACCAATAAATGGATTCCATTCAATGGTGGATGAGTCAACAGCAGCCCTTGATGTGTGGAACAACTGCTTGCACCAAAGCAATTCAAAATAAGTCATTTGATAACTACGTTATAACAAGCAGGACACAGTGACAATTTGACACCAACCATAATCAAGTCTGACCTCAACTGTTAATCTGACATTCATGCCGTGTCTTACTCCATTCCAAATGTCTTGTAAATTATTTCATTAGAGAAACAGTCATGAGTGGTTTTCTAACACAAAGCAGTTTCTTAGATGTGTGTTGGCACCCACTACAATGTCTGTTCCTAGAGCCATTTTGCATTACTGTGACATCATGCAAAGTGAGCAAGTTTTCTTAACTTCTTCATAATGATTTGTATTTTTTTAAAGAACCATGTTTGACAGGCATGATCCATATTTACTGGAGTAAAAAAACAAAACATAATTGCTCTGACAAACATAAGGCAAGAGTCATGATAAGCAGCCAGTCATTTTCAGAAAAAAAAATATATATCCTGACTTGCTGTCTCCAGTATTCTTTTCTTTTCGAAGAAAATTTGCAAGTTGTGTCTATTAGGCAAAGACATGTTAGTAGCTGGAAATACACACATAGACTAAACAATTAAAAAAGACACACTTACATATCGATTTCTCAAGAGTGAGTAACTGTGAATTGGTCGCAGAAGAAAGGCAAACGAGATCCAACTAATAACTTTAGCGTGCAATTAATCACAAAAGCCTAAAAAGATGCTACTTTTTTTCCCCAGGCCAATGAATTTTTCATAGAGTATGATTTAACATTAGCATGACTAAAGCTGAACAGCCAATAAACTAGACAAATAAATTGTATTTGGCCGACGAGTTTGAATCTCATTTTCCTCAAGATTAAGAGGAATATGAAGGAGAGCCTGAACATTTCTAGGAAAAATATTTATTTAAGAAAAAATACATGTATAGCACTAATCTCAAAAACATCCCTCTGTAATCTATTCCTCGTATTGAAGCATGGAAATGAGTTTGAATGGTTTTGTTTCGAGTGAGAGTTTTGTCTTGTAAATTACATCGCCAAAGGTTTTTTCGACATAAACTTGGTCTGGGAAAATAACTATAAATGTTATTCATGCTCTCGTTTCAGAGCGTAGTTATGCATGTCATGATAACAGCCTCATGTGGTTACAAATGTCTGTTAACTAAATGTCATATAGAAAATAATGATGGGATTAGGATGTTGACCAGTAACATGTTGTGTTTGTAAGACACATTGTGTCACTTTACCAATAATTGTACTGTTAAGTTGCAGGAACACTTAACACAAATGGGAATTCTGTTTAAGTTGACTGTGTAGAAAATAAAAGTGGCGCTTTGCTCATGTTTTATTGGGTGCGTATCTATTTTAAGAGTTGAACGTTAAACATAGGCCACATAAAATAATAAATAGAACAAAAAACTAAAATAGCATGTTAGTTATGTCTTTCTTCATACTGCCAAAACATTATTAAAGGGATAATGCCCTGACTTTAGTTCAGAAAAGCTAGACAGAAATATTCTGCATGACAAATATTTGGCTATTTTGAAGGCATTGCATTTGCTTGTTAGCGTTTAGTTTTTTTGAAAGGTAGAAGCTAAATAATTGTTTTAAAGACAAAACAATTTTTTTTAAACAATTAAATCTCTAATGTAAAAAAAAAAAAAGATTATTCATAAAATAAATAGCACAGACACAGAACTCGGCGCCTCAGTGACCAAAGGTCAGGCAAATGATTTGCAAGGCTCCAGAACGAGTCTGTGGTGGAGAGATTGGATGTAAGCACTGATTCACAGGAAATGTATGGACACTTTATCAACAGGCTGCAGCAGTTTAAAGGTTGGAGACTTGGGAATGAAGTGAAAACTCTCTTCCTCTGGGTGGAGCAAACAAAAATGCATCAAACTCTTAGTCTCATATTCCATGTTTATATGAAGCTTGTGGACATACTGGCAAAGGATGCACCTCCGTAGGGGTTCCTAGTCAAACGTTGTCACCCTTAGGGTGTGCAATTGTGTCCAAACGACACAAAAAGAGAGAAAAATGCACGTCTTGGAATTAAGTCAGTAATGATTCTCAAATGTTAAAATATGATTAGTTTGTTTTAGCGGTTTGTGCGCATGAAAAATAAATGATTGTTTATTTTCGTGTCTTGTCAAGAAGACAAACCCATCAGGGTTATAAGACACATTTCAAGTGTGTGTGTGTGTGTGTGTGTGTGTGTGTGTGTGTGTGTGTTGTAACACATGTGCTGCCTCAGTCTGGCTCTGGAGTGTCTTCTGCTAGGTCAAAGGGTGTCTTGTCCTCATATATGAAGGTCAAAAGGAAGAGGGCAATGTCATGTGAGCACCAGTAGCCTGTGTGTGAGGTCACTGCCGACCAATAGCGACTCTCCACCAGACCCTCGCGCAGCTCAAAGTCCATGCGTCGCTCCAGCTCCACTGTAAGACAGAAATAAGAGATATTATAATACCGTGTAAACATGAAATTGTATATATATATTAAAAAAATATATGTTTTTTTTTTTATGATTGTTCAGTGTTGGACAGGATAAGTGAACTAACAAGATGTGTCAGCAGTAGGTGAGGTGGGCTGCGTCAACGTGGAGAGGCCGTATGCTGACTGGCTCTCTGTTCTCTTCTGTTCCTCCTCCTCTGTGTTTACCCCTCCCTCCAGTCCTAAAGACACCGAGGGCTGGCTGTTGGAGCGGGAGAAGCGTGAGAAGAGGATGCCTCCAATGCCCTTCCCTATGCTCGCCGCCCCTACATAGTGTGCGAAAGGGAGAGGGAGAAACAATTATTAGTCCTAACAACACAAAAAGACCAGTGATGCTTTTATTTTCCCGTTTTTTTATAATTTTTTTTCTTGAATTCAACTTTTTTAAAGTAAAGGGGAAGCAACATGTATGTGCTCATTCTCCATCCGTCCACATGGTGGCACTGTTGATGCAGTATTGTAGACAAAGAAAGACTCACATTACTTCAACATGTCATCTCAAAGGAGAGAATGGATTTTACCTATAAGATATTAAGGACTGTCTCCAGAGTGATTATTATTTTTTTTTAATGCAGTAAAATTAAATGAATTAAAAGGGAATATTTAACTCTTTCTTTTTTACCCCATACACCTTTCACTATAGTACCTCATCCTCGCAATTTTGTTCGTAGTAAATGTGTTGATTAAACAATACTCATCATACCAATCAAATTCAGAAAACCGTCCTGTCAGGTACGGTATTCTTTTAAATTCCTTCCAAAAAATGTAAATTCATTCATTCCAGAAATAAGTCACCCTGCATTAACGCGTTCATTTTGACAGCCCTGCTCATAAAGTGTTCGGCTCTTACCCATTATACTGGCCTTGCCCAGATTGGTGATGGACTCTCCATAGTGCCTGCGGGCCAGGACAGGAGAAGTGCACGGGCTGGGGATGCTCTCAGTGTCAGACGTTGGGTCTTTAACCGGGGTCAGGAAGGTCGGCCGGACCTCTTCGTAGGATGTGGGGGTCGTGGCGCTATACCTGAAAAATTTAAGAAAAAAAACAACAATAAATATTCAGCGCATACATTACACACCTTGAATACCTTCAGTGTGCGTACCAGGGGAAAGCATCAAGTGTTATTGGATGTAAGGAACAGGTTCTCACCAGTGTATCTGAACGGGCGCAATATTGCTGTAATGTTTGAGGATGAGGGGCTCCAGTCTGTAGGCCTGAGAAGAGCAATAACACTTCACTTAGCTCACAGTACAGTACAATTTTTATCAACCATGTACAGTGACATTTTTTTTTTATTTAAACATCTGAGGGAATGAGTTGCAAAAGGTCTGGTTGCTTTTGCCAACATCAATTCCTACTTATTAAAGTCGTATACATCCGAAATAATTAAGAAAAGGCAAGAGGGAGACTGACCACGGGGTCTGTGGGATGGAAGACATTGAAGAGCCTGCTGCAGATGGAGGTGGGCAGGATGTGGTCTTGGTGGCAGCTGGTACCCGGGCGGATCCCTCTCAGAGCCAAGAACACCGCCAGAGGAGAACCCACGCAGAAGAAGTTTTCCACCTGCAGAGACAAAAGGTGCCAAAAATTATACAAATGTCCGGAAGGAAGCCTTTGGCATTGACATAGATGGAATTTTATCTTTGATCATACATATTCGCATGAGGAAGACCAAAAACTTAAGTTATGGTGTGTTTTTGAATGGAGTGGAATCAAATTCATCATATTATATTGAACTACTTACCTTAAATTTGAGTGCTGGGGGAGCGGAGGGTTTGGAGGCCTCCAGTGTGAGGAGCTGATTTTCCAGCTCTCGTAACCTGTTAGAAGCAGAACGGTGTAAAGTGATGAACACCGTGATGTAACTCCTTTTATCGTTTATCCACTTATGCATTATGACAACCTAAAGCTACCTGGATATACATACTGATTCTCTTATCAGTTATAGGAAACCTCAAACTATATCAGTACCACTCCAATCAACAACCTTTTTCCTCCCCAAGATTTTGGACCACTTTCTCTCCGAAAAACCTCTTAAGAACGCTTACAGCCATACATGATGTCAAAGCTAGAAGTCACTGAAGATCTAACTGTTCATTAGAAAAGCTCTACCTGGGGGCGCCCTTAGCTCAGTTGGTAGGGCGTCCCCCCACGGGCCGGGCCCAGCAGCAGACCCGGGTTCGATTCCCGCCCGTGGTCGTTCACTCCCCTCTCTGCCCCATTTCACCTCTGTCTCTCTGCACTGTCAATAAAGCATAAAAATGCCCAAAAAATATATATAAAAAAAATAAAAATAAAAGCTCTACCTAGTCCTGGTCATGCGTAGCTGCTCTAAAAGGTGCCTCTCCTGGTAGGACATCCAGGGCATGTCCAGGTCCTCTTCCACCACGCGGTGCTCCTGCAGACAGAAGCGAACCGGATCCCACCCCGTCATGATGTCGTAGGTGATGACGCAGCCCAGGGAGTGGGACACGATGGACACCTTGCCTCCCCGCTCCTCGAACTCGGGGTTCCGCGAGCAGAAAAGTGAATACAGTCTGTTCAGCTCCTGCGTTAGGCCCTTGGTAATCTTGAAAAGACAGAGATTGGAGAACGTTTTTAAACAAGAGAACAGGGTGCGTCACAACTAGATTGGATTAAGACATATACCAAACTAGACACTCGAACGGACCGTGTCACTTGTCTGAGTATACATGGCCTTTCAGGAATCGGATAAATGTCCGATGCATGGCTGTCTCCACTATGCTAGGTGGCGCTGTAGCCCTTTCAAAAAGTGGTTATAGAGCCACGTCCGGTTCCCTTCCGGCAATAACCCTACTATTTTTTACGTCTCCTTCCACTTCCTTGTGAAATCCTCCGCAGTGATTCTCGAGCAAGCGCAGAACGAGAACTCCGATATGCGATATCCGATCCCTGTATACATGCAGAGAGAATGCCGACTATGAACGAGTTATCTAGGTGTTCTTATCCGACTTCGCTTGTCCGTTAATGTGCCGATTTGTGTGCGAAGTAGATCGGATAAAGGTGTTTACATGCATTTTACAAGTCCTGTTGAAGTCTTATTCGTTTATTTACCCGATTATGAGTTTGCATGTAAACGCACTGACTGGGAACTCTTAAAAGTGCTACGAGTAACTTTTAAATATTTCTGAAACAGTAATACATAGTTTTTCCTCTGATGATCATGAATTACCTGTAACAGCAAACGAGATCATCATTGCAAAGAATGCTATTTTTATATTGTTTATCTTAATGCCTTTGTCATGGGTACGCTCGCCCAGGAACAACAGCTGGCGTAGTGAAAACACTACAGCCTTTGTCCAAAGGGGGTGCAAGAATGAACAAAAACTGAAAATTCCTCAGAGCACCTTTTATTTCTGCTTTCCGGAAGTGTGTGACTCTCACCTCATCCCGGTAAAGGGGGCTGTTGTAGTACATGATGTCCATGGCACTGCTGTTGAGAAGATCTCGCAGTCCTCTCACTTTGTCTGGTGTTATCGAGTCTACCGTATCTGCAGAAACGAAGGCGGGGCGACATCAAAGTATGAAACAGAAATTCAATGCCACATGATGATGGCTGCATTCATACACTGTGCGGCCATGTTATAATGCAATTCAATACAACAATAATGTTTAATTGTCCCACCACTCTGCTTTAGGTCATTAACGTTATAGTCTACATCTGCACAGTGATCAGAGTGGTCAACGAGGTTACTTTTGTACACTATCCTATAAAATTACAAAGATCTGTAAAAAGTTCACAAAAAAAGCACTTAAACTGATCAGACTTTACATCCATTTGTCTGTTGTGGTGTGTGCTTAATCACATGCACCTGTGAAAAAAACCACACACTAACCTCCGTCCAGTGCAAGTTTGGAGCGCCACTCGACAGGCAGGAACTCCACATGCTCGTCGTTGTGCTCTGAAAAGTGCTTCTCCTCCATCTTCCTCACGCCCTCCCTCAACCTAAACACAAACACACACAACAATAAAGACAATACCGTATTAGGACAACATTGTACACACTGCGTTTTGGTCCATGTTGGCTGATGTTGTGCTAAAAACATCATCACATTGTCTGGGCAGCAGTGTATTATAAATGACTGAACATCCTCCATGTATATCCGGCTGTGCTATATACCAACAGAGGAGTCCGTGTTTGCTCTCATTCTCTCACAGCCTTTAATGACTGTCAGGAAGAGAATGAATGATGCCCACTTTGCTGCTCACTGACGCAGCAGGTTTCCTCATGCAGTGCACACACACACACACACACACACACACACACACACACACACACACACACACACACACACACACACACACACACACACACACACACACACACACACACACACACACACACACACACACACACACACACACACACACACAGTGTTGTCTGTAGAGTGTTGACATGGGTGAATGGAGGCAGAGAGAGGCTTTTAGGTGGCTGGTTTCTAAATGGAGGACCTAATGCAGGTTTTGACAGGACTATCTGGAGTCTGGCATGTCTGGAGGGGAACTTAATTGCTCAGAGGGTTGAGCACTATATTGCAGACCTTTCTGTGCTGCACCCACAAGGATTCACTAACTTTAAGTTTGAATTTAATTGGCCAATGAGCTTTTAAAATAGCAGGTTAAGCAAAAATAGTTTTTTTTAAATGACCTTCTGTTTTTGTTTTAGAGCCTATTATTATTATTATTATTATTATTATTATTATTATTATTATTATTATTATTATTATTATTATTATTTATACTATTGCCCTAACCCCCCACAATTTCCTATTTCACTGCTGCTGATGACAGTCAGAATAGTACAGCGCTGAATTGAATTCAGGTTTAGAATGAAAAGCAACAGCAAGTAGCAGGCTTGACAGGTCGTTGGGTTGATCTTTCCTCTTGGCTGTAGTAAGTGTTTGCTCTGAAATCCGCGGGGCGCTTAGAGTGAGGCTTATAGTGCTCTGCAGCTTGACTTAGTATGCTTTACCTGCTTAGCTGGAGTAAGCCGCGGGCAGTGGGCCGACACTAACTTTGTGACACAGATACACAGTGCGATACAATAGTTTGGTTTAACATGTCTCGTAAGGCAGAAGTGATCACTGTGCCCTGTCATTGTAACTTCCACCTCCTGGCCTTTACAGAAGTATTAAGAAAGAGTACAGCTTTGGAAAATAAAATGAGTGAGAAAAATGGATAGAGGATGAGAGGAAAAGAAACACAAAGGCTGCAGGTGCAACAGTATCAAGAGAAGTGTTTAAAATAATAATAATAAAAACTGTGGTAATTGTGAGTGGCCCTGGATGACTCAAGCTGGTGGAAAAACAAGGACTTCCTGATTTAGCAGTATTGTAACACTTTTTTTCAAATGCTGTACGACAACAATTGTAGATATGTAATGAACATTTCCCGCATTGTTCAGGGAGGATTGTAGACCCACATTCCATAAAGGCACTAGTTACATACTTACATACTGGTGCTGAACAAAAGAACGTTTCCACAATCGCAAGAAAACCTGCCATACAGGTCAAAATCTGAAACCACTCCTTAATTGATAAGATTCTCAACATGCAACGTAAGCTTAGTCCTGAGGCAAAAGAGCAAGATAATAACAAGCTCTTGTGCCTGTGTCCTAACAGATAGTGATAAACAAGAAATACAAGTAAATACAGAAAGAAGGACAAAATGAGATATGTGAGACACAGACTTTGTCTGGAGAAGAGGAGTGTGTTATGATAGGTATTTAGAATACTTTGAAAGCTGCCTTATCCCTTTAAACAAAACAGATACACTCTGTGGGCCTATGCTACTATGATGATGATACTAAATGATATCAGCCCAATCTAGTCCATTGTTGTTCCAGACACCCTAAGAGATCAAGAATCGGCACCTCACAACACCTGGACAAAAAGACTAGAATGTTTATTTGTTTTTTCCCGCCCTATCTCTCGTATGCAGATGAACAATACAAGCACAGAAACCCTCTTCCATTCACATTTGTAAACATCGTAAAATAAAAAGGGGGAATGATGTTTTTTGTGCTGCTAGGATAAACTGTAAAACGATAGAAAGTTCCCACTTGTTTTTCTATCTGTTCAGTCAGTTCATATACACTGCTTTTACGCCATTGTTTGTCGTCCCTAGCACCGCCGTCCCCACGATATCACATAGGTCATGTAAGACAGCAAGATATATTTAGCTGTATAATCTGCCATGTCTCTCGGCCATGTCAGGTCAAGAATTTATGACTCAAATCTATTATCTCCTACTGTGTGACACAAATGTCCATCTTAACAGACAAAAATATAGTGTAGTCTGAAACTGGAGTTATTGACATAAAACGAAAGGCAAACAGGGCAAATCATCAACAAAATTATTTTTTTTTTTTTCAACTCACATTCCAGTGTTTTTAATGATGCGTCCTTCGTCCATCTTCTGCCCAATCCCATGAACCACAAAGACAATGTGCGTAGTTTGAGGAGGTCTGTCCTCAGGTGAGGCCTCCTCAACGTAACCCCGATGGAGCCGTGTTCCACTGCTGGAAGCTGGATGAGGAGAGGACAGGGAAGGACTATTATTACTTAAACATATCTTGCTGTTTTTGCTTGTGATACTTTGCTTGTGTACTGTGCGCAAAGCAAAACATTTGCAAAAATAATGAACGATTGTATAGCATGTTCTGTACAGTGCTGCTAAATACACACTGTTCTGTTTCCAAAGAGGCCAGTAGGTGAAACACAAAGTTCTGAATTGACTGTGACCTGAGACTCTGTGGCAACACTCGTAATGTGTCTAGAGAGAGTGTCCCTATTTAGAATCTGTAGTCTATGTCCAGTCATGTGCTGGTTGGCAAGGTGATGTATTGGACAGCACTAAGGGGATTGGCCCTCACTGAGCCTTTTATCAGGGGAGATTGAAACAACCATTGTCACCTCCTCCTCCTTTAATCTGCGAGGAGATTACAATGTATCATAGAGCTAAAACACTATATGAGACAAATACAGTACAGTCCTTCATAGAGATCAAACACCAGGTCAAGCTGCAGTAGCAATCTTTTTTTAGTTACACTAGCGCCGGTTGATCAAACCAATAGCAGAAATAGACAATAGCGGATGGGCGCTGTGTGATTTTCTGGGCTAATCCAGTTAGGAAACTGTACAGTACACAGCCATGTTAAAAATAACTCTTTAATAATAGCAATTGGCAGCAAACTGTGAATGCAGCTATATTTGTAATGTGTGCAATTAACGTGTGTAGAAAGTAAAGACAACACACGTGTGCAGTATGAGCAGGGAACTGTTTGTAATAAGGTGGTTATTACCTGGAAGGACAACGACAGTATGTGAATGGCATACCTTTGGAGAAGCCTAGCTTCTGTGTAACGGTCCGTGCAATTTTGGAAGTGGTGGCATCGCTGTAGAGGTACACCTCATCCACGCTGTGCCAATCCACATGGGTCCGACTCAGTTTCATACTGTGGATGGCTGTGGGGAGGGGGGTTGAGGGCAGAGGAGTGAGTGAATGAATGGATAGAGGAAAGAGAGGAGCACATTTACAGGTGGTGTGGGAAATTGGGCAAGGACAGAAGGGAAAAAAACATGGAACGGGGTAAAGGAAAAAAGATTCCCCAATACAGAAGGTTTTTGATTACATATTTTAGTAATTGCGAGTGTCAGTACAGAAGGAGGGGGGGACATTGAAGATGTAAAAATTCCACCAAGCTTAAGTCCAGGCTCAATCTATTCACACAGCCCAATCAAATGCAATCTGGAGCTTTGATCTGCACTTGGAACGAAAAAACACATCAAACTATCCCCCTCCATGATTGCATATTTCAGCTCTTGCTTGTCCGTCTTTTTTGACTGAAAGACATTTTACGCGCCATCATCTAAATTGATATTACGTTCAGTTCCAATTTTCTCCACGCTTTTGCTTCAAAATGTTTTGCAGTGACTAGAGCAAGTAAGAGCAGAGCTATGTCCAGAGAGAAGACATCGTTTGCTAAAGAACCTAGGCACGATAAATGAAACTGGTTGACTGGAGTTATTTATGCCTCTGCAGTATGTCCTTTAAATGCCTTGTGCAGTCAAGTTCGTCTAGATGAAATAGGTAGAAGACTTTGGCGCAGGTCCAGTGAACAGTCATGGCTCCTTGTACTACTCTGAACCAATCTGGGGATTAAAACCATTTAAGAACGGGGTAAAGTTCTTGGTCTGGAGAAATAAAATCTTCCCGATGACCCGTTTGCTAGCTTGAAACTTCTAACAAAAAAAAATGCAAAGTTAAGTGCAACAAGAAGTGGTACTATTCCATTACTATGGTGCTTCAAGAAGCACACTGAGAACTAAGGCTTACGAATGTATTGAGGAGAGGGAAAATTGTGCAACCTTCCAAAGATTAATGTCCTTCTTTGTCATTCATCCTTTGATGTTTATTTTTTAGAAGACAGTTCTTGGTAATGCACTTGTCAGGTCAGGGCAAGAGTAAGCCTGACATCAGTCAGGAATTTCACAATGTCTGCAATCCCTCTTTCACATGTTAATGGTTAAGACTGTAACTTTGTGTTGCTGCTGATGCCTACCTGAACAGGTCTCTCTTGTAAATGAGACCCTGGGTCTCAATGAGATTTTACCTGTATAAATAAAGGTTAATAAAAAATAATAAATAAAAAGACAAGATATACATCAACCGAGCCTATGTAGTTGTGTGTCACATGGTGGAGTTAGGCTGGGACAGTGTTAGGAAAGCAGGCCAAGTTTCTTAACTGGACAAGCATGACCAGTGGGTCAATCAAGACATATGAGACCGGTTCCCTCTGAGGGCAACCAGTGTAAGAAGGAAAGACGGCCTCTTAGGAGGGACAAGCAAGGTCTGGAAGAAGACTTTGTCACAAGGAACAGAGGAGTCGGAGTAAAGGGCACTACTAGTTAAATTTGGTATAACAAAATGGAAGGCCATTGTTTTTTTTCTAAGCAGATAAAACAATGAAGTTAGGGGAACTTGAGGTGAGAGCATACACAGTTTCCTCTGTCATACATTTCCATTTATCTTTGCAGGTCCTCAAATGAAACCACTCAGCAGCAAAGCAAACATATGCTTAACCGCTACCACCACATAGAATATGACTACACCACTCTATGGCAGCAGCAGTGAGGGAGAACAATCAGCTCTTCTAGTTTGGCTTTAACTCAAACAGTTAGAAGTGCCCTCCTTTCCTCATCTATAGCTCACAGACTCACAAGTGAGGACAAAGGAGAAAAGGACGGTGGCAGCTGCCCTCACACACTAGCGTTATACAAGGGTGGATGAAGCCACTTCAGACTGTTGAGTAAAATATTGTGTAGCAGAGTCCACTGTAAAACAGGAGCTGTCAGTCCAGCCAGAATAGACACTTTGTTGAACTTCTCAAACTAAGCTGGCTTTATCAATATAAGAAATCCACTTGCAGGGAGTACAAGTAAAAAGCACCCAGCAAGATAGAGCTATGCTTAGGGGCAGCACAAGGACACTTCCTGTTTTACAATGAGAGGCAATGCATTGTGGAAAGAAGGGGCAGTACGGAGGAGGTGGCAGTCAACCAAGAGAGGTTAAAGAGTTTACCGAGGGAGTTCGCTAACACTGCTATGGCCAATTACGAAGGGGAACTGGTTGAGGCAGGTGTAAAAAAGTGAAGGATCAAGAAACTGGGTAAACAAGGAAACAGTATGTGTGAGAGATTGGGAAAGATAACCACTAATCACATGTACAATGTGCTATGATATTGGTCTGGGACTGTAAAGTGTGGCTGGGTAGTAGTCACAACTTTTCTTGGTCAAAGCTTGATAAACATATCCCATCATGAGGTGTTTCACAACTTTTGTTGAGAAGGAAGACAATCTACTATTGCAATGTTTATGTAATATTGACATACAATTCTACCACTAAGCTATAGGTCAATGGCCTCTTGGATTTACTATGAGATGGGGACACACACCACAAGAACTCCCTTTACAAGATTTTTGATTGGGGTCAATACACTCAGAACTAGGACAGTGATGGGCCTCTAAGAGGTTGACTCCACACATCATGTTAGGCGGCTCTAGTAGAGGGCCACAATGGCTTCTCTGTTCAGCTGGTGCTCAGCTCTCAACAGAGACCTTTGTACATTGTCGCTGAAAGCGAGAGCTGGTGAAGGTGGTTCATTAATGGTGGTCATACTGCCAGAAGGGATGAGAGAACGGAAAGCGATATGACGGAAAGTGGGAGAGGAGAGATTTTTAAAACAGGAAAAAGGGTGGCTTTTTGAGGACCAGTTTATTTATTTCATATCCATGGGTTTAATGGGTGCCCTGGTAGTGAAATGACCACCATGCTGTCTGCTCACTATGCAAGCAAGAAGATGAGCGACAGATACAAAAGGTTTCCTCAAAAAGCAGCAACAGCAGTAGAACCAAACCATGGGTGACACCACAAAGGGAGACGTTCTAGCAACTAGGCCCAGTTAAGGATGCAATGGAGAACTTAGACAGCAGCAGCCTCGATCCATTTTGAATACAACCTTTTCTAACTGAGCCTAGGTCTAGTTCTAAATACTAGATCGAAAAAGATCTGAACCACAACGAAGAAGACAATGTAGTTATCATGAGGACCTAGGATCTACGAGGAGAGAGGACACAAGCTAGCAGATCTAAAACACCAGAAGTGAAAAGAAAAAAAGAACTTGGTATTTTACAGTACCTTGGCAGCATTTGCGCTTGCGACATGTAGTTTTAGCACTCGTCTGATATCCACTCCATTTGAACAGAAAAGGGAGGTAGAAAGGGGGCAGGAGGGAGAGAACTAACAACCAAGAGAGAGTAAGTAATGGCCATTACTCCCTGTTGTCGATCACACAGGCTACCACTGTCATCACTCCATCTATCAAGCAGCGCTGCTATCACGCTGCCACTACAAGGCCCCCGGATACAGAGCCTGTACTGGTTAGTTAGTGACGGAACCTGGTGGCTGCAGGTATTATATCATGAAAATAAACCTCAAACAATGCCTAAGCCTACAAAATGCAGCGCTGATTGATGTATGTCAAAGATGACTGAAGTAGACTGAGTCTGTTTTATACTCATTACAGAAATCTCCTGACTTCACTATGAAGACTCAACATGTCATAAAGTTAACCAACATCTATTTCAAATCTGGAGTTTTGTGTATGTGTAATACACTGCTACTCTTTGAAAAAAGTTAGGCTTATTGGAAAACATTTTGTTCGTTAAATATAGTGGGTGGAAGTTCATTTCCCACACAATAACAAACAATAATATACAATTATGACGTAAATATAGTCGCAGAAAGAGCACAGATATAAGTGTACATGTTAAGACCTTTTACAAAGGAGTAAAAAAAAACAAATAAATGCACAAAACCTCTAAGGTTCCTGACAGTATCTTAAGTACTTATGTTTCCATATGGGATAATAAATACTTCATATATTTTGCATGTTAGAAATGTTCCACCCATAAAAGAAGGAACATAAACAGAAACATATACAGAAACATACAAAGAGGTTTCAAAGAGAGAGTATAACATATAACTATAATGTGGAGCTGGATAAATGAAAGAAAGTATGTCAGTGTGGTCTAATCCAATTTGTGTTGAAAAAAAACAACAAGGGAAAATCATGGCATTCTCAGTTAGAGATAAATAAATGTCATTTGTATTTGTATGTTCTTTGAAAAGTTAATGCAGATTTGTGTAATGGATACACCAGTCTCCTTGTTACTGTAATTGAATGTTCCAGTAACTTTAGTCTATAACCATTGGCGGCAGCTGGTATAGGATTTCTCCATAATACGAATGTCTCATATGGCAACCAAATCAAATGTTATTATCCTGTTCACAAACATTAGTCTTAAACAGCCAATCAAGTATTTGTGTTATAATCTTAGTAACATACATGGGAACATGTACACATATGACCAATATCAGAAAGAAAAGTTAATTATAATTTTATATTTTCATTATGGCATACTTAGAATTAAACATGTGTTGTATTAAAATAACTATTCTAAATGGTTGTCAAAAAGAAAAATGTATATACTACTCAAAATCAACAGCAATTCTGTTCTCTTGATCCGACATTTAAAAAAGAAGGCCTCCTCTGCATTTGTTAAACAAATGGGCAATGTCCACAGGTCTGAGATCTGACTAAAGCATTCGTTCCGTGACAACACAGACATCAGACTTGCAAAAATCAGCAGTGTGTCTCTCTCTGCGTAAGTGAAAGGCTTAAGAGGAGACCCGTTGAGTGCACAGGAAGCTTGTTTGCTGTAAAAGCTATTAGTAAAGTCCATTTGTGCATTCACCACTGATGGATCAGTCCATCAATAGGTGTTCCCTTAATGACTGAAAAAATCTAATATGCACAAAATCCTTCTATGGCTCTGCTGAGGTTAAAGGCCTACTTCACCGGTTTGAATATGAAGGTGTATTGAATTCTGAGATCCTATGTAGAATAAATGTGCGAAAAAAATTGAAATCGGTTCATCCTAGCCTGAGAAAAGGCAGAAAGAGTGTTTTTTTTTAACCCTATATTTCTCTTTCTCGTGGCATCACAGAAAGAGAAATATAGGGTTAAAAAAAATCTTTCTTTGTAAATATTACTGTGATGTCTTTTACTGTGACATCACAGTAATATTTACAAAGTACGTTTTTTTTAACCCTATATTTCTTTTTCTGTGATGTCACGAGAAAGAGAAATATAGGGTTAAAAAAATACTCTTTCTGCCTTTTCTCAGGCTAGGATGAACCGATTTTAATTTTTTTTGCACATTTATACTACATAGAATCTCAGAATTCAATACACCTTCATATTCAAACCGGTGAAGTAGGCCTTTAAATTAATCTGTGTGATGGTTTGCATTGAATGACCATCATTGGGGTTCAGATCATATTACATGACTTTTATGTCACCTGAAAATGTATTCTAGCTATACTAGTGTGACTGTAAGTATCATGTTTAGACACTCTCATCTTGATTAAAGGTAACATACTCTTTCCAACTGATGATTCCAACCGTATTTGAATATCTCAAATCAACCAAATTGAGTCGACTTTGGATGCAAATAAATAAATAAAGAGAAAACTCCTGACTCCTAGTTATTTCATTAGCAATACCAAGTTCTTTTTAAGTTTGAACTAGTCATCAATCATTCTGTGTGTTTCCAGCCTCATGTGCTGGTTAAATAAACATGCAGCTGAATAGTTTATACAAACAAGCTTGTGCGTCTTGTGTCTAACCTCAGAAATAAATCAAAAGTATTATGCTGGCAGATGACCCTGTACCCAGCCTGCTGACATAAGTGTTCCTAGACAGACTGGGGCACACCCTATAGTTTCCACCATTGACTCACTGCTTAATAGCCATATATACACACAGACCCATGAGCTTAAATTGAAGGGACAGAATCCTCTTCCTATCTTTTTTTTCTTTCTATTTTCAATTCAATTGTCTGAAAAATAAAAAATATATATTTTGTTGGGGTTGGCACCCATTACGCTAAGAAATAATTCTGTTGATCAAAGTAAGACGAACATTAAAAGACTTGTAATGACTGTATGGCTAGTTTCAGCCTCAATAACTGTGCAAGTGTTTCTCTAATGCCACAAATTCACAATCCATCTCAACTTTTCTGCACTCAAATGGCAGCAGTCACTCTTTAAAGAAAGTCAACACAAAATAATAATAAGAGGTGATGAATTTGGGTGGGGAAAAATATTGTAAAACGTCTAATATAGGTAAATACTCAACATTTATATCAGATGTTGAAGCTCTTTTAAAAAGGTAGGGAAACATTCATCTTTCCAGGTTTCACAAAAGCCTCCAAATCAATCCCTATTTCTTCTGATCTACACTGAAAGCTGCATTTTTACATTCCACTTCCTCAATCATTAGGACGAAAGCAGAAAACTGCATATCTATCGTGAGAGAACAGGATATTCATGCTCTTGTCCCCTAGCAGTAGTCCTGCCCACATTGTGATGTAATGCCTGCATAGCATGCTGTTTTGCCGACCATATGTCTTGTTGTGCTTTACTAACCTTTAGTCTCAGCCAGCTACTCACACAAGGAGAAAGAAGGGAGGGAGAAGAAAGAGATGGGGAAGAGGAGAGATAACAGGGGAAACGTATGTACTGCAGTGATTTCAGAGCACAGCTCGCTGGCTTTATGGCTTTATGGTCCATTTATCAATTGTAATGCCGTCGGTTCAAGGCAGCCTACGTATGGCTCCCATTGCTTCAGATTATTAGTAAATATAAGTATGAGTAAAATTCTCTACTATAAATGCTTCCTTGTTGTAACAATACAAGGAGAATTAACGGTATATTGCTTTATTGTTTTAATGCCTTGCTAAATAAAGGAGTGGAAAACAACCTGCCAACAAAGGCAGCAGGAGGGTTTCAAACAGATGCTCTGTGCTCCAAGTCCCATGCATTAGAAGGGAATTATGAGAGCATACTCAAATACAGCAACAAAGGGGATTAATTACACATTGTGTAAGGGTATATTTCTTACTATTCAGCCTTGCGGTAATAATGACTCACTGGACAAGCTTAGGTCATGTGATCTGTGTGTTGTGCAATGGAGTGGCCTCCAAGTGTCACACACACAGCCAATGTGTGTGCCCTTGGCTTGCACTGTATATTTCACACGCCTGGCTTGCATATAATGTCAAAAATAAACTATGATCCTACTGTCCTGTGTCACTGCTCGACTGCCTGCTTCCACGTACTGATCTTTTAATATCCATTGTGTACATGTACATGTTTGTGGACCAGCAGTCACCTTTTCGGCTTGTATCAAAACTTCTATGATTCGATTCAGGAAAGTGCCGGCAGCTACGAGTACGTGATGACACAATACAAGGAGTGACGATGCAAACAAGACTGACCAAAATAATGTAGTCACTTTCCTTTGTCCTTGTATGGCTTAATCTATAAACCTTTGCTTGTTATGATTAGGGGGGAGTGAGTTTCCTGGCATTTTAGCTACAGTGCAGTGTACTAGACACAAGGGAAGCAAATACAAATAGAAAGAAAAGAAGGTGACAGAGGCTCTGTTCCATAAATAGCTATTTGAGAGTGTGTCACTATTTAAAGATGCACAATGTGACTTTGCGTGTGTCAGAGAAGTGAACATTTTCTAAGGTATTATCTCATAAATGAATAAAAGTTAGAAAGCTACCTTAACAGTTACTGTATCACTGTTGTTGTTCACAGCAGCAGGGCCCACACGTTCGTTCACAAAATATATTCTAACGTCTTACGTTTGGTTACAGGTGCCCCAAAATAATTGTGTCTTGATTTATGATATAATTTTTCAAGACTAAGGTTGCGTTCCGAATCGCATACTTTCTACTATATAGTATGTAGAAAAAAGATTTAGGATGTCCCAATTCTTGTGGCCAGATTTAGGATGGTTAGAAGTACCCGGATGTCCTACTTCATGCGGCCAAGATTGTTAGTGTTGAAAAGTGCATCCTATTTGGGCGATTCTGACCCACAATCCAGTGCGCATGTGAAGTGACGTAACATCGACGAAGCCTCCATATGAAAACAAACGGGGATGCGACGGATATAAAAGCAAGAGGCAAGATCAAGGCGCAATGTTATGATGATATAAGAGAGTAAAGTATGTCCCAATAGTATGCCTACTGCATCCTAACTAGATTCTTTTTATCGTCGGATGTAGTATGTAGAATAGAAAAAAGAAAGAGTATGCGATTTGGAACGCAACCTAAGAGTTACATGTAGAAAAAATATTTGCAGGCTCTGCAAATGTAATCAAATCCCGCTCCCATCAAACTGCGTAGTGCATCTTTAAATGCAAAAAAATAATAACTTGATGATTAACTGCTGTTTTTTTTTTGCATCTTGATGATGTTTTGATGCATGTTTGGCTGTCTCATAAACTCAGTTTTCATAATAAACACTAAACAGTTTCTCATTCTCTGTAACAGATCCTCTATGCTATTTTTCCCTCTCAGCTTCTCTCTATTTATCTTCCACATTCAGACACCCACACATCCATCTCCAGGTGAAGGTCCAGTAGATCTGGCTGACCTTAAGGAGACTGTTGAATCAAATGACCTCTTTCCTGTTTCTTCCTTTCCCTTTCACAGCTAAAGCCTGCTACATTTCGCCTGAGCCGACCCTTTGAGACCGACTCTTGGGAATCTAACGAGCTGCACCTGGCTTTGCATTGAGAGGATGGCGTGACTAAAAACCTACACTCGCATGAATGGAGGGCACCTGCTCCATTCATTTTGCCTCGACTGTGCATCGATACTTCACAGCCAGCAGGCCTCGTCTCATAATTCACCATTTATGACTCACAATTCTTTTTCTTCTGGCTTTAACGTGAGGAGGGTGACTTTACTTTTTAATGGAATTTATCGCCTAGAACGCCCTGTGGGAGCATTTCATCTCATCACTGCCCTAACACAGCATAATAGAGGTGGCACTTTTACAGTATACTGTCTGACTGGAATAAAAATATTGCAAGGTTGGAGAATGCAGCAGTAAAAAAGAAAAAAAAAGCATAAAAGTTTTATGTTTTGGCAAGTGAGCAGTAATGTGTTTTTGGCCTTTTATTTATTTATTTATCTTACCCCAAACCGCACTCTGACTCCAGGACAACCTTTGCCCTTAAATCTAATCTAGTGAAGTTATTAAGTGTATTTTACTCAAGACGTTAGTTTCCAGAAGGGATGCTTGTTTAAATGATCTTGATAGATTTAGGGAGTTATGCAACACACCCTCCTAAAAAAAACATACCACATTATCCTTATATGCAACTACTTTTCTCCTTCCAATTCGCTCACCATCTTTGCTATCGACGGTCCTGACCACCAAATCCGTCTCAAAGGTGTCCTGTATCTGCTGCCCACGGAAATGGCTGAGGTGCTCCTGCTCGATGAGGTCGCTCTCCTCTGCCTCTAGTGGGAGCCAGGTACCGTCGATGAACCACTGACCTCTCATGACTGGAATATGGTCTTGTTCTGTAAGATTAGAGAGAAGTTAAGACACAAAAAAAATAAAAATGACTTAATCATAGGGATAGAAGCTTTCGAAGCCTATGTGGTGCTGAAATATTCCCCAGTAACAATGTTTCAATTGATACTTTCTACCGAGTTTGTCACTCTGTCTTTTTAGTAATATTCTTTGGATGGCATGAGCTGATTTTTATTCAACAAGTCTGGTAAATCCAGGAGGGCCAAGTATCTGGTGGCGTATGCAGCGAGGCCAGTTTTGATTACAGTCTTGAGTGCCATTATTAACAGAGAGTCTCTGGTGGTGAATAAGAGCATAGAGGGCCACTTCTGAATGTAGGTACACTTTGCAAAAGACAGGGCCATTTCTGTACAGTTAGAAGGCTCATCTGAACAAATATGAAGACACAGAGGCCTATAAGACACACCACACACACACACACACACACACACACACACACACACACACACACACACACACACACACACACACACACACACACACAGTAGATATAGATACATGTGTTAAGGTGGTTTATGTCTGGTCAGATAAGATAAGTGTTTTCTTGACATAACATCACAAAAGGGACTTTTCACCTCGTTTGCCACGTTTACAGGATAGAACATGCTGCCATGAATAATACTTGTTTTGTGAATGTTTTTCTTCTTAGATTACAGTACGTCAACAGGGCCGCTCCCCTCCACACATCTTCCATTACATAAACTGGCCTCTCTCTCTCTCTCTCTAACTGACATGCTTTTGATTCTTGTTTTTAAAACTAGAAAAAGGGAATAGCGAGGGTCTGAGCTGACTACAAGGGACGTACATCCACAGCATGAACATTCAGCAACAAAAAATAACTGCATCTCTAAATGTCACTTAGCGTTAACCTTCAAAGGAACCAGCAAGCCTTGCGCTCTTTCGAGGTCCGATGTTTCTGTGGCTTCGATAGCGACCGGCCAACTTCATTTGTTCGCTGCCTATTCCTGGAAATATCCATGAATTAGTTAGCACAGAGATCAGCTGAGGGCAACCGACTTTCCAGTTTTATTTTGTTCCCAAAAAGTCTGGTAATAGGCCTGCAAGCAGGCAATTACTTGACTAGTAAAATAAATATAAAAGGGGCTCCGCAAGTAAATAAGTTGAATGAATAATCAGCTGCTTGTATCATTTGTGTGAGATCTGTCAAAGGGAGCAGCAGGGATGGGGTCTCTGAATAGGCATCAAGCACCTGAATGGCTGTGGGTCATTCATCTCCATGCTGTCAGCCATTATACTGCAGAATATAAAGTATACATGAGGTATATTATGCACACAATAGGGATTGGTGCCTATAAACATCCAATCAGTGATGCTGTGGTAGGCCTACTGGCACCAGGGGCAGCATAATCTGTGAATGATGGAGAGTACAAACAAAAACATGTTAGTACAGTTTGATCAGATGGTTTTTTGAGATACTACTCACGCTTCCAATAAACAGGATTGCATTCCCTCTCTTTGATATCCACCTCATAGAGCCCTCCCCGGACACAAACAGGCTCAACGTTGATTTCAGTGCATTCAGGGTCCACCCTCTCCTCCGAGGAGGCGCTGGATGTCTCCAGGGACCCCCGACCTCCGTGCACACTGCTGGTTCTCGTCTCCACCTGCACCGCACCGTTCAGGTTCAGCCCGCGACTCTCCACGCCGTCGGTGCTGCACTGGTCCTCCTGCTCCCCGCCGCGGACCTGGGAGCCTGCTGCCGTACTGGGGTTCAGCTCACAGTATTTCCGGAATGCGCGTTCGATGTTAAGCGAGTCGTGGCCGACGAAGGGCTTCCAGGTTTTCTTGTCCTCCTTGTAGAACCAGCGCACCTCCTCCGGACCGAGCTCCGTGACCACCTCTCCGAAGCGGTGTCTGGAGCTGTTAGAGCGCGACCGCTTTCTCTTCTCGAACAGCGGACCGGCGCTGTTCCCGTCGCTGTCGCTGTAGTCCAGGGAGCCGCTGTCGAGGAAGGCTGTCGGGGAGCCCAGGTCAAACATCAGCCCGTCCTCTGCGCTGCGGTGTCTAGCGTGTAGAAGCGGCAGGTGTCCGTCCAGCCCCGACTGCACCGAGGACATCCCCGCCTGCATCGCGTCGTCCATGGGACTCATCATCTCGTGACAGCACGAAAACACATCTCCTCCCAAGTCCCACTCCGTGTTGTTGTTGTTGGGGGTGTCGACGACGATAACGGGTGAACCTTTGCCGTCGGTGCTCAAAGAAGCAATGTTGTTGGTCGTAATGTTGAAACTGGTCATAACTACTGGAGCAAGCCAACCTCGCCACCTCCAACGTCTGTCACTTTCACCCCAACAAAGCTCCCTCTACTCCACCACAGCTACCGCGAGATGTCATAGTAGTCAAGTGCTAGAAAAAAGAAAAGAAAATGTAAACAAAATGAACCTCCAGACCCAGGCTTGTTAGCTTGCTTGCTAAGCTAAAGCTAACGAAGCCGGTTGAGAACTCAGAGGTTAGCTTACTAGCAAGTATGTAACGTTGCCACCGGAAAACCTGTCCAATCCCCGTGTTTCCTCTTCTCTTACTCTAATATAAACCCGTTTCGAAAAATCACTGTCGTGTCACTGCGTCGCTCTTAGTCCAGCTTGAAAGGAGTAATTTTACAGTCACCAAACTGTGAGTGTTCCGGTGTCTGTGGAATTTCCGATTCATTCGTTGTCCAAACAAATCTTCCATAGAGACAGTCCCGTAATGTGTATGCGCCAGTGCGCGTGCGTCTTGACAGCAGCTGACGCACAGATCACAGGACTCTCGTGAACGCTCACGTTAATGCGCGAACATGACGACAGGCTTGCTGCTAGTACTCATAATAAAGAGTACTCTCTCCATTCATAAAATGCATTCCTGTTGTTGAACACTAGATGGAGACAAAGACCTATTAATGTTAATAGGGTTTGATCTAATTGCTTACCGCGTGCAAGTGCCTTGACCGGTCACTAGAGAGAAGCAGAGACTTACTCATTAAAAAGCTACCACTATCCAACCTGGCCTGTACTTTTGGAGAAGTTAGTGTGAGTTAAGTTTACTTTTATTAAAGGAATACTGCAAAATACTGTAAAGATTCTAGTCTCAGGGGTAGACAAAAACAGCATGATTGCAAACCTTGCTGGAGCCTCTGAATTTTAGATAGAGCAATACAAACATCTAGTCTATTTGGACACAGTTGCAATAGAGACAGTGCGGAACGCGTCATAATCGGAGGCCACGCCCATCGTGGGGAAAACAATACACAGCGCTCCATCCACTTTATATTGAATGACACCGGTATTTGGCAAACAAACTTAATAAAAACGTAATACGACATGTCTTTCACAAATACACGTTACTTTCTTTAAAACCACAACTCTTGTCTGTCTATACGAGCTGTTTTTGTGAAAAATTATTGAGTAATTTTCAATATCGAGACAAAACTCTTAACTAATGTATGCTGTATGCTAGGCTAATGTTAGCCTTCTGCTGTAGGCTAACCCTCACGGACGGGAAAACCACCTCAATATTGAAAATTACTCAATTATTTTTCACAAAACAGCTCGTATGGACAGACAAGAGTCGTGGCTTAAAAGAAAGTAAAGTTTTTTGTAAAATGGATATTTGATTAAGTTTTAATTAAGTGTGTTTGCAGAAGACAGGTCTCCTTCAATACAAAGTGAATGGAACGCTGTTCAATGTTTTCCCCCACGATGGGCGTGGCCTATTTAATGCACTGTCTATACACTTACCTTCTTAAAGATTATTTTTCCACAAATGGATTCTTAATGTTTAATGGATATATGACTAATACATTTGTACATTGTGATAGAATCTCGACTGATGCAATCATCTCTTGTAATAAAGAAGAAAAAAAAGCAAGTAGCCAAAAAGTACCTGCTTCCATTTTAAGTTCAGCCAACAAGTCATTGTTGTCAGTGAATTCCAAAATCTATTTGTGAGGTAGGACTATCTGTTCTATTGTGTTCATCATTGTGTGTGAGTGCATGAGTAGGCCTACAGTGTGAATTTGCATCTGTGTATGCATGCAAGTGCTGGTTTGTTGGTTTGTTTATGCAAGTGCATGTGTTTGCATAATGCATGTTTTGTAGTGCCGTTTGTGTGTACTGCTGCTCCAGGTGATCCAGGGGCCGTGGTGTGGTCTGAGTGGAGAGAGGGAAGAGGGATAGGAGAGAGAGAGGCCCAGGCAGCTGTATTTGGGATAAACAGACATTACCCTGCTGTGTTCTAATTTACTGCAGAGTGGGAATTAAACTTTAAACTCGTCCCGCCCCTCTGCAGTCCAAAACTTTGTGCTTCTGGCCATCAACAACCACTTGCACAATGTGCATTATTAAAGTGTTACTCCACCCAAAATCAACTTTTTTTAGGATCAAATTCACACCCCCTGCAGGCTTGAAAGTTGCTTTTAATGAATGTTGTCTTTCACGACAAGACACAGCTTCCGTAGGGGCTTTGAATTTTTTTAGGGCTAAGTACAATGTGGAATCAGCGTGTGGCTCTCTTTCAGCCAAATGCTGCTTGTTTTTACAAAACTGGGCTTATGGATGGACATTTGAGTTGTGTGTTTTTTTGCACATGTGGTTTGAGATGCTTCTGTGTGAGTTTTGGTAGTTTTTGCCCACTTTAAAAACTTGTAACATTTGGAAACCATTGAAACTGACTTAAGTCAACAAAGAAACTTTTTACAGGCATCTTCCTAACCGATTGAGGGTGACTGTTAAATTCCCAGAAGATAGATTCAAAGTAGGGACATTTGAGTCACCTCAACTGTTCTTCACAAACCGAATCCCACACAAGCTTATTATTGCATTTCATAGTTTTGATATAACAAAACAACGTCCAAGCCTGAAAGTTCTAGTACTGGTATTTGCCAGATGACAGTCATTAAGAATTGCTTCAACATTGTGTAATTATGAGTTCAACACTAATTAACATTGCAGTAATATTTAATCTGTATGACCAGAATAATTACTGGGTTAAATATGCAAAGAGATCTTGCCAAGAGCTTTCTCTCACTGCAGGTTTACACTGGAAGATGACATGTGGCTTTCATATAAGAATTAGACAAATTCCTCTCTACTGGCAGTGAAACTAAAACAGGTTGGCCTCTCTCTTTCTCTCTCTCTCTCGTTCTCTCTCGCTCTGATGTTTTGCAACCACCAGGCCCACCACCTGGATGAGTGGATGACAAACAAACTGCACATTTTCCTTCCAGTAACTGACCAAATAGATATTTATAACCAGCTGGTCACCTCCCCCACCCACTGGGCCCCCCTCTCCTCAGCCTCGGCTGTGAGAGCTCCCTTTAAAGACCAGTTGTGTCACTTCTGGCTTTGTTCTTAAACAAAGAGAACTGCCCCTCATCTGCCCGTAATTGGGCCGACTCTTGGAATGTGCTTGATGTCTCCGCGCGGGCCGTTGCTGCTCCAACAGACAAGGCAAGGGTTGCTGAGACATGGGAGATGAACGAGTAGAAGTCCATCCAACCTATTTATGTTCTTGTCCCTTTTTATTGTTTTCTTTTTCTTTTGTTTTTTTGTTCCGTACCTCCTCCATTTTTGTCTTTGCCTTCATGTCACCTGTTTTCTCTGGATAGTGGATCTCTCCATTGAAAAAATCCCACACTCACGATAAATGGAACAGCCTGCCCATTTACTTGACTGGGTCTGTTTGGTCTCTTCGAGCTGCACCACCTCGCTAAGGTGGGGCGGTTGGATGCACTACAAGGCCGATCCGCGGCACATGTCACTAGCAGTTACTGAGGTGATGTTGACCATAGGCAGATGGTTAAGAGGGGATTGGAGGGTGTTTACTGCATTGTTACCAAAGGGAAGCAATTTAGAGAGTTCAAATTCCACTTTCAAGGAAGGAAGAAATGTTGAAACAGTAGTTGGCAGGCTACCAAAAGCCTGAGCCCCTAATTGTTTTCATTAATAGCAAATAATCTCAAAGTGCTTACTCTGTATTCTGGGAAACATTATGGTGTTCTGTTCAGGACTTGTACATCTGGAAAGCCTCCGAGGATTAGTTTAGAAATTTGTCTGTAGCAATCACACAAACCCCAGGTGAAAAGTTTCTCTGCTCCGACTACAGATACGTTAGTGTCTTGGTGGTGGTCGTGTTGTGTACCTTTTGGTGTTTAAGCAACCTTGTCCCCAGAATCCAACCCTTTGGTTTTGGTCATGACTCATTTACTCCTGAATCCTTCACCTTTCACCCCCAGCTCCACTCTCCATGTCACTCGCTAGCAACCCTGGATAAGTAAATACATGATGTAATGTGTGGTTTTTCGCCTCCCCGGTCCTCCACCCCCCAAACCCCAAAGCCCCCACCCGCCTACACCCACATCCAGAGGTGATTAAACCGGCGCAACAGCAGTTTTAGGTGGGGATAGATGGGTGTGGTCAAAAGGGGTCCTTGAAAGGAGGAGACGAGAGCAAATGGAGGGAAATTTAACAAGGCTGGTTTTGGGCAAATATAATGGAAGGGAGGGGCACATGCAGGTCACCAGCAGGGTGGGACTTAAAGCAGAGGGACATCACAGCCAGGGTGAATGTGTCTTGGGTGGGGCTCCTCTGTCCCTGCAGCCTGTAGCCAAGGGTCAGGTCAGCGGCTCCATCCACCCCCCCTCCTCCCTGGCTGTCTGGGCTCCAGGTTCCAGGTGATTGGGGGGTGTTGACTCCAGCACACGGCAGCCGTTGGCTGGTCCCACTGCCCATAACGATCTCCTCCAGGGCAACAGACCCATTGTCATTCAGACTCCCCGTAACAATTCACAAGTCTGAGATCCCTCCACACTGGAGCCTGGCCTGGGATGGGCTGCCTGACTGCTGCCCATGTGTTTGTTTGTGTGGGAGAATGTGAGCCTATCAAGCATAATAGCATAATAAAGCAGGTATGACTTACATACAAGCAAGGTTAAATGTTAAGTGAACAGTGAAAACCTTTGGGATATATACTTATTGGTAACTAGTTTGACCACGCTTTAGAAAGGAACCCCTCTCATGTCTGGGCATAAAATCTGAACCTGAAATTTAGCTTAGCATACAAACTGGAAACCATGGGAAACAGCTGGTCTGGCTTGACTCAAAGTTTTCAAAGACTACCTGCCATCTCCTCTGAAGTTCACAGATAAAAAATGCTGCATCCTGTTTGTTTAATCCATTGGAAAAACATAGTGCTGAAACGTCAAGATGGTCAACGACCTCCTTGATTATTCACTGGTTGCCCGGAAAACTCACAGTAAGGACATGGGCTCAAGGAAGTCACCGCTCTCTTTCAATGAAACTCAGTGGCCAGAATGCCAGAAAGCATATTCCCGAAAATGTTGAACACTTCTCTTAACACACCACCACCAGACCACTACTTCCTTGACAGAGTTGTTTTGTCTGCTCTAATAGAACAAAAGGACATGCCAGACCTTTTTATAATATGCCTGCCTGGTTTGTGTCTGCAGATAGACGTCTTTCACTTGAGTAAAATAACTTGGCGGTAGTGAGTCAGAACACTTCACGAGGGCCATTTTTAGACATCGAAACCAATCAGGAAAACTCAGTAACGGTTGTGTGTAAGTCTTTATGTGCTCTCTTCAGCACGCCAGCCAAGAGACGAACGTGTGCATCCAAACATATTAGGAAGAATTCCATTGTAAACTACAAGAGCAGCGCAGAGGGCCTGAGAACAGATTTCAGAGAATATAGGACGGTGTGTAAATTGCAAACTGTGTAAATTATTACCTGCGGGTGACATTGAACATTTAGCATTTTAAGTCGAACCGTTTGGGTATCAGTCACTTTCACCTCCGCGTAAAAGTAAACTTGCTGGCAAAACAGACAGCCGCAGAGTGCAAAGTGCCAGGAAGATTAATGAGGTGTGTCTTTCCTCTCTTTCACACTATCCTTTCTCTTTATCCCTCTGTTTGTCTGTGCAGGCTGAGGGTCTATGTGTGTGGGGGGCAATGTGGGGCGGCCTGACGGGGTAACATGTTGAAGTAAACAAGTAGAGGAGACAGCAGGGTGATGTTCCTCTCACTCAGCTTTATGCACATCAAACAGGGAGCTAGTGTTTCTTTGTTTAGGGAAATGCCATCCACAGCTCAGTCTCTCCCACCGCTCGCCTCATCAAGAAACACATTTTTTCTCTATCATTCTTTTCTAACCCTGCTAAACGTGTTGTACTGCCAAAAGTGACACATTTAAGAATAGGTTTGACCTTTTGAGACATGCCTTTTTTTGTTCCCTTGATTGGAATGGTTCAGGAAATAAATCGATTTCACTCTCATATACAGTATGTCCATTTTTGATCAAGCCACAGCCAGCAGCCGGTTAGTTTAGCTTGTCAAAAAGATATCAGCCATTTGTAACGACGATTGGTAACTAAATTAGGCACTTTTTTATGGTTGGACACAATGACATCCATAACTTTTGTTGTCTTATCTAATGGTATGATTGCCGATAAATATTCCCCCACACAACCCCCCTTAAAAGGGTTAGGGTTAGGTTCAATCGGTTGTTTTTGTGCAGATTAAGCATATCGTTGAGTGTACAATACAATTTGTAGTTGCTTGTTTGTGGATTCGGTTATTATTGAAGAGACGGGATATCTGTCACTGTCTGTAGCACCTGCATTATAAGTCTGTGCTGGACTGCTTCCAGAACAACTACCTTTCCACCTCTCCTCCAGGAAGGATGGCAATCCCTAAGCACAACCTAAGTGATCCCTGATACATTGCCTGTGCGTAAATTTTACTCTTTTAGATCTGCCTGTCATTTACAAGGTGAGCGTTCTGCCCTTAGGACCTCTGTGGCCCTGCACGGAGACCTACATGTGTTGGGCTGATCCTCAGTGTTTTCAGATGATGTTTCACACTGTCAGGGTTGACTTATCTGAGTGGGAAAAAGTTCCCAGGGAATAGACATGTCCCACGGACAGCTGTGGAATGTTTTTACAGAAGGGCCAGGGGACCCTCAAAGACGGGTTTGCTCTGGAAAACTGCCGCTGTCATAACCATGGTAAGAGTGCATTATATATATTTGTGTACTGTTGTCTAGGTGTTTTGAGTGGTTTTAGTATTACAGTTATATGCTGTCCATTAATCTAGTCGGTTTATTGTCTATTTAAGTATTTTAACTGATTCCTAAGTAGGACAGGGCCAGGTGATGTTTGGTTACATGCCAGGATGGCTAGTAAAGTAGAAAGACATACCACAAAACCCAGTGGTACTTCATTTCATTTTATGTTACTGCTTTAGTGCCCCATGTGATTTTTTTCTTTTTTCCTTTTCACTGCCTTTCCTTTCCTGTACCCTGAAAACCTAGTGATGCATTGTCAAAATGTTATGCGTTAAGCTAGCAAACAAAAGTGAGACGGAAGATACTGAGAGTTTTGAACCTACATTGTTAATTAGGCACCCACTAAATCAATAATGCACAGACACTTCCGAGAATAACATAAGATAACTTCCTACCTTCATGCTTATTTGCCCGAAACTTCCCATTAAACGTCCATAGAGCCCTCTCTATGCTTCTTTACTCTTAAATCCCGTGCGAGCCGTGTCCGCAAACTACAGGTGCAGCTGCGCTATCTTCTCACCCCTTTTGCACCGGGTCAAAGGGCACTATAGGAGTGCGATTAATCTGCGTTAATTTTTTTAATCACATTAATTTTACTGTGATTAATTAATCGAAATTAACGCGTTAATTTGACAGCCCCCATATATATATATATATATATATATATATATATATATATATATATATATATATATATATATATATATATATTAGGGCTGTGAAGCGATTTAAAAAATAATCTAATTAATTACAGGCTCTGTGATTAATTAATCTAAATTAATCGCATACTTTTATGACACTTTTATACCTGTATAGCCTCCTACAGTTTGTTTCTCTCTCTCTCTCGCGCTCTCCATCTCTCGTAACTTCTGTCTCCTCAACAGACAGCGCTGCACTGCCACAGATGCCTATGCCGATTTATTTACCATCGTCGTACTCATAGGCAAAAATATTGACACACACACACACACACACACATACACACACGGGGCGGGTGTCCGTTTACGCAGGAGACGAGACAGCTAGCAAACAAAATTGAGACACACGGAGGAAGATTGAGAGATAGGCCTACTGTTTTGAACCTATATTGTTGCACCACTAAATCAATAATGCACAGACACTGCGGTGAATAAAGTAAGATGTCTTCCTACCTTCATGCTTATTTTCCCGAAGCATCCCATAAACCGTCCATAGAGCCCTCGGCCCCGCCCTTTCCTCTGCTTCTCTCTTTACTTTTCTCCCTTTCCCCCGTGCGGGCTGTGTCTGCAAGCTATAGGTGCAGCTCGGTGCCGCTCACCGAGCTGCGCACCACTTTTGCACCGGGTCAAAGGGCATTATAGAAGTGCGATTAATCTGCGTTAATTTTTTTAATCGCGTTAATTTTTCTGTGATTAATTAATCTAAATTAACGCGTTAATTTGACAGCCCTAATATATATATATACTGTATATCTTTATGTATATGTATATTTATCTATACACACACACACACACACACACACACACACACACACACACACACACACACACACACACACACACACACACACACGCATATGCAGTATATATGAGGAAAATACATGCGTATGTTGAAGATGTCGGGTGGCAATCTAGGAGAGAAAAAGCATGCATTGTAGCCCAAGTTTGGACCAACTTCTAGTTGTCAGAAATATCCCCTTTTCTAAAAATCTCTTTCGTTCTCCCCCCCTTCCCTTCCTTTATTGTCTAAGAGGGGAGCTGAGAGATGGGACCGCAAGTCCCCTCAGAGGCTTGGTCCTGCATCAGTATACATAATGGATGTCAGATGTGTGTGTGAGGAGGCCGTAGCGTGAGTGTGTTTCATGTTAGTTCTCAGCGTGATGAGCAGGGAAGCAGCTGGAGATGAACAGAAACCGCCTGGGCCTCCCTGACAATACCTCCATTTTTTATTCTGTCCCTCCAAGTAATGATCTCCTGCTTTTCCCTGTGTAATATATTGGTATTAATAAAGGCAAACAAAGGCAAACATTCTGTAATGGGAGAGGAGAGGAATATATTTTGGTTTCCTGGAGAACCAGACAGCAGCCTCTTTACTTCTTCTCACAATAAATCTTTTGGTAGTTTGAATGGTTGGATGGCCATGCCTTGTGTTAACGTTTCCCTGAGTTGATTACAAAGGAGTTCCAGGCAGACTGCTCTGTTATATTGCTTACAGCTATGCTACCTAATGGTATGCTACAGTGGAGCACTTCAATCGCATACACTGTCATACAATATCAATTTGGACCGCTAAAGGAATTTGTTATTCACCAAAGTGATGGCTGCACGGAGAAGATTTCTTCATAGCATCCAAGTGAGCACAGCTGACACCAATCGCTTAATAGGAATTCATGTTTCCCACAAATGTCTCTGTTGGAACAGCTTCCTTTAACCACAAGCATTAAACAATGCTGCTCACTGTGTTTGCCTTCTCACTAACATTTCATTTGCATCATTTGATGGTTTTTCTCTGCAATATTGCTCCTTTGGGAGAGCTGGGGATGAGGACAGAGCCGAGTTGCTTACCCTAATGAGTAATATAGGGCATGATGGTGTTTGGTATGATGTTGACTCCTTTTATAAGGTGGCGGAAAATAAAGAACTCCAGGTGTTTTGTGGCGGAGAACCAATCTAATGCATGAGTCAAAATGAGTATTTCCCTCTCGTCAACAAACAGAACGTTTTACAATGAGTAAGACTGTGGTTGCTGATGTGTGGGCCAGGCCACTAAGTCGAGCATGGGGAAATGAAAAGTGTTAGTATTTGTAGTGTTGTAAAAAAACAGTAAAATCTCTTTTACTTCTTCATCCTCAGTATTTTGGCCAATGGAGCATCACACATGACATCTGGTATAAAGTGGGACAGACCGTGTCAACAGATGAGACACCAAATAAGACAGGATGAGTAAGACTGTTTCGTATCCAGCTGTGATCTGATACTGCTTGTGTTTTAATTCATCCAAAGTAAGATTCTAGTTGTTCCCATTTACACATTTTCCCCTTCCTGTTGTCAGAAAATTTAACTAAAAAAGTAATTTGTGTACAGCTAAATACCTGTATACACAGTATTTCCTGTGTAGTTACAGTGCTATGATTGTGAAGCTATCTGACAAAAGCAACATAAATCCAAATTAAATATCAAGTCAATGGCATCAATAACATTACAAAACAAGAGTGTCGATTTGTGTTTCCCTCTACCTTTACTTAGCCCAAATGTATCCCTAACCCCAACCAGTCATTTTCATAATGTTTAACGCCATCCCAACCATATCCTATCCTAACTTCAACCAGTGAAACCACAGACATAACCATAAAGGTCAATTGTGCAGAGAAACTAGAAAAATATCAGTGTGGGTAGAGGGCCAAACGGAGACGAAAAAATGTGTTTTTGAATATACATGTTTTAAAATAAACACATCTTTCAACATACCAAGAGAAACAGGAATGTGAATTTCTTTTTAATAAACATAGCGACAAAGTGTAACAGAGAATCAAAAAAGGTTCATTTGCGAGGGGGAGCTGAGGGTAACTGGGGTGGAAACAGGCTGGCTGGTGGCTTGGGAATTTGAGCGGGCAGCCATGCAGTTGGTAGGCTTCCCTTTGCTCTGCAGGGTGCAGGCGGAGGGCCTCATTAGATCTCTCTCCATGTCGGGCCCTTAAGTCCATCTCCTCAACGCCCGTTTTGTTTGTTTAGAGAGCCGCAGCCTTTTTAAGCTACGTTTGGCCTAATGAGCCCATTATCTGTCAATGATCCACAAAGAGGCCCACCTCTCCCTGTCGCTCCCTCTCTCTCTCCCTCCCTCCCACCCTGTGTAGTAGCTCGCCCCATGCTCCCTTCCCTTACCCTCCTCTCACCCTATTTTTCTGCCACTTTTCTCCCCCCTATTTCTCAAAGCCTGCCCTCGTCTGTTGCACACACTGGGGTCTTTTCTCTCCCTCTGGACAAAAGTGTAACCTCTTCCCTTTTTTTAACAACACCTGCCTCCATCTCCTTTGAGGCTGTGCATTTTTATGTCAGTGTTGGGAACCACATGGGTCTGGATTTAACTGCCTCACACCTGCGGACAGTGTTGCCTCTCCTGACAGTATGGTTGACAGTAGCAACAGAGGGCGAGCGCTGAGGAAGATTTGCAAGGACCCCATTAGCTGCTTGATACCTACAGGATGCGGACGTTCACTTTTGGGAGTAAGAAAATGTGTGTCCGGCTGCAGTTTTATGTGGCCTATAGCTAGCATGTGTTCACTTATGCAGGCCCCAATGTCCATGAGTCTTATTGCAGGTGTTAGTTACAGGTGTGCATTTGGGAGTAGATACTCAGACACAGCTTTCCTCCTATATATAATATGTGGGACCCCTTTCCTCGATTCTAGCAGTAGCCACAGGAAGCTGGTGTGGATCAGCGGTCTGTTTGGCACTTGTTGCCCCATTTACACTGAGGAATTAATTATGGTGATCTGGTAATAGCGTAGAAAATGGGAGGAATGCCGTCCACATGGCCATACTCACAGCAGGATTAACTGCACGAGTATGCACTCTCCAACCTCCACAAGCTCGACGGCCCCTCTCACAGCTGCTTTTGTCTTGCCCCCCGAGCAAGGAGGGTGTGAGGAGGAAGGAGGAAGAAAAGGGAGGAAAAAAAGACAAAGAAAATTAATCTGCTGGGTGCAGGATCTTAATTCGATTTAATGAAGGGAGCTTTAAGTCTGAGAGGCTTTGCGCTCGCACACCTCCCCAGGCACGTACACACACACTCCACACTCACTCATGTAGGTCCTATTGATCTGTTGGAACAAACCCTATTATGGGCAATTATGTTATTCACCAGCCATGGCAAATCCATTGCTTTGCTTTCATTTTTCGCTAATACATGGAAAGGAAATCTTGAACGTGATGCTTCCTGTTCGCACCGTGTGTGAGATCGGAAATCTTTGTTTCCGTCTCGCTTTAAAGCTTTTGTCTCACATCACTTTGAACCTAAATCTTAAAAGGAAAAACCACTTCAAAAGAAGAAAAAAATTCAGCATTTGTTCTTATTTTTCTTACCTCGGACTGACCCAGATATAATCTGACGACATATGACTTTGTACACTTCCACGTCTACAAAGTGATTTTAATAATCCAACTTTTATCTCACTCGTGTGGCTTTATTTGTAGTAGCTTGGATAAACCTTGCAGAGCTGAGAACCACAAAGTGCACCAGACCTTGCCATGAAGGAAAACAATCACAAAGGACACCCTCTTATTGCCCCTTTTCCCTCCCTTAAAAAAAAGAACACGCTAAAGCAGTCTCTCCATCTCTCCACCAATGCAGGAGAAGCCCATTACTATGTTCATCCTTTCAACGTTTGACAGGTGGAAGTAGAACTTCGGGGTTTATGTTTTAATTATAAAGAATTCCAGATGTGGAGGAGGGCTCATAAATTAGAAGCAGAGCTACTCAAATGTCTTTTTTCAAAGGGACCAAACGGGTCAGCATCTGCTTCTCATTGTAGCCAATGTTATTAAGGGCCCTGACTACAGAAAGGCCCAAGTCCCCCGTCTGGCCCCACAATAATTGACACTATTAAATGTGCCTAAACAGATTTAGAGCATCCAGAAAAGTTACATTTGTCTTGCAGAATGACTCTAATCATCTATTTTGGATTGAAGGAAGGAACCAAGCACCTAATCCGGTTCATGATATAGAGGGAACGAGAAAAGAAAGCGGGCAAAAAGAGAGGCAGAAAGCGGGGAAAGCTGAAAAAATGCACAAATACAAACAAATTAGGCCAGAATGGCTCTGTGTAGGAATGTCAGGGAGGGCGGGAGAGAAAGACACAGAGGAGGAACAGGAGGCCTGAACTGTATTACCACACTCCAGACCATGCTGCTCTGGCTGGAGCTGGTTGAGCTGAATGCACATGGATGGCTTTACAAAAGCACCAGTCATGAAAGACCATCTGCTCCACTCCTCTAGTGATCTTTTAAACCCACATTAATGTCAACGTTTTTCTCTCTCTCTCTCTCTCTTCCTGGGATGATGTGATACATTGAGCAATTTTTCTCTTTCTCTCTGGGGTTCAATTCACTCTGTTGGCCAGTGTTTGAGAGTGGATGTATTTAACAAGGTACAAGTTTGATTTCTGATACATTACTGTTATTTCGGACAGGCACGTTTGAACCTCTTCCACTGATGCAGAATGATGCAGGACGGAGACAGAGGGAGGTCCAGCAAGGCGATTGGCTGCGGAACTATTGTTTGTAGTCGGTTTTGGCCAATGGCTGAAATGGGGGTTCAACAGGGGGGGCTGTGGGGTGCACGGTGAAGGGCGTAAAGGGTCGTAAGGTTGCGCTTGGGTTGGTGTGAGGGTGCAATGTTTCTCGACAGTGCGGGGCCAAAAAAAGAGAAAAAGGACAAAAAAAGAAAGAACTCCTTCGTCCAAGAAGTGGAGCCAGATCGGCAGAAGTAAAGTGGGGCAGGAACTCTCAGGGGTGTGATTGAAAGGGTGAGAAGTTAATTTGGCAGCTTTTCCTCCTCGCTTTGCTAATGTTTCCTCTCAGGACTAAACACCCTCATCCCCCCTCTCCCTCCCTCCCACCTCCATCGCCTCACCTCTTCAAACTCTCCAAACCCCCCCACCCCAGACACCCAGCTACCCCACCACCCACTTACCCAACGTCCACTTCCAAAAACACACACATACACACACACACACACACACACACACACACACACATTTCTGTACTCTAATCTTTGTGAGGACACAGATTGACATAATGCATTAGCCCCTAACCCTTACCTTTACCATACAAACCATACCACCCTACCTGTGCCAGTGTTAGCTTGCTTCTTCAAACATCCACACGCCTTGTTTCCATTTCTCACTACCCCTCCTCTCCTTGTTTTTTTCCCCCTCTATCCTCTCGCCATAAGCTGACCGGCCCCCCCTCCCACACCCTCGTGAAAAAGCACCCTTCATCGCAGCAGTGCACGCTGACCCGAGACGAAACCTTTTCTCCCCAGGAAACATCCTGCTCTGAAACACTTTGGCTCAAGTGTGTTTTCTCCTGGGACATATGAGAGAGGAGGGCAGGTGGGGGGGTTTCTGAGGTGATGGCGGTGTGGTACTTGAGCTAAATGGAGACCATGTTGGTGTATCTTCACGGCCTGTCAATCAGAAGTCTGCTGATGTGTAGGGGCGCGCTCTGCTACAGCTCAGGAGGGGATGAAGGGTCATGTGGGGCAGTTGCGGAGGTGGTGGTGGTGGGTAATGGGGTCGGTGTGTACATCGATGTGTGTATGTGCATGTGGCGTGTGTGTTGCACCAGGAGAGAAGCACATGGTATCCTTGCTCTCTTCACTCACCACATGCAAGATCACTCCCATCAACAGGAGAGTGTTGTCGGGGAGGTGAGTGTTGCTGCTTATAGAGACAAAGGGAGGTGAGGGAGTTGGGACATTTATGCAATTTAAAATGCATCTTTGTTTACTCTCAGTTTTGTCTCTCTCAGAAAAAAGTATTTGATACACACTCTAGAGTGGATATATTCAACACTCAAGTTTACCTTCAATGACCAGCTGGCTTACTGAGTTCTTCACTGCAATTTTAGGAAGCCCACATTGGGTCACAAACAACTCTCTTTTTAATCAAACTCTGCTCACATCTGTCTGACTGATACGGTAATAAAAGTAGTCTTGGCGTATGTTTTCAGCAATCTGTTTTCTTCCACTATGCACAAAGACATCTGAGTGGAAATGCCACAATCTGGAAAAAGGAGTTGGTATTTTACAAAAAAGATGGATCATATCAAAAGAAAAGATACAGTATAGTAGTGAAAAGACATGTTATTTGAGTTAGAGTTCTATTAATGTCATGTACGGTAACTTGCCTCAAGTCTAGATAGTGGCACTTGTTGCATAGGCCCCCTCTCTATTAACATAGTGGCTTATTAAAAACAGCATAAACTACAAATGGAAATGAAAAGACATTAGAACAATTAGCTTGAATCGTATATGGAAACATGACCACTGACATTTAGTATAATTTATGTTAAGAATAATTTTTTTTTTGTTTAAGATCGTGAGCCACCAGACAATGACTAATTGGTCACTGTAATATGTAGTATTTATGACCATGCGATAAAGAAAATAACATTATTTCTGTCAGCTCAGCTGTATTTGAATAATCCATAAGTGATCAAATAGATATTGATATTATGAGGCCTTATCAAGTGAAAGTAGTATTGCACAATTATATTTGTTTGCCTACACAAATGGGGGGAAGAAGAAGAAATGTAATGTGTGCAGTATCAGAAAATGATTTAAAAACACATTTATCGGACAGAACTGTGCTTCCCGTGGACATACTGTATTTCTGAATATTTTTGTCTTCATGTGAACATTGGTCTGAGAAAAAGAGATCAAGCGATGAGTAACAAGAAACAGAAGAGGGAAGACAGCAGTAAACTGACGTGTATATCCTCTTTTGGTTTAGGCCAGACGCAGCTCATAACATGGAGCAGATTTCGTTCAGTCGAAGTCAAACATCTTCACTAATAGCATTGAAGAAAAGAGGAGGTCAATGGAGTGGGAAGATAAACGGCTATATATGAAAGTTATAAATGTTCCAAGTAATCAACATGCTCATGGCCTCTTTGAGTCACAGACAACATAAAACATTACACTTGGGAATGTACTAGTGCACCCTACAGATCCCAAAATATCTCTGAAACAGTTTGATTGAGCCTTGGAAAGATAAGGGTCAAGGGCAGTGGCATGTATATCATTACATTGAATTTGACTGAAATGTGTGATGTATATGGGAAATAATTAAACATCTGAGCGCAACAGTTAAGGTATTAACAATGAGACACAGTGGCCCCCTAGTGTAAGGACTCAAAGCCTATAGCATGGAGGGTGGGGTTGTACTGTTGGGTTCCAATAGGACTGACATCACCTTGTAGCTGTAACTAATTTTTCTAGAGGACCCTGTTGCATGTAGCGCAGCACTAATCAAACATACTTGTCGGCTGAGGCTAGTCACTTGCACATAACGCCCATGATCTCAGACACGCACCTATAGCCACACACATGTGCACACTTACACACAATCTCAAACACCACAAAGCATGATCTCACACATGCACATAGGCAACGTCCCGTAAATTTCGAGTCGCCTCCGTGCCCGTAAGTACCACTGAGGTCCCCATTGCGTGAGCACTCCTTTTTAGCTGTATTATTTCTCAACATTCCCAGACGATGTCTTCGGAGGGATCGCAGGAATCTCACCATGATGTAATCAGATATGACACGCTAGCTGCTAGCGTGAAAAGTGTTGTTATCCTCGCCAATGCTTAAGTTAATATCAGAGAGATAAAGTGGAGATTTGTCCCGTGGGTTTGCACTGATATTAGGAGTGTGGAGCACATACACCAACTCTTCTGTATACCTGAATCATTTCATTTATATATGTGCAGTGCTGAACTTGCAGAATATCACTTGTCAGCATCTACACTTCTAAGCTAACAGGAGTGCGCGTATGCAAGATTACAACGGTGTGCTTGTCTACAGCTTTGTGTATATGACTGTGTGTACTTGTCTGTCCACACTTGTGTGTGTTTACACGTACATGCACATGCATTCTCCCGCCCGGAGGCCCAGCCGTGGGTGCCGGATAGGAGCACACGCGGCTAACACACCGCAGGTTGCTGTGTGAGACAGGCCAGGTCGGCTGGTGACAGTGTGCAGCCCCTCTCCTGCCTCATTTATCTGCCATGGCAGCGGACAGAATGCAATTTCCTGCGAAGGGGAGGCCAGGGGGGGATGGAGCGGTGAGGGGGCCGGGGGATGCAAAGAACATCAAAGGCCCCTGAAAGCTATCAGGAACTTGAGTACTGCCAGCGCTGCGTGCCAACTCGCCAGCCCAGCTCACCCTGTGGTGCACCCGGACGTCAGCTAGGGCTATACACAGCATTCACAGTGTTTGTTCATTTGTGTGTGTGTGTGTGTGTGTGTGTGTGTGTGTGTGTGTGAGCAGGATAAAAATACCCGTCCATTTAGAGGCTCTGACACCTTGAGCTGGAGCACTCAGAGCAGCCATTAGGCATGTTGCAGAATGAGGAGAAGGTCACAGTTTATCACCCCTGCCACCCTTCCTCTCAAACACAAACACCCGCTTGCTCTTCTCTCCGTCCCTCCCTCCACGCGTCCCCCACTTGTTATCAGTGAGGTGAGCAGACGGAGCAGAGCAGGGAGGTTCGATTAGGACCATTTGGCGGTGTGCATGCTCTATAGTGGAGCCTCTAAATGAGGAGCAGCTTGACTCAGTATTATGTGGGTGTGTGTTCTTGTGTATTATGAGTTTGCATGTGTTTAGCTTCTGTGCCCATGTTGCATCTCATCGTGTCTCAGCGTTAGCCTTTCCTCTGTAAGCTCAGTAATGACAAGAACGCGTTATAAGTTCCTGCTTTCAGTCCAATATTTGTATGTGGTTTCTGACTGTGTAACTTAATATATGTGTGTGTGTGTGTGTGTGTTAATGTGCCCACTTAGTTCCTCTAGATTTGTGTGCATATTTAAATGTGTCCCTGTCATATCATCTGTGAGGCAGAAGGGATGATAGGGTAAATGACAGGAAGCAATAAGGCTAGCCCCGCTGGATTTCATCTGTGCCTTCCCTATGGCTTCCTGCTAACTTCTTTGTTAAGGTATGTGGCATTTAACAGGCCCACTCTACAGAATGGAGGAAATCCAAGTTGTCGCACACAGGGTTCATGTGACGGCACCTGTATGACTCATAGATATTCACCTTCACCTTAAGCTACAATGTGTCTTACCAATTTCTGCATGGTCATCTTGCACTCCAACAAGTTTAAAAGATAACAAATGCATTTATGACTCTCCCACTTCCATTCCTGATGTAGAACACATGTTGATCGTACAGTATAATAGCAGCTGGCAGCTGGTTAAACAGTCAACAGCGCTGACCTCTGCACATCCAAAATGTTTGCATCTATATGACTGTGGCTGGGCCTCAGACAAACACAACATTCCTCGGCATACATCGGCCAGCTGCACGGAGTAAAATCCTATCTAGAGCCTATCACTAACAGGATGGCTGGCATTGCCTATGGAATGCTTTTGTCTTGGTCGGTGCATTACGGTGTATGGGAGGTCATATAAGTGACCTCCACTCGTTGCCTTCCGCTTTCACTCAGTCTGCTACATTTGTGCATTTCAGCGCGAGACCACCTTACTTTGTCTTTCATTACCAGCTCTTGGAGGGATGGTTAACCTGGTCACTTGAAAGGCTGGAGCTGGAGATCTGGTTGGGGTTAGAGGGGTTGGACACCGGGGGTGGGATATCTTATCACAGCCATCAGAAATGCCTTGTCGGCAGCCATTCATTGGGCTTGGGGAAAATAAACCAAACTGCCCCCCACCCCCAAATGACTGAGTTGGACAGATAACAGCAGACCAAGGGGGTCCCCTCTCCCCTTTCCCCACCCGTCTATCACTCTTCCCCGCTCCCCCGTCTCTCTCTGTGTCCCGCTCTCTGCCTGGTTTTATTGGAGAGGAAACAGAAAACAGAAAGCCTCAGTGTGGGAAGCCACTTGTTATCTGAGAGTCTTGGGAATCGAGGCCTCGGCAGAGGCTTCACTCAGCGCACTAATGAAAGCAGGACGATTTGGCCGCTTTCGTTCCCAACATAGTAAGACCCCCCATCCCCATTTCAGTGCAGGTACTCCTTCTGCTTCCATTTGCTACCCATTCCCAGCTTCCTTGTTCATCCTCAACTGATCCACACCTTACCCTATGGTTCACTTTTGGGGAAGAGTGACCAAGACTTGGCAAATCTTTTGGAAATGTTTCTCCAATCCCACCATAACTTAAAGCAGTCGATGTAGCCTGTAAAAACTTAAATTGAATTTGAAACCAGCTCTTTAAATGTCACGTGTAAAAGACTTGCTCCATATCAATTCATGTGATAACAGGCCTGATAGTGTAGAAACAGTGCACTTTTAATTGAGTTATTGGATAATTTAATTTGACTGGGCCCAAGAACATATCCATGGGATGTATTGTGCATAGCATGTTTCTTAGGCCTGCCCCTATAGAAAGCATGATGGACAGGTTTTCAAAAGTCACACATGGCCCCTTGAACCATAGAAAATCCTCTCTATTCAACAGTTCATTAAGGCTGGAAGATTTAAGTTTCCCCAACTAAACAATGCAGCAGAGATCCACTAAGTTCACCTTTGTTTGCCACATAGCTGAGGTTTAGCATCCCCAGGTGAGCGACTGAGAGCTCCTCTCTGTTCCGACTCCCTCAGTGCTGTGGCTCTCCCAGCGGAGTCAGGGGCAGGGAGGCAGCGAGGCCATGTGAATGCTGTGGAGTAAGGTAAGACTTGGCCGGCGGGCATCCGGAGAGAGGGCTCAACTCCCTTTGTGGTGGATCCCTGACAGGTTGGGGCGAAGCACAGACCAACCCCTCCCATCCACTTTCACCTGTGATATTGTCCCAGGTGGAGGGGTTGAGGGGTTGCAGAGGAGGCACTGAGATGTCCCCATAGGGCACGGCTTCTGTGTAGCACGATATCCCAGTGGGCTTTGCCGGCCTCCAGAGAGAGGTTAAATGAAGCCAGGGCTGTCTGACGGACAAAGGCCGCAGGTCAGCACCCAGGCCTTTGATCCATTCCTGCCCTCTTCAGACCACAGAGTCAGACCTTTTTGTTTCACCTTGCTTTTCTATCCCTAGGGCTAACCCCCTTTTTTCCTCTCAATCTGCCCCCGACAATGGAGTCACTTACAAAGCTCTGAGCGTTGTATGGTCTGCCAGTCACTAGAGGGGAGAGGTTTCAAAGGGAAGGCAGTGGGGCTCAGTGTCTCCCAGGTCCCCAGTGAGGAGATAGATACCAGCTCTTTCAGTCCCCAGCACTGGGCCACAACCCCACAGCTGCACCCAGCACTTCAGAGGCCATGTCCAACAAAGGCACAGAGAGGGAAGTTCATTTAGAGTGGAAAAAGGGAGCAGGGAAATCCGTTGACACATGCTTGACTCCGCCTCGGCACCTTGCTGTGAGAGGATCCCGTCATTTTTTCCATTTTTTAAGACTTCATTTGGAGATGACAAAATACACACAAGTATCAAGGGGGTTGTAACTTTGCAGTTGTAGTGCCAAAAAAACAGCCTTCTGAACAATGGCTTTCAGTTTTGTCCTTTTTTTTTCTTACTCATTTCTCTGTAATGGTCAAAAGGGGGATGGAAGGATTTATCTTGGAACTGCACATGCTCCTCAGCAGATGTAGGCAGTGTAGAGCTAACATGTTTTGAGTTTTCTCCAGGCCGTCCCCCAGCCAAAACATTCAGGTGGAGCCCTGCTCAGAGACCAGGGTCGTATAAAAGCCCAGAAGTAGCTGACCCCCCACACCCCCCCTCCTCTGATTGTCCAACTGTGCCTAGAGACCTTGAAGTGTCAGGACATCACTGCCTCATCGCAATGGATCTAACTTTGATGTTTGCTCTGTCCCAGCAAAAACACAAAAAGCTGAATTGTAGCTTTCATTGCGGCAATATTAATTGAGAAATATTAAACTTACTGCACAATGTACTTTGATTCCTGCAACTTGATTGGAATATATCCCGGTATCAGGTTTTCTCCAAACAATTATATTAATGGTATTAAAACAATGACTGATGTTTGATACTGTAGTCCAATTAAAAGCACATTGGCAACCAATATATAAGGGTATTCCTGCAAAGGTAAATATTTAGCAATTGTGTGTTATTGTCAGGGCTGTACAGTGCGACAGTTTTGATCGCATTTGCTACTGAAATTGATCACGTGCGATGATGAATACGAACCCATTAGCACTCGTGCGACAGCTTGCTAATGAGGAGAGGCTGTCTTTGAAACACAGAGGAGAGATGCACAACACTGCTTAGAGGGCTCTACATTAACACTGCGGGTAAATGAGTCTTAGGAAAGTAAGTTATTGAGTCCACCCTCCACTTTGGCTGGTGAAAGACATGTGTCCTCGGGATCTGTGCGGGTGCAGCGATTCTAGGTATAAAAACTTCACCAACGGCAATTACCGGAAGGAGACGGCACATTACCGCAGTTAAGTTAGCTCGTGTACAAACAGAACATTTCCTGTGCGCCTTCACATTAAAAGCCTGTTATTAGCCAAACGTTAGTTGAGTTTTATTTTGAAGCCGGTAAGAACAGGAAGTTAGCGCTTTTTTCTAGCTTGAAAGGCAACTCATTCAGCTGCAGAGAGCAGTCAACAGTAGCCTAGTCTATTTACAAAGTTTTAAATAAGCCACTGAAAAGCTACTCCCAACACATTCACAACAACCTATTTAATTTATCCTAAATTGTACCAATATGTATACTTATTTATTTAATAGGCTATGTTTAATGTTTTAAAGTTTGGTTTTAATTAACAGAAGGACATTATAATAATAATTCTGAATCAGCAAAAAATTGCAATTGGCAGGTTAGATTCTTTTTTCTAAATCGCAATCAGTGCACCCCTATTAATTTTTCTACAATTATTACTGCACCCACTAGGATATCATATTAATTGTGAATCTCAAATGAGACCAGGATGACATGCTCAAAGGTAATTAGAGCAAAATGCAAGGGTTAAGGTTATGCAAGTTTTCAATCATAGCCTACTTTGTGTGCTACCAAATTTATTTTTGTGCTACTGAATTTTTTTGCTTGCTAGCACCAGTGCTACCACCTGAAAAAATAAGCGTACAGCCCTGGTTATTGTTCATGTTTAGGGCAGGACATACATTTTTAGTTTTGGTGTCTCCCATCAAAATAGGTAGCTATAGGTGTGTGTTACTGTGTTTGTGTGTGGTGGGGGCCCCAAGTGAGGGCCACAGGGGCAGGAATGTAAAGGCAGGCCTGGGGGCCTCTGTGGTGCTAATGGATTAACAGGCCAGCTTGGCATGCTAATGGAGATTGTCTGTGATGTAATGAGCTTCTAATTAGGTCACCTCTGAGCTTGACCCTCTTGTAATGAGGAGGGCAGAAGGGAGAGGAGGGGCCGGGGCTGGTGATAGCACCCTGACCTGCAGGTGTGAACCGGCCCGGGCTGTAAACAGGGCTGGACATTCCTGGCATTCTCAGCTCAGCATCCCCTCCCGAAACTCCCCTCCTCCTGCCTGCCAATAACCCTTCTCTAGCGCTATGGGTGGATACACACACAGAGAAACAATTGGAGCCACATTTCATGCTCCAAGGTGCTTCCCGGTTTGGCTGAAAGAAAAAAAAACTGTTCCCTAGTTCTGCTATTCTTTGATTGTCGGGCACTATTTTTCTTTATGATATTCCCTGCACAGGGGTGTCCCAGCTTTATGCTGTGACTTGGATTCAAATGCTAACATGATCTGCAGGAGGGGAACTACATAATTAAATGTGTAAGATTGGAATCACCCCATCTTATTGTGGAGTCCCACCCGTTCCCTGACTGCTTAGAGACGCCTGTCATTAATCATTCACTACTCTAAATCCCTTCTTCCTCAAACTGTCTCACTTGCTCTCCCTTTCTCTGCCTTGGCACAAAGTGGCGCACTGATACCACCCCAAAGCCGTTTTCTGACACAACAAAACGCCTCTTTATTCCAGAGGGGGAGAATCACACCCAGCGTGCCAACGAGCAAGTAAGGAGTTAAAGAGACAAACTCATCTGCAGTTATAAGAAATGGATTCCAGGACTACTGCCAGCACTTTTTCTGCACTATTTATGGGCATTGCGTTCATATTATAAGAATGGCTTGATTAGTCTGACAAGGAATTTACAATGTGCTCTTGAGTGGGCCGCTGGATAAGGTGTAAATTGGACGGGGTTTATTACAATGTTTTATCTTACTCTACTTGAATGAAGTTGAATTGTCCTCAAAACATCTTGTTCAGGAGCATTTTGTTCGAATAAAGGTAATAGTAGTATTTGGTTAGTGAATGTGTGTGTTTGAGCATACTGATACTTGTGCACACTTACCACAGGTGGGGTGTGTGCATGCACGTGCATGTGTTTATGTTTAGGGTGACTTGAAAAGAACTGGTGTCAAGCTGTAGCGTTTGTTGTTCTCAGGGGGACAGATAGGATCAGTGTGCTTTATCAGTCATTGGAGGGCGGTGACCAGGATGCATGGAGCTTGAGGGGGAGCGGTATGACGAACGACCTAAAGGAGGTCATCGCTCTGTTTGTACTGTAGGACTTATCAGATGCTGAGGGCCGATCCAGTGGATCTGGACTCCAACTCGGTTGGAGTCCAGATTTTGCCTCTGAGGCAAAAAAGTGTGAGTTGTTCTGCAGGATCTTTTGAAAATGATTACTTAAAAATTAGCCAGGGATGAAGAAGGACCTATTGCACATCTTTACAAAGCAATCTTTGGTTTGGATGTACATTTTTTATCAGAGACCCGTGTTACCTAAAGTGCAAGTTTATTCTGCTCCGTAAAGCTCCCATATTATACACTTTTCGGTACTAGTATACGCCATATTATATGGTCTTAGTGGTCCCTAATACGTTTTTCTTTAATTGTTTGCTGAAAAAAACTTTCAGATAATGTATTGTACTATGCTGATGTTCAGCTAATCTCACAATGGCCTATTTTTTAAAAAGAGCTGCAGCTCCCCTCGTAAATATACAATCTTTGAGCTGCCCCTGCCCCCTGTCCGGAAGCGAAGCCAGATACGCCTCGCCCTCTGTCTGTCAGAGCCGTGGACCAATAAGAAATAGGGGTGTGGGCTGCACAGTGGAAGCTTCTGGCTTTCCAGTTTGTGAGGTCAGAAAAGGGGAAAATTCTGACTGGAGTATATTGGGGGGGAGGGGTGGGGGTTTCAGAAAGGGGGAGAGTGAGAACAGGAGAGATTGTTATTTTTTTAAATATTTTGGCAGTCCGTGGACCCATGGATATGTTAGAACACATTTAAAAAGTGCATTTAGCATAATATGTGACCTTTAAGCGCATAAAAGGTCACAGGCATTCTATCACACTAAATAACTTACCATGACATACCTCCTTGGGCTGCGTCTCCCTATACTGGACATTTATTGGTTTGTGGATGGCCCTGCATCTGACGTCTGCGTTTATATTCTGTGGTATAGCCTTCATCAGTTTGAATGGATGAAAAATTTAAATAATTTAATCAGATTAATTTCCCACAGCGTTTTATAGTTCAGGCAGCCGCACAGACAATGCACACCTCCAGCTTTGACTCCAGCTACAGTTGTACAAAACACAAATCCTGTCTCCCGTCAGCAACCCCAAGCCCCACTAAGTTCCCCCATAAGCGGCTCATTTTTACTCTCTGTGACTGGTGATGACCATGACTTTCTGCAAATTGGTCCGAAAGTCCGAACCATCCCAAAAATGCTTTCACACTGGACATTGGTCCGCGGGAGGTTTCAAACTGTAATTTAGGTTCAGATCAAGCTCTTTCAGGATGTGCCAAATACATAACGATTTTAAAACAAATTAGTTGAATTATGATTTTGTAAAAAGCTACTGCTTCAATCCAACTATACTATGTTTGGATTGGGGATTTTTACCTTCAAAGGTGATTGTTGTGAATTTTCAACTAGACCTCTGAGGGCAGGGAGGTGCATAGACAGGAACCCCAAAGCAGTAAGTGGACACTCTCTTTATCAGTCCCTCGTTCCCTCTCTTCTTTTAGTGGCCTAGACTCATTAAGCCGTCTATAAATGGTCCGGTCTTAATGAGGAGGCTTTTATAGGGCTCTCCCTGGGCCTCCAGGGGATAATCAGACTTCAGTAGGAAGTCGTCTGTCTTGATAGCCTGCCCCTTTTCTCAGCGGTGGTCCGGCCAGGCGTAGCCCCCAATCCAGCATACAGTCCAACAACCCATCTACCTCCATCTCCATTTCTTCCTCGCCTTTTCCATCTCTCTCTCACTCTCTCCGTCCTTGCTATTGGCCCTGCATGTAGCTATTTCATGACACGATAAAAGTCGGCTGGTACCCAGCGCTCAGGCCACTTGCAGGTCTTTAATTGCCTCCTTCCTCCCTCTCGGCCTAGCCGGCTGCGGCTCTTTTACGAGGCCCAGGCCCCGGACCCACCGGCTGCTGCTCACCCTCAAGGGTCTTCCTTTTCTCCCAAGGGATGTCCTACTGTCTCCTGAGGCACCCAGACTCCAATTGCCTCCATTTTCAGATGATACCACTAGAGCTGTACCAACATGTAAACTGTATTTGGTGGCGAGATTTAGGACAGTTAGATTGAATGATAATTGCTAAAATAAAGTAGGACAATTGTCCCCCCCCTCCCCCTCAAATTTATCAGATGTTCAAAACATTGTGTAAACCCTTGTGGATTACAGACTTCACAGTAAACTAATAACAAGCTTGAAATGTCGTTTTGTTTGGGTTAATGAAGCTTGCTTGCACAGCATTACTTGTGACTCTGGTCCTCACAAGACAGCAGTGTTTACTTACTTGCTTAAGTAGATAATGAAGATTCATTCTATGTGTTGCTTTTGGTGATTAAAAGCGTATTCATCAATGCCATGTCAGGCGGTGCTCGACTGCGGGTGAAAGCCTATCCCTGAACAGATGTTTACCACAAAGGTCAGAGAGCATGCTGTGTTTACATCGGTGGGTTTAGGACGGACATGTTTGGAATTGGAAATGCTGCTGTAGGCAATGACTTTAATCAAATTACCTTTTTCCTTTCCCCATCCTCTCCCCTTCACTCTATATTCGCTCTTGAGAACTTTTTTTTTGTCTCACAAGATTTAAAACAACTGCTGCCTAGCGTCACTGAGCGTATGTCACTTCCTGCCTTAGGCTGAGTGTGGCCTCTCCACTTCCTCCCTTATTCATTCCAGAGGAGGGCTCTGAAGAGCTGCTCCATCTGAGCAAGCTGCTAGGGCCTTGTATCAGCCTCGGGGCTCTCTAAAAGGCATGCAGTTTGCGATTTGGAATAAGATATGTAAATGTGGAATGGCCTTTAGTATGTTTCTAAGAGGAAAGTTACTCAGCAGCTGCTTTTTGTAACTGTGTCTAAAGTCTTTTCCTTTTAATTCTTGGCAAGAGATACAAAGAGGGGCCGAGAGGAGAGAAGGGAGAGGCACGGCTTATGGGAAATGGAATGATACTCAGACCAAAACAAATTGTTTCTGGTTTCATTTGGGCCCGACCGTATTATCAGGCTGAGTGTCAGATCAGACAACTGCTGCAGCAGAGACAGTCCAGATGGAAGAGAGTGAAAAAAGACCGCTTGGAGGCAGTGGTAATGCTGTTCTATATTTTAAATGCAGAAATTGGCAGTCCGTGTGTTGGTGTGTGTTTGTTTGTGTGTGTGTGGGTGTGTGTGTGTGTGTGTGTACTGTGGAGGACCAGAAGGTTGAAGGTCAGGTCTAAGGCCAGGGTCCTTGCTTAGGGGGAGGGGCACCACCGTTACCTCTGAGTTGCGGACATGAGGGAAAAGTGAAATCCACTCTCAGATCCTAATGATGTTTTCTTATGGAGTGAAAAATCTAAACATGTCCATTGCTCAGTAATGTGACCCAACGTGGGGTCGCCGTTTGGTCACTGCAAGAAAGGCTTGTGTTTCAATTACTGAGGCTTGAATCAACACATTTGCTGGGCTTTTCTTTTCTTTTTTTTTGTAAGAGTGAACATGCCCGTGTGTAGGCAGAGTGGGGAAGAAGACTAAAGAAGCGTCTTCAAGATGTAGGATGTAAATCTACAGAAAAAAAGAAAGAAAATTTAGTAGTGTTCCAAGTTCCGTGCCTGACTTTCAGCTGCAGTGTGTCTGTGGGGGCGAAAAGAGTAGCTATGTTTATGGGGATTGGTGGGGCATGCAAGCAATAAGTCATGTGAGACACCAGTCAATGATGATAATTTATCGCATTTTAATTGGGGTGTTAGCGGGTGTGTGGGATCCCTCTCCAAAGAAAACCCTGTGGTTGTAAGTGATAGTTAAGCGAGAAAAAGGAACCACTTGATATATATATATATATATATATATATATATATATATATATATATATACTGTGTTACTCTGTGTTCCTCCCCTCTCCTGTTTTACTCCTGTAATTGCATCATCACACCATGTCTTCACTTCCTTCTTGGTGACACCTCTGCATGACTCTCTGCGATACCTGTGTGGTGTTATTACGGCTACCGAGCAGAGCATTTGGGTGAGGCCCACTCTTTGTTGTTGACAGGATAGCGGTGATTAACGTGCCTTCTCCTGACCCCAGCTGCAGCATGCTCCCTGAGCCCTCCCTCCTCGGTCCCTGCTGCTCCTGATGCCTGAACCCACAGCCCTGGAGACGGCCTCTCTCAGCCTCCACCGTGGGTGTTTGTGCGCACATGAGCACTGCTTTGTGTGTTTGGGAGGCAGTAATGATGTGTGAGAACGGTGGGGGGTTTGTTTAGGTTTGCTTAATTATCAGCTAATCGCTTCCTATAACTTTATAGTCTTTCCACTGTTTTATGGAGGATAGCCACAGCCGTTCCTTTTTTTTCTCTTTCATATGGAATTTGCCTAAATGGTGTGATGTCACCCTTCCCCAACCCCCCACCCAACCTGCCTCGGGGCACCATAGACAAGGAAAATTAGAGGGGAACTTTCACATAAAAGACGAAGGCTTGGCTGGTTTCAAACTCAGTCAGGTGATGCAAAGGAAAACAGGTATTCGCTGGCCAGGTTCACTTCGGCTGCTCAGTAGCGACAAATTCATTTTTAGTGAGAGAAAAAACATGCTGGAAGTAATTTCACCTACCGAACGTGTGCTGTAATCATTTTCTCTTCAGTGTGGCTTGGTGGAATGGTAGGTGACCACAGACCCTGCAAGTTTGTGAACCGCATTAAAGTTGCTTTGTTGAGAGAGACGTTGGATTAAAGAAAATGCCTTAGGGGAGCTCCCCACTGGCCCTGAAACCACCCACTGCTTTTTGTGTAGGATGTGGGTGGAGATGTGCATGCAAGGTGTGTGTGCCTGTGTGTATTTGTGTATGTGTGTGCATGGACGCAGACGTGTCTGGACATCAAACATCTATGTGTGTGTATGCACATTTGTGCAAAACCGCCACTGCCCAGGACGTGACTCCAAAAACTAGCCGCAACAGGCTGTCAGCCGATACTTGCTTTGCCATCAACCCCCCTCCCTTACTGTTTGCACCGAAACACAGCCTGATCTTTATTCAATGGCAGAAAACAGATATTAAGGGCGAAGCTTTCGGCTTTACCTCTGCTACTGTGTATCTGCCTGGCTCTTGCTCGCTTCTGTTCCTTCACGTCCCAGATATAATTATAGCTGTCCAAGGGATGATTATATGTTTACCCTGGAAACTGGCCGACTGCCTGTCCCCAGTCCCTGAGGAGCATGCCTCTCAAAGGGGTTCCTCTTGAAAAGCACCACAAAAGTGGCTTCAGCGGCGCTCAAACACATAAGGAAGCCGATAGAAGGACTGAAGACGGAGAGGAAGATAGAGCAAGGGGAGGAGGGAGAGAGGAGGGAAAGTGGTGGGGCCTTTATGCTATAATATCTATTTAAACTGGTCCATCCACCACACTTGCTCCTCTGTTTCTTCTCTCGAATGGGCTGGTTAGAAGAGTCGGGCCAACAAGCAGCAGACACAGGGTGGAATGGAGGTTTTGGGAGTCACAAAATGAATACCTTTTAGCAGACAACAATACATTTATATTTATACAGACATCAATCCGTCTACCATGCTTCGGAGATATATGTTATACAAAGTGTGAGGCTAAGTGAGAGAACAATACAACAAAAGCATTCATTACTAGTTGGCACAAATAGCATCTGTTATCTTTGCATTGTTTGACATGTATCAGCTTTTTAGGCAGCAAATTGGTCACTATAAGCCACAAGCAGCAAGTATACAAATTATCCCTCATGGCACCCTTATGTGTCGCCTATTTTGGGTAACCTCACATTAACAAAAATCATGTAGATAGTTTTTTATGGGTGGATCATAACCTTCCAATGCACACTTGAACAAGGTGTGTAGTTTTGGTGTTAGCACATAGCCAAATGAATTGTTTTTAATGACTTGGGACAGGATTTGCAGACTGCTCATTCATGTTGCCTAGCAATACCTATTAATCTCTCCATGGCTGCTATGCATAAATGTAGCTTTAGGACAGGCAAAGGTCATCATTCCACGCCTAATTAACAATACCCACACTCCACATGTACACACACACACACACACACACACACACACACACACACACACACACACACAAACACCAACTGACAGCTCATTTACACCAAATGCATTTTCTTTCTAAATAAAATCATTCGACAGTGTGTTCGAGGGTACAGTAGAATGCAGGTTGGCAGTAAAGATGGACCAAAACATGTGCTTATTTCATGCTTTGACATGTTTACAGTTTGGTATTTCTGAAGGCAGGCAGGCAGACCTGACCTGTAACTGTTAGTTGACTGGTAATTCTTGGGAATTTGCTACAGCTAATCACCCCAGCTCTCATAACATGCTCAGAACTGTGGGCCAGTGTGACAGGAATGAGAGCAAAAGTTGCACACAAAGAAGCAAAAGCAGGAAATTCAGTGTCTGCTATCAAATCCTTTCCAACAGTGTATAAACAAATGAATAGTTTGTTGCTGGGCACTGGGAGGGCGGAAGGACAAGCCAATAGCTGACTTTGCAACATTATTTTTGTTGAGCTGTGATCATCAACATAATGTTTGCCCGAGGGGTCCACAGAGTACATGTTGGCTCCAGTAAGGTTGAAAGTTGGATGTGCACAGCTTGTATATTTGTGGATGTTTGGTTGTAAACTGCTTTTGGTTTCCAGTTACCTTATTTCCTGAATGAGCACAAATAAATAAATACACACTTGCATAAAGAGACTTTAGACGACGAAGCACGCTCCGGTTTGATCGCTATAATTCTCCCTCTCGAAACTCCTTTTTTCAGTGAACACACATCAGTTGGCTGACGAGCACACACACACACACATACACGTGCACACACACATACACACACACAAACACACACACACACACACACATACAAGCGCACACACACACACACACACACACACACACACACAGACACACACACACATACGCACACACAGATACTCCTTTTAGCTGCAGACATACCGAAGCCCACGCATCCAGGCTCGCCTCAGTGCTGTCCTTGTAATGGGTGGTATCAGTGCTCCCTGAGCCCGGCAAGGACGATAAAAGCCAGGATAGCTGGGTTTTATCTGCACTGCTGAAAGTCAGCCATTGACACTATGCACTTTAGAGGAAGTATCACTCAGTAGGAGGACCCCATCTATCCTCTCATCTCTTTTGTGACAGTTAGTTCCCTTTTCTGGGACAAGATCGGAATAATATTTATTCAAGTGCATACAGACAGAGTGACATTGACTGCTAATGCTGTTAAACCTTTTTCTATCGCTAAAAAGTTCAATATTCAGTGTCATATTGGATTATGGACACTTGAAGTTGATCAGTAACTCTGCTTTCCTGTTTTTGACTAACAGATGTTGAAGGAACATTCTGGTTCATATAGGTCTGATTTTTGTAGTTTTGGCTGCCATTGCTATTGTTAAAAATATTACTGAGCCTAAGATGTCAAAGTGCAGACCTGGGTACTCAAATGTAATGTTGTTGTACATGCACAGTTTTTTGCGCAATGAGGGCTTATTGCCAAGATTTGGTTAACCTGACCTGTCTGATCATTTGACTGGTTGTGTGTTTGACCCAACTGACTTCATAAGCAGTAGCAGCATTGCTGATATGTTCCTAGATACCAAAAATTACTTTAGTTAGTATATAATTATAGTACCCAATAGGACACTTCATTCCTATTGCGTGTGGAATAAGTAAAGTCTTATGGTGTCCACTTCGGGTAAATTATGTACGTAGCTGCCAATTACTCAGTGTCTCCCATTTAGGCTCTTTATCCATCCAAACTGGTTGTTTTTTTGTTAGCACAGTAGTCAATTTAATTCTTCCGCAATCACCCACTTCACCAATGGCAACCTCAACAAAACAGTCAATCACGGCAGCGCCTATTTTTACCGACGGACAAAAGGAACAAAACCGGAGTCGGTGGGTTTGTCCACCATAATTTGATTGCTGACAAGTGAGGGGAAAAAGGTCTGTCAGCTTAGCGACGATACCCAACAAAGGGCAATCTCATTGTAAACGTTGTAGCACTCAATTGCAGGATGATGGGGCGCTGGACAATGGAACAGCAGGCAGCGCTGGGCATGGCGAGGGCCCTCCCTGCTGCTCTCCACTGCAGTAATGACAGCCTAAGTGCCAACAGCAGGTGTCTTTCATTCAAGGCTGGGCAGGTTAATAAAGTTTCTCCCTGAAAGTCAATAAACAAGAGCTTGTTCACACACTGGCTAATTGTACTCGTTCTTGTCCATGCTTTCTCTCTCTCTCTCTAGGTCTCTCGCCCTCTGTCTCTCCGCAAATCTGCAGTTTGTGAGGAGAGGAACGACAAGATACAAAAAAACAACATAGAGAGCTGAAGAGAAATGCCAGGCCTTCCTGATTCTGTCCCAGGAGTCAGAAAACTCTCAACACGAACATAATCTTAACTGTATGTTATGTGGTTCACTTTATCTGTTTAGACAAGTATAGAAAAAAACAATGGAATATCATAACTTTTACATATTTATGTTTAGCTCCATTTAACAAACACCATTTCCCACAAGGCCCAGACTATTGCAGGCTGATCATATTTAGCTTAGACAGAAGCCAGTCACTGCACTTTTTGTTTCTATCAAATCCAGCATCGTCTTTGCATCACATATGATTTGCAAAGGTGAAAATGAGTAGAGGGGTTTTGCCTATGTGAATGAATTTTTTTTTTTTTAATTAATTAATTTTTATCATTGTGTCATGTCCAAACAAGGACCCATCCCCTTCGGGATTATAAGACACCAACAACTGTATCAAATTCAAATGATAACATTCACTTCCTGTAAATGGTGATGACATTTCACAGTAGGACAACAAGGAAACAGACGCAAACAAAAGAAAAGAAAAGAAAAGCAAACATAAAGATCTCATTTATACTGTAAGTGTTTTTTGTTCTCTTGGCCCAGGCCTTCTCCAGATAGCCAGCAAGGGCAAATACCTTAAAGTCAAAGAGCCACTTTAGCCTGTCTGCATCATTCATCCACATGAAATCAACATCACCACACTGATCGAACAATCTCTGACGCAACCCATGGTACATAGGGCAATAAAACAGAAAATGAAACTCGTTCTCCACATCAATGGTACAATAATCGCAGAGTCTTTCCTCCTCTGGGACCCCGCGGTAACGTCCTGTCTCCAGGTGCAGGGGCAAGATTCCAGAGCGTAGCTGGGCGCACAGTGTTCTTTGCTTTTTAGATAAAGGAGCACACACATATTTCTCCTTCCTGTAATAGTTCTTAATCGTAGCATAAGTCCTCAATTTTGGTTTAAATAAAATGTCCTTTGCCCATTTATCTTGATACGTGTTGGAAAGAGTTTCCTTAGCGGACACTATATTCACTATATTTACACTTTGGAAAAGGTGAGTGGCTCCAATATCTGTGAATATTTCCTGCACCTCACTTGCCCATGCACCCTTCACAGTCACGTCCCATTGGAAAACCTTCTTGGCAACCCTCCTCTCTGGGATTTTTATTAAACGGTTCCATAGAGCCAACATGCAACCCTTCCACCTTACTTCACTTGGCTCCCATCCCATGTCTCCCGCTATTGCAAGGACTGGGGCAAACCTGTGAACTCCCAGAAAGTATCGTACCGCTCTTTTCTGCACTGTCTCTCCTTTCACGTTTACTTTAGCACCCCATATTCCCGCCATATAGTCCAGGACTGGACACACACAGGTATGAAACAATTTAGCATATCCCAGATTTCCCAACTGTTTAGTTTTAGCTATTACTCCACCAAGAGCCCTACCCGCAGAACTAGCCAGTACCTGTGTGCCATGCTGGACATCCATATGATCACCCAAAATAAAACCCAGATATTTGTAAATTTCAACATAATCCAGTTTGTGGTCCCAAAAGTAGAACTGAAAAGTGCTTATTTTGTCCCTGGTCTGTTTAAAGTGCATGATCTGTGTTTTATTGTAGTTAACTCGAAGTCTCCACTTTTTACACCACTTCTCAGCACACTGTAGCATCTTCTGAAGGTCTTTTTCATTTTCCGCTAACAAAATTATATCGTCTGCATAAAGTAATATGTCAAGTGTATTGTATCCATCATAATTTACACCCAAACGTGTGTGTGATCAGTGATGTGTTCACGGTTCCCGGTGTTAATGTTAAGACAATCTCCTGTTGTATCAATGAAGCAAGAAGCTCCTTGAGTAATCCTAAGAATAGTCAAATGATTCAGTTTGAATGAATCTGCAACATTTGTCTCTAGTGCAAACATTCAGTGACAGGAAGTAGTGTACCCTTTATGTCGCAAATTGAAGAGCAAGGATGTGGTGATTGGGTTGTTGGATGGGCATGAATTGTGTACATATTTTGAAAAGGCGGACTTTGAACCATGTCAGTTTAAATGTTTGTCTGTTTTTTACTATAACCATAATCTTTCCCTAACCTTACCGTAAGTTTTCAGTTGGCTTACTGTGACCATATTATAAACCATGGCACAGTATATCTGCGATCTGCAATAATTCCTAAACCAAACCCTATTAGGTGCCATTTGCAGATCTTGTAAAGATAAATATATACTGTATATTCTATCTTAAAAGTTGGCATTGGATGCTTAATAACTTTATTGTAATCTGGAGTTTTGCAGCATTGTCAAACATCAGTGCACATAAAGGGTGTATTGTTGAAGTGTTGAATCTATTTTCTTTCTCTTTGATTGATCTCTGTATCCTCGCCCCATTCATCCCAACTGCACGCAGACGTTGCACTGTTGATTTCCCTATGAACCCCTGCATCCAACTTCAACTCGGTGGATGGATGGGTGCATAATAAGTTAACTTTTAAACTAAAGTTTTGGTGTGGTCGGTAGGCAAAACAGAACATTTCTCTTACTTGCTAATGAAAGATTTGAGTGCTGTCTTCCAAATCGTGTCAAGGCGAAAGCCCTCTCAAACCCGAACAACATATCCACTGTCGTCATCCGGTTACGTCCGCCCCAGAGCACCATACATAGGGCTCTGGCCCGCCCATATCAGAAAGAACGATTTGATTGGTTGCTCAGGATTTCTTGACATATTAAATGAGATTCAATGGAGAGTGTACAGACCAACAGGCGCATCAAATTTAATTAGCCAGCGCCTAGCGGCAGGTCTGGATTTCCAGGCTAGCAGACTCATAAAAGTGAGGTGAAATACATGGGCATCTTTTACGCACACTACTTTATGAAATGGAACAGAATGTTAGCATTTCGCCTAAATCATGAGTTGCAGAACGATCCAATATGTATTTAATTCCTTGGGATGGATAACAAGCTATTTTCTGTTGCCAAGAAATAAGATGATCAGTGCAAGTTTTGCTTTTTTTATGTGTTCAAAAATTGTTAACAACTGGGAATTTTCGAAAAATAACTTCCTCAGATACTTCTTCTGAAGTGGACCCTGTCAAATGTATTGGTAATCTCATTAGTGCACACTAACCGTCCTCTGTGTTATGGATATGTCACGTACATTGTGTTGCCGCACTCTCTCTCTGCATAACTCTAACTAACTCAAGTCTCTGAGGTTTGTGTTCCATCTTTAATGAGAGCCAAGTAAACAACTCCTTATGTTAAAGGACAAACAAAGAAGAAAAAGTCAGTGGAGCAGCCAAGAAAGTCAGTGGAAAAGCTTTCACAGAGAGAAAGAGAGAGAAAGGAGGGGTGGAAGGAAAAAAAACTCCCACACCACAACCATGCAGCAAATTGGTTCAGTGCAGTGAACCTGTGTTCTGTATTTGGCCAGGCAATAAGCAAAACGGGGGAAACATGAAATGATATCTCAGCGCATTTATCTTGATAAGAGCAGAGGATGTTGAGGCGTAATAGGAACAACATGGCTGGTAATGAGAGGAACAAGGCATGATGGAGGAGTACACATGGATTACCAGCATTCCTCTTGATGGGGTTTTATGGAGGAAAAAAAGAATAGAGCTCCCTCGTTTATTTGATTTTAGAGGTTGTGGTTGGTGAGGGGGAAAAAAAGCTAGATAAATGCATGTTTCATCAGGGCTAAATATTTCCACTCTGTGAAAATATGCCGGAAAGCAAACACAAGCCAGATTGTGGACTAGTGGTAGGACGATTGTGGGTATTTGTTTACATGTTGCTGTGTGTGTGAGTCTGTGGTTGTGTGTGTGTGTGTGTCTTCGCAAATAAATACCAAGCTAAACCGCTTTCCATGGCATAGCAGGTGCTTTGGAAACAATGGTAGCGTAAAGTTACTGTTTGTCAAAGCTGCTCCCCTGCTTTTATTCTGAAGTGTTTAACAAATAGAGGAGAGGAGGGATGAGGCAGAAGATTGATTAGAAGCAATCAAGATACTCAGGAGGAGAGGGGTGGACTGTTTGAGCGTGAGGTGAACACATTCATTGAGGACATGTTTGCTAAAAGGCCTCCATCAAAGTGAAAGATTTCTCAGTAATGATAGATGTCTCTTCAGATGCCAAAGAAATCGGTAGCTCCGTCTGCCTTTTCTTGCACCGGATTCCTATATGTTCAAATCTTCTAGCTCTTACACATTTCAGCATCATATTTGTGTGTGTGAGAGTGTGTGTGTATGTGGTAAAGGAGGTACAGACTGACAGCTTCATGGTGTGTTCACAGTTCCACGGTTTTAGTTTAGCCAATCTCTTGTTGTATCCACAAAGAAAGCAGCTCCCTCACATTTCTGGAATGACTCACATTTCTCCTCACTCGCTCCTCTGTTTAATTATTGCTGATCTACTTATGACTTCTAAAGCCAAGATGAGACACCCCCCCCCCCCCCCCACACACACACCTTTCCTTCCTCCCTCATCCTTTCTGCTGAGTCACTGTCGGAAACTGAGGTGAGATCAAGAGAAAGCAGATCTGCCTAGCTGCGGTGAACGGATACTCCCGTTTTCGCTCATCTGGACTCCATTTTGTTTCTTTTAGATGGTATCTTTCTGTCATAGCTCTTTGCAATCAAACAGTGAAGTGGCAGGATTACGGGAAAGAAACCCTGTTATGAGAGTGGATTAAAGTGTTTAAAATAAACAGGGCTCGTAAAATGAGAACTCTAAATGTTCTTAACGCTACATCACCAGTGCCAAGTCTTTATTTCATAAACAGGATTATATACCACTTGATGTCATCAGCGAAACAGTTTTTTTTCCCATGCCCTGTGAAAGCAGTGCCGGTATACAAAAACAGAGTCATGTCCACAAAGTGGAGATTTGATCCCACTGCTTGTCTGAGAACAGAAGCATTTAGTTAATTGAGATGCATAGCTTGAGATTAAAAGGGTGACTACAACAGTCAACGTGGCTGAAATGTGGCGAACATCTTATTTGTGATGAGAGTTGCTGTTAAAGTTTATTTTGCGAGTGAAAGCCAAATTTCAGATTCAATTAGTTAAATCCAATCATACAGGATTAATTTTAATATATACAAATAAGTGGACCTTGAGTTTATATTGCTGTGTCAAAGTTGTTATAAACCACAATTATCCCTTATTTTTATCACAATTAAAGCCTGCTACTGCGGCCTGTCGTGTGCCATTATCCAGCTAAAGCTGTTCGACGGGATTATCTCGGCCGTTGGAGTAATGTATCGCATGCAGCAGGAGTGGATTAGCTGGAATCTCACCTGCAGATTTATTTTCTGGGAGCTGAAAGTGAGGTGACAGAAAGTAACTCCATACTTTCGCACATTATCCTTATCACCTCAGGCTCAGTTAAATCACCACTGTAATGGCTGCCATGTTTTCCTAGCTCGCCACTATCAGTTATCCCTACTCTCCTCCCCTGTCCATCGCCGCCCCCTCCCTGTGTCTCCCAGTTGTTGTCTTTTTTCCTCCTCTTTCTTTTTTGCTTGATTTCTTCCAATCTGCCCCACAGAGACTGAGCCAGAGCACCTGCAAGTGCTCACTTTGAAAGATGTTGCAGGCCAAAGAATGCGCGCAGTAAACACACGAGAGCTGTATTTATAATAAATCAGCTTTATGGCCCTCTGATGGAGGTGATATCAGTGAAATTTATGCCGAGAGACCTCGCCGTCCCAAGCGAAACAGCTGCGAGATAGCACTACAGCCCCCCCTCCACCCAAACTAAACCCCCCATCCTCATCCCACCTCCTCGCCACCACCTTCCCCGCCCGCCCCAGCCCAGCGAATAGCCTGGTCTGACTGGGGTTAGAGAGACCAACACAGTCCTCTCTATGTGGTGGGGCCTGCGGTCCCTGGAACGGTAAAGTCCAGACTGAAATAGAGTGTGGGCAGGCTGGCGGTAGTGGGTACCAGTGTGTGTGTGTGTGTGTGTGTCTGTGGCTGTGTGTATGTGCAGTCATACGTGTATTTAATGTAGGCTGGGTTGCACAAATAGCATAAGCCTTGTGGAAGAGACAGGACGAGTGTCAGAGAGTTTTATGGTGGATGGGCGCTCATTCGATCTGAACCAATGTTATCACAGTGTTTCTGGATGATCTGGGCATTCACCTATAAAACTCACTATCTCTCACGATCTTGCATGACGTTCTCATAAGAACATAAAATCTCACAGTTTAAAGTGGGTTAAAAGGCTTTGTAACAAAATGATCACCTTAAAACCTTGCAATGAAACCAAGAATACAAGTAAAAGTGGGCTTAGCAAATTCACACACACTGTACTACATATGCTATGAAACACAGATGCACACACACACACACGCAATCTGCGACTCCCTTGATCATCCAGCCTCCTCCGACCGGACCAGATGGTTTCCGTCACTGCTAGCGGAAATGGACAGAAAACAAATTTAAAAGCAATGATGTCACATCCATGTCTGCTTCGTATGGTTTCACCTTACAGAACCCATTCCCATCATTCCATGATGAAAGGTGACCACCCGCCATTATTTGGTTTTCAACAGATGCGGGCAATAATAACAACGGCTGAGGCCCCGATGGTTAGAAGTGTTCTTAAAGCCTCTGAAACGCTGTGGAGTTACACATAATCAAGCCCCAAAATAAACCACGTAAACAGTGAATTACTGTGTTTTCCTCTGATGTCATCTCCTGCTCGTCTTGCCAAGAAGGGTGCAGCAGCTTCTGTAAATGTTTGTTGTCCCTTCGTCAACAACCCCTCTTGAGGAGCCCTCATTCAAACATGTTGCCAATTTGGTATCATGTCGAAATAACATAAAGGTGGATGAGCAAAATCTGAGAGTGACTCAAAAAGGCAATTTTGGTGGTTCCATCTCTTCCATTAGCATTCACTGCTAAAGTGCTTTTGAGCATGGCAAAGACTTATAATTGCTCAGTGGCTGACGGTAAAAGACTGCAGTTGTATGTACACAAAACCTGCAGGTGTGACCGTCTCCAGATGAGTGAGTGTAAGCAGGCATTCACAGGTAAGGGTTACACATTCTAGGTTCCTCATTTAGACCATGAAACGCTCAAATAAGACACAAGGGTGTGAGAGCGTAGCTAAAGATGCCGGTGATATGACGAAAAATTATCCAGGAACTATAGTTTGATTTCTACACACCAAATGGCAAATGCAGATTAGGTGGTATAGTGCCCAATGACCTTTTGATCGTAACCCTCTCTTCCCTGTTCACTTCCTCATCTGTGTGTGATAAATAAGTACCAGCTAGCTCGAGGTTCTGTCATGGCAAAAAAGAACAGGAAACCATGGAAAACAGTGGTGTGATTTCATCCAAAGCAGCATACAAGGAAGGATGGGGACCTCTGAGAAGTCACTGGGTTGCCCTCATTTTTTCCCTCTTTCCTCCCACTCCCTCCCTCCCTCTCCACTCAGTGTTCTCACCTCCCCTCCCCTGCTGCGACCCAAGCTCCCTCTGGGTGGGGTAAGGTACTGGAGGGGAAACCGGCGGACTAACGCAACAAATTTGGCAGTTAACCCAACACCAACCACTGGTGTGTTTGAGCGGTCGCCATGGTGACCAGTGGGCTACCGCAGCAGGGACCAGGCTTCCCGTTTTTCTCACCTACAGCTCCTGAGGAGGGAGAGCAGCTTGGGATGGAAGGTGTTTGTTACAGGAACAAAGAGGATGGAGGGAGGGGAAGTTAGGAGATTTACTCACATGCACTGTGTATTTTTACTATACTGGTTAGCATAATATATTTATCATATCTTTTTTTTTATCCAACTCCCGGATATCCTCACCCATGTAAATAAACAAAATGAGCCATCATATACAACTTAAATAAGCCAAACCACTAAAGACAACATAACTGAAATAATGTAGACACATGCATCATTATACTGGCTAATATCACTAAAACTGTGGTATTTTTATGTAACTTTTTTTCTTCAATCCAATAAACTTTGATGTGAACTTATTTAGGTTGAGAAAGGGATAGGCCTAAGATGTTTGCATGCGTCATCACAATAACGGCATATTTGTGTACCCTGCCTGAATGATAAAGTGACATTGATATAATGCGTATAAACACACAGTCAATATAAAAGGAAGTTTTTCCGATGTATTTGAGGGTTTTAACCACATGACTTTTTACTTTGAGACAATAGATAAGAAAATCTAAACACTTGTTACCAGAAGGTACCCTTTGGTTCTCTAATGCCTTGTTTCCACCGAGTAGAGCGGGTCTGGTCGGAGCAGTTCGCTCCGGGTATTTTGGCTTTTCATTTGCCAAAAGTTGGGTAGGGTACGGATATAAGCGCACCTAACCGCTCTAAGCCGCTCCTAATTTCGGTACTCTTCCACCGCCGCCTGAAAGGGTGCCGAAAAGGCGGAGCTACACATGCCGTCCGTTTATTGGTTGAAAGAATCATTTACGCCGTGTGTAGTCACCTTGGCAAGAGTAAAGACAGTCTTGTGTTTTGGCGAAAATGTGAGCGCAGCACTGTTTATTGTGTGGTGTTTTTCCTCGTCATTAAATTAATCAGTTGGCTACACTGTGTCCCACTGCTACGATGTCACGTAACTGCGGCAGCCAGCGCTGTTCGCTCACTGTCTCTATCAGTTGCACCGAGGCGTCTCTCGACAACACGGGGGAATAAATAAAGAATCGGCTGGTTTGACCAAGCAAAAACGATAGACCGCGGGCTTGACCACAGTTGTTCCACAGCCCGATAGTTTGACCCATATTCTGGCGGCGGCTATCGCAGTCCAGCCTAAACCCCGCCCTACCAGTAAGGGTAGGGTCTGTGGTGGAAACACCACCGAGATTCTTATAAGTGAGCTGTCCCGCTCTGAGCCGCTCCGACCCGACCCGCTCTACTCGGTGGAAACGAGGCATAATCTAGCATCCTTGATGGCCCGGCCCCATGTTCGCTAAGGTCTACTATGTGTGTGATCTCTAGCTGCAGCCCTAAAGTATGCTCCTGCAGTAAAACAAAAAGCACATTTTGGAATCACCAACCCTTTTGTTTATTTATTTATTTATTTCAATGTCAGCGGAAAATTTGTGTCATGTCAAATGGCCCCGGGGACCAGTGGTGGAGCACAGAGAGCAGAAAAATGTGGCTTTAGTTAACTGGATCCATTACCGTTTCTCTCTAACTAAAGCGCATAAATTTGACAGCTTTTTTTCCTCCCCTATTTAGCTTTATTTGTGTTTCAACCGTGTTTGTTTGCAGAGATTGGAGCGTCTTTTTTAAGACACAACCACAGTAACTCTCTTATTCCATTGCCCTGACATTACCAACTCTCTCCTCTGTGGCAGACCTATCAAGAAGAAGCTTGATTTGACGTGGAATTACAAGTAATGTGACTAAGCATGCTTTTAAGAGCTTCCCAGCAGTCAACAACTCAAGGTTACATCTGGCCTCGTAACTATCTGATTAAGGTACTGCACCAGCCCACCAGAGGTGCAGACCATGATTCTAAACAGATAGCATTCAAATGAGCCATCAGATCATTTCACAGATCAGATTCAGCTCAGCACTGAGATGAGAGGCTTCTTGAAGACTGGGGAAGTTAGAAAGTCTTGGAAGAGGACAAACTATAATTAGTTGTTTCTTATTTTTGTAGGGTTTGTTGACAATAAGAACAAATTTAAAGTAACAACAGCCTTTTTAATTTTCATAGGATGCCATTTCGTCACATGTGCATGTGTGCATGTCTCTGTGCACTCACATAATGTATTGTGTATTGTGTTAGCGTGCCTGTGTGAGTGTATGTGGGGTAAACTGTATCCAACCCCTGAGCTTCAGCTCTCAAATCAAGGCACAGAAAGTAAACAGTGCACTGCCAGAGGACCTTGTTTATCAAATCTGCAATTGCACTCATAGCAAAATGACCTACAATTACAAGCCCAGCTAGAAATTAAGTTTTCAGTCAGCCATCCAGAAAAAGATCATAGGATATCCTGCAAAAGGGAATTCTTCAGTATAGTCCTCCCCTTCTCCTAGGACCATTTTTTTCCTTCCTTAAACGCCACACTGCCATGGCTGTTGAACTTCTTAGATATGTTCCTCAGCTTTTGTGAAAGAGTTTATATAGCAACCATGCTCACTAACACATGGTGGTAGAGAGTGTGTATGTGTCACATCATGGCCATATTTGTAGAATTTCCTCCCAAGACAACCACAACAGGCTCACACTTCCAAGGACGAGAGCTTTGTTGCTACCGGCTCTGCCAAAGATATTCCGACCACTCCTAAGACGTCACCCGTTCCAGCAAAAGCAATTACATGCCCCTGCCCTGAAAGAAAAGTGGAGAGGTTCTCTCTTTAAAGTGTGTAAAATTCCCTCCTAGTTTAATTATGTGGTGCTGGGTGGAACCTGGAGGCTACTCTCTCCACTCCGCTTCAAAATAAGTGCATTTTCCATGGCAAAAGCATGCAACATATTGGTTCCCACATAGATCGGAAGCACAGCGGATCCCAAAACCTAGGTTACAACATTCCTGGATCTCTGAGCAGTGTGGTGACCTAATCGCCTGACCACCTACTGCTCCATGCCAAATCCTAAGCAGCAGGCCAGACACCCCTGAGAGTTACATCCGACTGCACCATGAAATGTATTACGTCAGGAGTGAGTCATTGGATACTGAGCCTCGGTTATAACAGCTTTACAAACTCACAAACACAGGAGCTTTGATCAGACTGGATTAGGCCGGTGAACAAACCGTATAACTGAAAGGAAATGTATCATTTCTGGCAACCATATTATTCAGTTTATGGTGTTACAGGACATTTAATGGACACTGTCAAATACAAAAAAAGCTACCGCTGTGATTTGTAATCTCACATACGAAAAAAGTCTGGTACATAACAGTTAAATACCTAAGTTGTGTGGTTATGTTTATTACATGAGCTATGTGAAAGCTTGAAAAGGAAGTTTGTCGATGTTGACAATTTGGAAAGGACTATAGCCTACAGACAATCATAAATAGAACTTTCACAAGCTGCATTTTGACAAACGTCTCCCCTCCATTTTGCATCCAGCTGTTGTCCAATATTGACTTTATAAACAAATTCACTTTGACTGATATCCATGCTGGAGACCCCACATTCTGTACACAACTTTGGTCTCTCCTAATAAATCTATTCAAGTCGCTTTTATTAGTGTTTTGACGTATGAGTCAAGCACATAATCAGTCAGCATATGTAGATTACTCAGAAAGCAAGCAAGGCCATGGCTATTGACCAGTAGTCCTAACCGCTATGCTTTATTGGTGTTGTAACAATTTAATGAACTGGCGCTCATAATTGTTTTCAAGCTCGGCCTGGTCTTGACTTTTTTTTTATCTTACTCATCATTAAAATGATTTGCATTTCCCCAAAATGTTCTGGACTTTTGTCTCAAAGGGAAAAAACACAAAAAGAGCATTACACTTCTTTCAGAAACCTCCGCCAACGTTTACCATGAGATAGCTAGCCTAAGTCATAGGGTATTTTTGAAAGAAGCTGCAAGCAGCAATGCCGTAGAAAATGTTGGGTATTTCATAAAGATTTTCAGGGGGCTTACTCATTCCATCGTTAAGCACCTGCAAATGAAAATGCTACATTCATTGCGTCCATTGTGTTGAAAGGTGCCCCCGGTAGATGTGCCAAGCCAAGCACTGAAATAATAGTCCTGCATCCTGATGAAAACATCTGTAGTGCTTGCAAGAACGAATACATGTGTGCATCCACAAATGCACATTACACATTAGGGTCCCGTTTGGTGGTTTTAGAATATGATCACTCTAACCTAAGTTGTAATAATAATATCAAATTCAGAATTGTATTACCTTAGATTTTAAATAGGCCAAGGGTCTTGTCTCTTTTGATATCCCCTCACCTCTCCTGCTGCCCATCGTTCGCCCACACAGGGATGTTAGCATATTCCAACTGCTTGGAATTCCTTCTTGCCGTCTTGGGGAAACACACTGCATTTTAAATCTAGTTGGGTCTTTCAAGTTTTTTTTGAAAGTATGTAATTGCATTCTTGAAGGAATAACGGGTCCCCGGCGTCATTTACATGCTGTATTAAATGTCAGTGTTAGAAAAGACATTGTTGACACTCACCAGTTAAGGCTCTTATCTATAGCCTCGAATGATATGACGGCTTCGGGCAATACAGATGAAATCAGTGGGAGGTTTGGAAAGGGGGCTTTGACAGCCATCCACTTAGCTCTGTAAAGTCACGTATCTTTACAGTGTTTTTTTTTTTGGATATGTATGGCTAGTTTCGGGTCTTCTTAAGATGTGTTAGGTTAAAACCTTTGCTTCTGATGGAATAAAAATCTTTAGGGGACATGCTGTTCGGCATGTATCAATTATTTTGACACCTTTTTTGACACTTTCTGATGCCAGTTAATTGTTCTTACTAATAGTAACTTCATAGCCTGATATGGAGAATATTAACAAACATTTCCTTTAACCAAATTGAACCAAGAAGAAAAATTCCAGCAGGTATAACATTTTGAAGCTCGGGTCACTCGACCTTGCAGGACTATGTATCAGAGTCTGAGCATTGTATTTTATTTATTTATATTCTATTTTGGTCAATCTCCATCTATTCAATTCCAATCTATTTTTCTCCCAAGAACCAGAACATATCACTTCTCTATCACAAAGCTAGCGCCATCACTGGAGAATTTATTTGGCTGCCTCTTAGCTTGGCCTCTTGTGGGCAAAGTCAATTCCCCTCTCAGATTAAAGGAGTGTCTTCAAGTGCCAATCCAAATGGTGATAAAAAAGCTTTTTAATCCATTGAAAAACTTTCCTGGTGTAACCCCCCAGAGTCCCAGCAGCAGGCGTTGCCCCACTCAGGCTACGTCTGGACAGTGTTGAAGCCTGAGTGTGTCTCCCTGCGCACTGACAGAGGGAGAGAACAGCCTAAAAAAGGCCCCCTCCGCCACTCACTTGACCAGTTCCCTTTGATAACATCTGGTGGGGGCAGGTTTGCACCAGCGACAGCAGGAGATGGAGGGACATTAAAGTCATGTCACTCACTTGGCAGGAAGGCAGTCAGTAACTCCACATCATTTGGGAGACTGAACCTCAATCGCTTACACCGGAGTGTCACTGATGAGCTCTCTTTCTAATGGGTCTGATGATATTCTCCTGCAAGAGTCTTATGTGAGAAGATGGCTTGGCATGCCCGCTTTATATTCTAAACGGTATCTTATCGTTAAAGTAACTGAGAACACTTTACTTTATTCTCTCTACTCTATTACCTCTTAGCTTTTCAGGCCAAACATTTCAGTACAGAAGTATTTTTTGACTGCAGGACAAGAACCAAAACTGAAGAAAATCTGCGACTTGAAACCTAAACATTTTTTATAGAAGGAAACTTATAGTGTTTATATAAACAGCGATGTCTGTTGAAGTACATTGGCCGGAAAAGACTTGGACCAATCTTTGTTCTGATAAAGGGCAGTTTAAATGGGGGCTAAAAGTGAGTTTCAACACAGCTCCCCCGGAAAGGCTCAGACCAATTCAACATCCATCCCTCTCCATTTTCTTTCTGTTTACTTCTAGGTTCATAAGTTTACATGCCAATTCCATTACAGGGATTAAAATACTTTGTCCAATCCATCCTCAAACTCTGCTTCCCTTGTCCCTCTCCCTCCCATAACCCCTCACACCACTTACAGGCTTTCTGGTCCCAGGCCTGGGCTAGGGCATTACAGGACAAGCACACTGCACCCGAAAAGAAACACAAGGCGTGTGCGCGTTGAAGAATGCTCTGACGAGTTGTCCGAGCGTTAGTGAGTGCTGAGGTTTTGATCAATGGCCGTGGCGCGTGTCTGCACTAGTGAACACTTCACGGAGCGTCTGAAAGAGAAGAAAGGGAAAATGAAGGTGTGTTATGACATCAGGCTCAGGGTCTAGGCGACTGGGTCTCCTTTGAGCTGCTGCTGATTAAGGGCTGGTGTTCACAGGTGAGCAGCTCCAAGCAGGATTTAGTGAGGCACAGAGGTGAAATCACCCCTCGCCCCCCACTCTTAGGGCAGAACATCAAAGCAGCAAAGCACTGCTGACCTCTTCCCCAAATGGCCGACGGCAAATGTCAGAAGATAAGTGAGCTTTGTGACTGTGCTCGGCTCACTGAAAGAAAAAGACACGGCGAGGTGAACTCACTACAGTTTTTTGTAAGTCGATTTCCAAACAAATTAGGTTTCATTTGAAAGAAAGTAAGTGATAGATACGAGCATGAAATACTTAACATTTCAAAGCTTTAAATCAGCAAATTGTGTGATTTTTTTTCTCACCAACACACATATAGTATGAGATCAGAGGTTCATATCGTAAGGAGTGAAATAAGTTTGCCTGTGGGTCTAAGCCACCCGCAGTTGGTAATCTCCTTCGGAACTGGAGGGGCTCAAAGGGGCTAAGCCTGGTGAGTAAAGGAAGGGACATCCACAACATATCTTCAAGTGCTCCCATCAGCCTGGTTGGTAAAACATAGCTGAGGCTTCCTGTGTGGAGGGAACTCAGCGTGACTCTTCAGGCCTTACCGCTGGAAAAAAAGCAAGTATTCATCCTATAATTTAGCGTAAACAGAAAGTGCGGCTGAAATTGTAACTTTAGAATGAAAGGGCTAAATAACAGATCATCATTTTATAAGAACATGTCAGTGAGCGAATGATCTCCCTATCTTAAAAATCAGATAGTAAAATAAATAGAAAGAGGGCAAGGGTTCTTTAAATAAATCATGAATGTATTTAGAGATATTATGAAAACAACACTGTAAACTTCTTGCTACAGTTATTTAATCAATTTTTGTTGTGAAATAAGAGTAATCATTTACTGGTGAAATTAAGACATTTTTCTCAACACTACAATCACAATCCAAACAAAACAGCTGAATATGTGTGCGTGTTCTTGGCGAAAACAAATTAGGAAAGAAATATGGATGCTCCAAAGAGTATGATATTCAAAATAATCAAACTTGGTCAAATTTAAATAATCATTTGAGGATAAAGTTGGAATTATTTCATGCAAGTAATATCTAAAAGGGGTTATTACTCCATGTAAATGCAAAAGAAAACTATAAGCTGTAACCAAGTACAATACAAAATTTGATTCTGCTGCCTCAGTAAGGAAGGACACGTTTAGTCACGAAAGTGATACGGTCGCACCCGTAAGAAAAAATTACATGGAAACAAAGATTATCAGCAAAGAATTTTGCAAGTATACAATTCATGTTCTTCTTTGTATTTCATGTTTGACAGGTGAGGTGTTGATGAACTGTTTTTTTGTTCTTACACACATTTTTCATCACTGGTACTGTGCACAGTACGTGTAACTACAGTACAGGATGATCTTATTGAAATTTTTACGTTAGATGTTTTTGAAGCTTATCTGCGGTTTGCATCTTGTGGTCTTGGGTAATGCCGGTGGAGTCATACCTGGTTGTCTTTGACACATCTACAGATTACCTACATCTTCTTGACGTACATTGCAATATCTCAAAATCTCAAAAATTCACAATAACATCCTGTTGTAAAATATGTTATAATGTGTTCCTTGTTCGTTTAACTAATACAGACATGATATTATTATGTCTACGGATACTGCGACAAAGGGATGTTAAATAAAGGTTAGTAATAAGACATCACTTCTGACAACTGAAAATGTTTACATTACAACATCTCAAGCTGCAGCAATGTTCAATTCAAAGTAATGTGATATTAACTATGTTGCAATCAGTGCATGATTAAATGGCCTACATTGAAATACACAACAGTTCCAGTAAAAACAGTTCCAGTACGTTTTGATAATAGTTCATCAATGTTCGCAGTAATGTCATAACTGTAATGTAAGAAATATTGCATTTACTTCTCATCTAGTTCCTAGTATCTAGTGCCAATGAGCTAAGACACGTGCTGTTTCAGAAACCTTCAGTTGTACTCAATGTGAAATTGTAGCGCAAATAATCTTATGATATCAAACAAAGCAATGAGGCTGACAAAAGGCAATGGTTAATCCATCGCTAATGTACTGGTTCAATGTCAGTTTGTGATGAGTCACAGCCATTTTAACTTGAAAGTGAAAACATGAAATATGGATCCCACAAGAAAGGCTGTAAATTAGACCAAAACATGTATTGTGCATGACAAGGTCCCCATCAAAGAGACAGGAACACAAATGGTTTTAGTAAAAGTGTTGAAATGAGAAAAGCACAGCTTGATATCCAGGATCAAGAGTCATGCAGAAGGTATGCACTAGAAGGTGGAATAGCAAGTGCCCTGAGTCACAAAGGACAATCTGGACACGCACACATAGACAGACATGAATGCACAATATCCTTAAGAACCAGTCATCAAGAGCTAAATGGGGCAACATTAAAAACATACAAAGTCTGTCAGTGTGACTGACAAGATCAATGGTGATCAACAAAATATGTCTGATTATTTGCATCCCAGTTCAGTACCAGACAACGTGGCCTCACATGCAAGGATGTTTTTCTCAGTGCTAAACAACACATGAACAAAGCGTAAAGAATTCAATAATGTAGCCCATTCATCTCCATGTTTTAGGAGTTAATAAGGGTTGCAATTATTGCAGCCTCTTCACCCGAGTGTGGTTTGCCACAGGTCAGCATCCTGGTTCTCTCCCTTTAAAAAAAAAAGATGCCTAAGATATAAATCTACCACTTTGGATTAATGTCCGACAATATCTTCTAATGATATAACTATATAGCCGTTAAAACAAAAACATGATTTGAATCGAACCTTGGAGGAACTGTACTGGGTACAGTTAGATGATGACTTGTGCAAGAAGTATTGCTGCAATGCTTTTGGCTTTTGGATCAAACAACAGACATAAAGAGGAGCAGAAGTTAGTGGTTCCACTTTTCAGACAGGTTAGAGGAAAACAGATTTCTGTCTTTCTCTCTTCTTAAGGATAATTGAACCAAACATGAAATTATCTGAGAAATTCCTTTGAAAAATTGCAAAAGTTGCAATTTTTTATCCAAACGTTTAAGAATAGTGTGTGTTTAAGATTTTTGTTTTTTTTACACATTTCGAATCTGCACTTATTACTATAAAATTAATTGAGTGAAATGTGTGTTTATGTCTATTATCTTTTTTATAATTATGATGTAGCCCAATGAAGTTCCTTATAAAGTCATAGTTTTACATGTCCACATGTCCAATAGCAGTAACTCCACTGGTATTCCATGCTCAATGGTTTCCTCTGGGGGGTATGCCTGAAGGGGCTCTTTCTTTAAACGTTATGATGTATTGAAAGCAGTGTAGGGAATCATTTAGCTCCATACCCACTCATAACACAGTCATCTCAAATTGGGTTCAAGAGGAAACACATATTATGCAAAGCTGCATTTAAAGCTGCAGTTGATAATTTGAGCCGTTGGGATCCCAACGGCTGTTTTCCTGCTGTAGCTCCTCCCTCTGAACGACAGCTACGCGCGTTCATGTGAATTCAGTTACATTGACAGGAGACAAACACCATGTCCGATTCCGAGGTGATTAAACATTAGTAATGATAACTACATACGTACATATTGAGCATACATTTTAATCACAGACATACCATGTATGTTAGCTTAAAATCATTGTAAGTGTGCTGGTAGGCCTAACAAAAGTAGCTGTAACAGCCAGGCAAGATAGCAAACTAATTGTAACAGAGCGGAGAGGTGTGTGTGTATCTCCTACTATCTATGCTCCTGCTCTGACCGCAGCTGGGAGGGGCTGCTCGGGCAGTGTTGCCAACTTAGCGATTTTGTCGCTATATTTAGCTACTTTTCAGCCCCCCTGGCGACTTTTTTTTCAAAACAGCGACAAGCGACAAATCTAGCTTTTTTTCTGGTGTAATTGGTGACTTTTTCGCCGAAGCAAATATCACTTTTAACGCTTCTCAACGAGCAGCGGGAGCCTCCTGGCCCGTCCCCCGTCACAGAGCACTGACAGACGGCCCAGTCCTCGCACAGCAGCCCCTCCCAGCTGCGGTCAGAGCAGGAGATACACCTCTCAGCTCAGGGCTGCTGCGCGAGGAGCGGGCTGCGTGTCAGTGCTCCCGCTGCTCGTTGAGAAGAGATGATACTTGCTTTGGCGAAAAAAGTCACCAATAACACCAGAAAAAAAAGCTAGATTTGTCGCTTGTCGCTGTTTTGAAAAAAAAGTTGCGAGGTCGCGGTCGGAGAGGTCTTGATGTGATAGAGCAAGAAGACATGGCGGTGTACTTTTTTTCAAGCTCTCTCCGTCTCCCTTTCAGCAGTTAACTTTTCAATATTCGTCTTTCCTCGTTTTTTTGCTGTCTTAGCGGTGTTAGTTGTTAGTATCCTGGGAATGGTAAATTGAGGGTTCGTTTGTGAAGACATTGCCACTCGCTGTCCGGCCGTAGTATCCTTGTACCAAACAGTAGGCTAGTGTCAGACTGCTAGGGTCGTGAATGCTCACGCAACTGACGCATCAACGTTGTTGCCAAGGTCCCACAGCCAATAAGAACGGAGAATCTGACCTCGCTCTGATTGGTCAAAATTAACATGAGCGGTGGCAATTTTGGGGGGCAGCACACAGAGGCAGGGGGGAGCAAAGTGATAAAAAAATATTTTCAGACCACTTCACCTACATATAGCTGAATGGCTATTATGACAGTTTTGCCAAATATTACAGTAAAAAAACTCTCAACTGCAGCTTTAAGGTGCACTCACAGTATCTGGTTCAGGGTCCCCTCAAATGACTATCCCCATATGAACTTAATAAACGAGGAGCTGACAAAGAATGCTTCAGCTTTTTCTGTTTCTCAGTGACAGTGAGTAAGGAACTTATCAAGGGCCTCGTTAACACTCATGTCAAGATGGCCTAGATAAATAAATAAATAAATAAATAAATAAATACATGAATAAATGGCCCCATGTGTGCCTAAAGAGAAAGGAAAACTATCTCTAATTTGTTCCCTAACATTTGACGTTTACTTTAATTCAGGGCTAATGTGGAGCAGAGGCTAATGACTATAGATGACCTTGTGATGAATTAGCAGCAAATAGGCCTACACAGTATAAAACAGATGGATGTTGATTGTTGACTTTATTTAAAGTCTGGTTTCCTATTTTACAGTGTTAATCTCAAAAGCTTCCTTATTCCTTAATTTGGATTATAATAAACAACCTCAAATTCTCTATAGAACAACTGTTTCTATCAGGTATTCATTATCAGGCATATTATTATTATTATTATTATTATTATTATTATTAATAATAATAATAATAATAATAATAATAATAATAATAATAATAATAATAATAATAATAATAATAATAATAATAATAATAATAATAATAATAATAATAATAATAATAATAATATTAAGATATTATTTAGTGTACCACAACCTTACTTTGCAACAAGTAGTTTACTGTCTGGATCTCGGCATTCAATGCATGTATTTGGCCCCGCGGCTGTTATTCAAATGACAAAGTTTCACATAATGAAAAAGAAAATAGTCCGCCCAATGAGTTCTCTTATTTAAAGTGGAGGAGGAGGAGGAGGAGAGAAGGGGGGTTATCCAAGGTGTTTGAGACAGATGAGGGAGGTGGGGGTATGTGAGGGAGGGAAGGAGGGAAGAAGGGAGGGAGGAGGAGGAGGCAAGGAGGGTAAATTGGGCGGACACATAAAAACTGCAAGGGGCCATAGATGCTGGATCATTTGGAAAAGTCTGGTCGTCCTGCGCACCGCCCGCCCTCACGACTTGTAGCCTACTCGAGACGGATAGGAGACCCCGCTGCAGACCCCGAGCACCGGCCTTCACTCCGACCCCGTCTCCTCTTGTCCGTTTTGAGGTGTCACTAAAGGATTATTGAGCCAAAAAGGCACCAAACACCTCCTTTAAGGCTCATTTTGGCGTTTTTCGACTTTACGCCTGGACTGCCTTAACACCTTCCATCTCTTATTCACTTCATTCGAGGATACCTGTACCTCTACTGATGGTAAGCGCTCGTTTAATGACACATTCACACACAACAGGGATTCACCAGGGGATTTTTTTAATTGTATTTTTTTAGAACGTGAACCTGTTGAATAATACAAGAGGAATCCCGTTAACAGTTTGTGACTTTTTAGTTTTGGTCTTTGGTGTCGTGCGCGTTAAACCGACTTCACTGAGAGAACGGACAACAATCCCGTAAGAATTATTCAAGGATGCATCCAAAAAAAAAACGAGTCTACCTCATTGACACAGAAAGGGAGATGAGCTGAAATAAAAGTGTATTTGGGGACGAAAAGCGCAGTACAGCAGGTAAAAGGCTTTTGTGCCGGAGAGTTGAGTACTGACAAACCATCACAGTGATGTCATTTCCAAACAAAGCATCCAATTTCTCTTCGCTTATTTTTCTTCAATACAAATCAAATTGTTTCCATTATGCCGTGTTCTAGGCGTAATGTTTTCTTGAAGCTTGGCACAGGTTTTGCCCAATTAAACACCTGTGTCTGCTTCGTGTCATCCTGTGTCATGCGTAGCCTAAAAGATGGAGATGACAAAACTCACGATTTAAGACAGAATAGGGCAACATAACATTTATTTATTTATGAATAAGCACAATTTTTATTCCACTTAATTTCAGGTTTGCTCATTGAATTTTTCGAGACAGTTTTCAAAAGGCACATTTCGGTCCGGTTTAGACAAAGTCTACAAAAACATTCACTACAAACATTACTGGGGAATGCCAGACGCTATTGCGTTTATTAACCGTCGAACGACATATTTTAATATTATGTCTCTTCACCTGTTTTCTGACAACACCTGTTTTGCAACAAATGATTATGGAGCGGAATTGTGCCATTTAGCCTAATTCAGTGAAGCTGCAGGACAATCTTTTGCGGCCTGCAGACGCATGGCGTCCTTGGCACACTTCCTTTTCTACACATTTTTATTTATTTTTTGCAGACTCGCTAACTCAAAGTGCTAAATCATTTAATATTTGATTATACAAATATTTGAAAAAGGATGACTTCTGTCAAAGTGAGGTATACATTTTTTTTTTGGTCTTTTTGGGAACAATACAAGTCAAGGTTTTGACTTTTTGTTGATCGGACCTGTTTTTTCTCGTTTTTTTAGCTATTATTGAGCCCTCTTCAAACTGTACAATTCAGAGTAGAAGGATTTTTCGCTTGTGTTAACTTTTCTGGAAGGGAAAAAAAGCATAAGAAATTTCGGGGTCATGCAGCTCATCTTTTATTATCGGACTCAAAAATACTACAACTAAAAAAAGCATTAACCTGTTTTCAGTGATCTCACTGACTGTGAATGTTCTCACTTTTGGGCTGCTCACTGGGGGCAAATAAAATCCCACACACCTACACTATCCAACAATACAAGACATTACAGGTCTCTGTTTTATTTATTTCAACACAAATGCAGACATTGCATTGTATTGGGAACAATAGCGAGGTGAAGCCACTGTTAGTTTCCTTTAAATTTGGTTAAAACTCTTATTAAGAAGGTAAACAAACAATTTTTTTTAGAGGATACTGTTTGACTGTATTTGTTTCGTTGCAACTATTAGGCATTATTTGGACTTTAGCCACCAGAATACTTATCACTGTGAACTATAGGCCTATATGTATACAACTAAATAGCACTAACCAGAAAAGGACAGTGAACATCAAATCTGTCAGCTGATTTTAAAACACAATTCCTATGGCTATAAATGCGTTGGTAAACTGATAAATGGCATCTTAATTTGAATTGAATTTTTTAATCAGGCCAGAGATTTGGTTGTTCCCATGGTAACCTGTTGCCCTCCTCCCTCCCCCCTCTTCCCTCCCACCATCACTGTCAAATTCCTCAGGAAACACATCTGAAGAGCCATGTGCATAGTCTGATCACATTATCTCTGGTTAGAGAGAGAGGCCAAGGGGGACAGAGCAAAGCCAAGGGCAGTTGACTGCTTCGGCCTAATTGCACCCTGGTCTGCATTTGTTGTTGCAAAATGTGTCTCTGTCCATTGCTCAGTTCAAATGTCTTCTGAGAAAGGAAACTTCTTTAAACGTTTTATAATTTGGGAATTCTGTTTTGTCGCCACTGTATGAGCAGGAGGAGTAAACAAAAGTCCACAGGGCTGATAAATGTGATGGAAAATCTTTGGAAAAATGAACAGGGTTTGGCATAACTCAAAATGTTTTTTATTTTTTTAATCACCATTGGTGAAAACAAGCCAACAAAGTGAACGCGATGACTTTTTCCAGAGTTGAGAGTTACTCCCTGTCTGCCTTACATCTTCTTTCATCATCATCGCACTACTTTTAGTGTCTGTCTGTTTTAGCCTGCAGCTTTGTCGGTGGCTGGTTACAGTTACAAGATGTTCTGTATGGTCAGTGTTTTTGAGTGCTATGAATCCCTGTAATCATGGGAGAGGCCCTCGCTGTACAATGAACGTTTGTTGTAAGAGATGTGCACACACACACACACACATATACAAACACCCGAACACACACACACATTATCCACCCACCCCATGGGTAATAGATCTGATCATGTTCTGAACCCTCCTCTCTCTTTGCCACAGTTCTCACGAACATGCAAGCAGTGGCACACACTTATGCACGCGTACGGACACGCATGCACGCACGCAAATACACCATTTAGCTCAAGCACACACACACTGCACATTGCCCTTTTCTTCACACACACTGGATCTAGTGCCATGACCGAGAAAAGGGGGGGGGGTTGGGTCAGTTGCAGGTCAGAGTCTAATGCTGTTCGGAAAAATATCCTTGATTGCATGTACAGTGGGCCACGCAGGGGCCGAGATAATCACACAGATACAAACCTAGACATGCTCACACTCACACACAAACGTGCACAGCTAACGTTCTTGATCATGCAAATACTCACTGTGTAGTAATACTTGGGTGATCTCCAACGGAACAGGCTCCAAAGACCTTCGTTCCAGAGGCCTGAGAAGAAATGTCTGCCCTGTGGTGCTGTTGTTCAGTAACTTTACTTGGCTGATTCAACAGCATTTAAATGACGTGTAGAAAAATAGCATAATTAAAGCAATAGTATTGTGTTTGTAAAGTCTTTGTGGAATTTTTAAATTTTTAGATTTGTTTCAGATTTATCTTGGGGGTAGCTGCACCAGAGAAATTCCATGTTTTAATCAAAGTAGACCTCTGGTAAATATTAAAGGAAACTATACTTGAGGTTGTGGTTAGATCAAGATTAAATATGCCCCATGAAGAAAAACATACACACTCGGTTGCTGAATGTACTACGCCTCTACCGATGACAGTGATGTCAAAGAGCAGAAGGCCTGTCATCAGCGTCACTACAACCTGTGTGATCCCTCAAGTGGGGAAACGTTAAGAGATGAGGCTCTTTTGAGATGGATGTTTAGTTTCTTGTGTAAGGAGGTGGGGTGGGGGGAGGGGTAAAGGTTGACTGGGTTCACTTGGAGACGGTTTCAGTAAGCAAACAGCCCTCTTCTTTTGGATATAGAATTCACCACTCCTGATCGAAGTGGTTTTATAGGCTTTTGGGTCGTGTGTTTGATAGTAGTTTTGGACTTTTCTCATTCAAGACAGTATTTTTCGAATGGGTTTTTTTGCACTTGGAGAATTACTTTCCCCCACTGCAAAGTATCTGGTTTTGAAGCAGGTTGCATTATCAATTTTCTGGAATAGACGTTATAATGTATTTCTGTCTTAAGTGAGAGTAAGGCATTAGTGATCTGCTGCCTGTGTTGTGGCACATACCTCCTTACATTCCAGCAACAGTAAATAGCTAGCTTAGCCCATGAGCAAAATAACTAAGCCTTAAAGAGACACCGGGTCTCTCTTTTACCCACGTAAACACACACTGACAGGGATATACACGGTAGTACTCTTTAAGTAAATAACAGCCTCAAGTGTTTGCAACTGCGTTCAGTTTATAATTTCCCTGTGTTTTTATCTGTATCTTTCAGGAACAGGGTCACTCCAACGTTTTCCTGCAGCCGCCCAACACCACCTAACATTTCCTGGAAGAACGTGTCCATTGCCTGTTCCCAACAAACATGGACTGTTTTCCCATGCTTTATTTTCTGTCGGTAAGTAAGTGCACCATGCCATTTCAATTTGTGGCATGTGACACGTTGCCTCTTGTCACATTTTTCCCTTTTCCTTTTCTGAATCTGATTTATGTGGCATCCATTCATACTTGAACTGGAAGTTCCTTCAGGGTGTTGGGCAAGGAGTTTGTGTGAGGTGAAGCTTTTTCAGCTGAAAGTGTGACACGTTCTGTAGTCCTTAGTTTGCCCCATGGCTTGTAAGCAGAGACTGTGAGGGACCGTGGCTCCTTATCGAGTTAAGAATTTGCTCTGACCCCAGGGCTGCCTCTTTTATTTGTCTAATCATAGTGGAGGACAGAAGAGATGAGGGGGGAGTGAGGGAGGGAGCGAAGTGGAATGGCCCTCAGATTCCATTCAAAAAAAGTTGGGTTCTTGAACCAGCTGTTTACCTTTGGAGGATGTCGCCAAAGATAAACAGCAAGTGGTCTATCTGATCGGGGGCTGCTTTACTGTAAACAGGGCAGACTAGACTATTAAAACCAATTACAGTCTGCCCTCAGTGGGAACAGTTAGAGAAGAGGGTGTATTAGAGCTGGTGGACACGTGTAGAAAAGGGAAAAGACAGATCCTTCATGTCAGGCCTTTCTGTTCAGTCCTTTACTAATCTTTAATCTGTTGCTGCCCTCAGAGACATCATGATTCCTGGTAATCGAATGCTGATGGTCATTTTAATATGCCAAGTACTGCTGGGAGAGAGCAACCATGCTAGTCTGATACCTGAAGAAGGGAAAAAGAAAGTACCGGGCCTGCAGGGTCGGTCGGCCGCTCAGAGTCATGAACTGCTGCGGGACTTTGAGGCCACGCTGCTGCACATGTTCGGCCTCAAGAGGCGGCCGCGGCCCAGCCGCTCAGCCTCTGTGCCTCGCTACCTGCTGGACCTATACCGGCTACAGTCAGGGGAGGCTGAGGAGGCTGGGGCCCATGACATTGCTTTTGAGTACCCCGAGAGGTCAGCCAGTCGGGCCAACACTGTGAGGGGCTTCCACCATGAAGGTAAGGAAAATAGCAACAGTACTATGTAATGTTGTATGTAATGAAGTGTAAAGCAAAAAGAAAAAACATAAAGGCGAAAATTTTAAGTAGGAGGAGCAATTACAATTGCATCACATCAGTGCGAGAGATTGTGCCATACTCAAGGACATTGTTGACAAGCAATCCCAATAATTGTGGTAGTAATGTATTTCATTAGCATGGGCGAGGACTTCTTAGTATTCAGGAAAATAAATCCTACATCCCTTGAAACATGATTTCTAAGGCAGCTCCACCCATCTCACCATAACCAAGGATGTCACTGTCTACATAGGCGCAAAAAAAAAATCCACTAGACAAGCTCTCAAGAGCCTCATTTGACAAAACTCTGCATGTTTGGTCAGCAGCTGAAGGAAAAGCATACCTTCATATTACTGACTTACAATTCTCTCCCCACCCAGCAGAACATGGCTTAAAAAAGCCCAGTCTCTGCCCTAGCCTCCACTCTCATGTCTACAGTTTACAGTATATGACTCTTTCAGAAGGACCTTCCTCAACGTGCAATTATCTTGAATGCTACTCTGCAGGCTTCTAAATAAAGCCCCTACTGCCAACAATGTGGGTGCTAAGATCAGACAGTGCAGCTCTCTGGAGAGATGGAAAACAGTCTCAGAAGCTGGTGTGATAGAAAGAATAGTACATTAGAAAGGTTTCTGTTTATTGTGACTTGGGTCTGCTTAGTTTAAGTGCCAAATGCAGAGGTTTCAAATAGTCTCGGACAAACTTCAGGGCGACAGATTCGCTCAATGTAAGCTGAGGTTGGAAAAGCTAGACTCAAACTTGTCGGATAAATGCTTGAAAATGAGCTTTGGCAAGAAGACAGAGATGATGCACTGGGCTTTGCGAGTTAGGAATCTATCTTGTAGAGTGGTGAGCTGAGGAAGCCCGGCAGCTTTAGGGCTACAGAACATGTCCACCCTTAGGGGGAGTAGTAAAGAAGCAGGGATGAGTCAGCCTTAATGGGGTTTGTCAAACACACTGCAGTAGCACACGGCAACATGCACTTAAACAGAAAGGTAACAAGGTTAGGAAGAAAAAGCATCACTGCTGAAGGAGGAACTTCTGCATGTGATGCAATGTGTGTGTGTGTGTGTGTGTGTGTGTGTGTGTGTGTGTGAGTGTGTGCGCTTGCTTTTCTACTGCTCTCTGCAGGCATTAACCCTCCTTCTCCTTTGCTAAACTATGTTAATAATACGTTTTGAGATCTTTTGAGTGGGAATGCTTGCTTTCATAGACGCACCATTGTGCAATAGTGCGATTCAGCTGACGGATCTGTCCAAAACACTGTGCGGTATTGCAATCAGCAGCAGATGGACAGGTTAGGTAAAACCTGTAACCATTCATCTTGTTTTCAACATAAAAGATGTGATTTTTATTGGCCGTGCTTAACAGGGCACATTTTTCATTCATTTCAAACTACAAAGCAGGAAGCACAGAGTACATGATAAGGTGTGCGTGCACATTTCACAGTTTTGGTTGAGAATTTGAATACACTGCATTCCCCGCACAAGACCTCCTCTCCCATGGGCTTCAGATAAATGAGATTCTACTGTGTTGTCTGACTCCTTAACGATTATTCATGATGAAAATGATAAACGTTTTAAGTGAACAAACTGTGGACCTAATCAAAAACACAGCAGGTTTTAATAATGAGAACCACCTGGGTAAGATTAGGGCCTGGGTGTGAAATAACAGGGGTGGATTGAGCAGGAAAATAGTAGACACAACATTCCTTTCCCCAACAATGGTGATCTTGCCAGAAATCTGCAGACTGAGCATTGAACAGGGAGCCTCCACTATGTTTATACTGTAGCTGTGGTACGTTAATCACCACCCTCCTTGTAATGCATGTTTCAGCAAAGTGCTCAGAGAAAGGCATTGAGAGAAGGGCTGGATAATCCTTATGGATAGATAAGGAAGTGTGGACAATGTACATTTATATTCTTGAACATCTTGAGGCCTTAAGAAGTATGCATGTTCATTATTTAGTGTCAATTAAGCCACGTTAAAGTGAGGAAGGGTGAGGTTTGTTCTCCGTTACATTCATGGAAACAACAATAACAGAATATATTTGAAGATATATTTTGTAATATGATTATCTGATGCAAAGTTGTGAGAAAACTTTCTGTACATTGCAAGTTCTAAACAACATAATCAAATGTCCCATATTTCTCCTCTTGCTAATTTTTAGAGCACATGGAGAGGGTGCATGAGCCGGATGATGGAGAAACCATTCCCCTTCGCTTCCTGTTCAACCTCAGCAGCATTCCAGAAGATGAGCTGCTCTCCTCTGCCGAATTAAGGCTCTACCGTCATCAGATTGATGAGGCCATTGCCGACACCCTGGGAGAAACCCAGGGTCTTCACCGGATAAACGTGTATGAGGTGCTGAAGCCCCCGCGGCCAGGGCAGCTCATCACGCAGCTCCTGGACACACGGCTTGTGCGCCACAACACATCACGCTGGGAGAGCTTTGACGTGAGTCCTGCCGTGCTGCGCTGGACTCGCGAGGGTCTACCGAATTATGGGCTTGCTATAGAGGTTCTGCACCTCAACCAGACGCAACGCCACGAGGGTGGACACGTCCGGGTCAGCCGCTCACTTCACCGGGAGCCTGGCGAGGACTGGGAGCAGCTGCGCCCCCTCCTGGTTACCTTTGGCCATGACGGGAAGGGTCACCCGCTGACCCGCCGAACCAAGCGCAGCCCAAAGCAGCGGGGCCGTAAACGCAACCGCAACTGCCGGCGCCACGCACTGTATGTGGACTTCAGCGATGTAGGTTGGAATGACTGGATAGTGGCGCCCCCTGGTTACCAGGCCTATTACTGCCACGGGGAATGCCCGTTTCCTCTGGCAGATCATCTGAACTCAACCAACCACGCCATTGTTCAGACACTGGTGAACTCTGTGAACAACAACATTCCCAAGGCCTGCTGCGTGCCAACAGAGCTCAGCGCCATCTCCATGCTCTACCTAGATGAACATGACAAGGTGGTCCTAAAAAACTACCAGGAAATGGTGGTAGAAGGCTGCGGCTGCCGCTAACACACAGACTAACTAGAACTTCGACTGGCCACTTGAAAAAAAGCTACATGGACGCTTAAACAAATCAGAAGGTGTTTTACTCCCAAAAATGTTCACTTGGACCCTTATTTATAACTTTTATGTTGAGGTGTATGTTTGTCTCACTTTTTTTGTTTCCTTGACAATATGATCATATATTTTGACAAAATATATATATTTATATCTACATATTAAAAATAAATTTGAGTCCTTATTTTAAACATAAAAAAGCTGTACAACTTTTCATAATGTACATTAGATTGTATAAGTTTTTTTTTGGAGAAAATAGTAAAAACAATCTAAAAAGTAAAGTTTATTTACTGGTAATATTTATTGCTTTTATATTATATAAATTTTTGAGAAAAATAAAAACATGAGTTGCTTCGCATAACACATTCAAGCCAATGACAATGACGTGCAATGTATGAATTTTCACAGCACTGATTTTATGATCAGTGGGAATCATCACCATCACAAGGATTTTAAAACATTTTATCATCTTGTAAATTATTTGTTATAACCATCTACCATAAGGAGGTGATAGAAATAAAAGCTGACCGTAATCATTATAATTATATATTTTGCCGTCTTAACAACATTTTGGATTTTGAATTCCATGCATGATAATTATCATGATGGCTTTTTAAATGTGATCAAATCCCCTTTCAGCTGCAAGAAAGATGAAAGCAGATAAATCTTTCCCAAAATAAAACTTGTTTGGTTTGTTATCTGGCATTTCACCAGCTTTAAATGATTCACGCTTCATCAAAGAAAGAGAAATAGTGGGAAATCATCACCCCACTGTTATGCATTTGCCAAATTTTCAACCTATTTTCAATGACAGAAGCTGTTGCAGAAATGGTATGCCATTTCAAAGCAAGTTGGCCTTTGGGTTAAGACCTTATTGTTCTCAAATTTCACTTTTATGTCAATTAGGCTAACATGTGGTGGTTGGACACTCGCTAATCCAATTGCAGTCGGGGCGGGTTGTTGAGCCTGACTGTGGGAGAGTGATTCTATTGTTCTTGACGTCCCCACATTGGGGGCATGATTGTGGCCGATGCGTCCTGCCCTGATACAAGGCGGCTGAGTCCTCAGAAGAATCAAAGGTTAGACGCTCTGTCTCCTGCCTTTGTCTCCTACGGCTCATGCCGGCAGAGCAAAGACGCCTGTCTCCAACCCGTGCCCCATCACACAATAGGCTTCTACATCACTTATTTACAAGCTGACGGCTGGCCCAAATGATATGATAATGTTTAGAGAGAGGGACTCCTTTGAACTGCTGGGAGATGTCGGCTATGTATTGTTTGGCAGAGGGTGCCCTGTACATCATCATGTCTGATGTACAGGACATGAATATAAATAATGATAAAGCTGAAAGAATATAAATCAATATATAGCTGAAAGTATAACCAGCATTATTTAAAAAAAAAGATGCTGGTCTATGTATTAAAATACAAATTCAGGTTCATAGTTATTTGCCGACAGTCTCAGGACAAAGATAGAAAATTATATATTTTAACTTGAAAGGTTTTGTGTTAAATTAAATGATGGCAACATAGGGTGATTAACTCAAGCATGTGCACGCCCTTCGGCTGGCTAATGGCCACTGGGCTTCTCTTTGATGCCTGCATATCAGCGTCAGAAACGAGGGACTTAAAGGAGCAGAAGATGGAGAAGAATTTCAATTTGAAGTGGCTGAAGGCATAGGGTGGGAGTTACATGTATGTGTGTGTTTGCGAAGAAAAGGGGTCGGGGGTGGCGGTGGGGCGTCTTTTCAGCAGCTTGACAGTACAATTACAACATTTCAGCTGATCTCCTAGTGAAGTTGAGATAACATCAGTCAGTTACAGATAATTGTCTTGTCTGTTCATTATCCCACTAACCTACACAAATGGTATGGCATGCATGTTTATTAAAAGGCCCAGAGAGGGACGTTTATATAAGCTCAGCACATGCAGTCAGCCAACCTTTTAGTTTACCGGCCGACCAGCTTTCGAGTTGAGCCCTTGAAGTTATGTTTGGAGGCGGAGAAGCTGAAAACCTTCAATGGCATCGTGCCTCGAGCCCCAAATGTCATCTACCATGTGATTCTTAAGAACCCCCATGAAACAGAAAGATAAATGTGAATGTGTATGTAAAGTCAGTGAGAGTGTGTGTGTGTGTGTGTGTGTGTGTGTGTGTGTGTGTGTGTGAGTGTTTGTGTGGAGGGAGGGGGAGGGGTATGGGGGTCAATTACAGAATGAGTCCTCAAAAAAACAGATTGAGGGCTTTGTCATTCCTATGTGACGTGCCACTCAGTCTCCTGTAAGTGCTCGTTCTCACGCAATTACAGGTGAGTCATTATGCAGCAGGTCTATTGACACTGCTCGACTAATTGACTGGGTGAAGTCTTCAAAAAGCTTTTTATTTGGACGTTCCCCCGTAAAAAGCAGAGTGTTTATAGACAGTAAACTTCCCCACAGGAACAAAGGAAGATGATCCCCACTTGAATTGCCTTGTTTGAGTGGGTGCACTCTATACCTCCATCTGAAATCTCTCGGAGCGAACAGATGTTTGAGATCTGAATCAGTATGTGTTTGTGTGTGCGAATGTCCATGTGTCCATAAATCAGGCTTTCAGGTAAGTCATGTGACACAAGAACACATTTTGAAAACATAATCTTTACAGATGAAAAATATATTTTTTTGTTTCCGGAAATTTAAAAGGATGGTGCCGTTTTTGACAGAAGGTCGTAAACCTATGTTTGGAGCTGGAACCCGTTGCTGTATCGTATAGCTGCACATTCTCTTTTTAACACATACTTGGTGGCATGATATGCATCTGGGTAAAAAAGTACTTGACAATAAAACAGAAGATTTCAGTTTTTTTCATGTCAAAATATTTGGTGAGGTATAAGTCAAATTAAATAATGACTAGTAAAACAGGGTAACTTATGTAACTGTGTCTACCTTGTGTAAAAAAAGAAAAATAATAAAAATAAATATATGTTATAATTAGTTTATTTTTTACTTATGACTAATATGACTTATGCAGCTTTCTCATCTTGCAGTGTGGACAAGGAAATCATATCCAAAATTTAAAAAATCCACCTTTCTTTCACCTCTAACTCTTTTTGTGATAAATCAGGGAACATACAACCGAATGATAGATCTTTTAGTTTTTTTTACCTTAATTTATACAGGTAAAGCCCATTGAGACTGGAGACTGTTTTTCAAGGGAGACCTGTTTCCCAGTCCCATGTTACCATTCACGCTTACACACACATTCATACCATAGAAAGTATATAATAGATTCATACACCGATAGCAGGCTAACTATCGGGAGCAATTTTGGGTTAGTGTCTTGCCCAGGGACACTTTGACCCTGCAGTTGAGTGGACGACCGCCCTACCCATTTCGCCACAGCCACCTGCAAATTATATTGGTTACTCAATAAGATTACTTTATTACTATGAAAAAGCAATTTCTGAATGTAGAGTCTGATTAATCACTGTCAGCTTGGTTAAAATGTAATGTTTATAACCCACCATTAAATCTTTGACCACGTTTACCATATGTACAGCATATTCTGGTTAAAGTCCATATTCTGGTTGAGACAATATTCCAAATAAGGTGTTTAGATGAGCAGCAACTAAAGGAATATTCTTGTTTACATGTCAATCAGCTTATTGTGGATAAACCAGCATCATACACTAGTGGTAGAAACGTCTGACATCTTCTTTATATTGCAATTATTCCCATCCCATCCAAGGAAAATTAACACTCTTTATTTCAGTATCGTTGGCTTTAATTATTTTGTCATGACATCTCTATTTTGAAGGAGGTTTACACCATGGTTTACAAACACTATAGCTTAACGTAAACCAGAGCATGCATCCAAACTGCAGCAAATGCCAACAAATACTGTGAAAACTCTGGTGGGAATGTTTAGTGTGATTAAGGTGTATACATGCCTCAATAATGTGACTAAGATCGGAATACTCCAGCTGTCTTAATGGGATAATGGCTTACTCCGAATATGACCTTGTTCTGATTAACGTGAGCAGAAACGGTTGTTTACATGACAATGTCATATGCGGATTATAATCTTAACCGGGTTAATATCGGAATATTGCTGTGCCTGCTGTGGTCACTGTTATTCCTGTGCAGATGCCTTATGCAAAAACCTAAATGACACCTGTTGTGTGCTGCATTGTGCCACAGTCCCAAACTGGAAAGAGTTAGTTGATGCTCTTTTGTTCCGCTCTCTCTGTTCGGTAGATCATCAGGAGAGGCTATTGTGATGATAGCTCATGTCAGTGCTGCTCGAGGTCGCGGCCTCTTGTTTCACTCTCCCACTCATACTTCCACACACACACATTCTTTTTTATACCCTTTTTATCATTTTTACACAAAGGCCACGCACACACATTCATGCACAGGGTCTGAAACGTTAGAACCTTCCCGCTGTCCATCTGTAGGGGTTATCTGTGTGACACCTCCTCTCACCCCTGTCTGTGACTCATCTCCACTCATCACACACACCTCTACCATAGCAAATGGCAGCCAGGACGTTCCACGGTGCATTTAAGGGGATAAGGCTGTCATCGATGGAATACTTTGACCTCTGGGTCACACACAGTGTGTACAGTGGGTAATAGAAGAGGAGGATTTTACTCGTTAGGGTTCAGACGAAGGTGAATTCATCAGAAAAGCTGGTGCATTGCGTTAATACCGTAACAGTTTAGCGACAGAATTCACAATACTTATAATAATGAATTACCTTAATACACTGAGCTTAATTGATACGGCATCTGTATGAAGTCTCACATTAAAGCCATATGATTCTATATGTCCAAAATCCTGTTATCAATTAAGTTATGGATGCTTACTTTGTATCAGCTTTGCAATCAAAACAGGACTGCAAAATAAAATAAAAAGATTTTCACTATGTTTGTGTCAGTGAATTGGGTTCAGAATACCTCAGGCTAATGAGACCAAGTCAATGATAATGTAATGAAAAGGTCTCAAGAACGAAAAACATTTTGACGTGTAAGAAATGTGTTGGGCTTGTGCACAAAAAGGCTGTGCTTGTGTAATTCATTGGCAAAAACTTGCATATTTAAGATGTCGGGCATGTCTCAAGATGTCAAAATTGAGATTTATATAGCCTAAATGTTTAATGGAATCAACTGATTAACCAATAATCAAAATGAGGTTTTAAATGCAGCCCTACATTGCTCCTTCAAGGACAAAGACAACACTGCTACGTAGCCAAAAGAAGTCAACTAACAACACTGGTTTTGATTTAAAGTTGTTAAGGCTCTGGTCATTCTCAGCCTCTTTAAGCTTCCTTTGACTTACAGAATGCGATTGTCTGTGCATGTGCTTGCCTTGACGTGCACACTTAAGTTCATGTGTTCAGGCGGTTAGCAACCCTGGTGTCTGTCTGTGGTGTTAGAAGAAAAACAATGGAGGCCTCTCAAAGAAAGCTTAATAACAGTAATTGCTGCCTGAGTGATTAGAAAGAGTATCAGATATTTCCATCTTGACAACTGTTCCCAAACAAAGTGTACAGGAATGGGGGGTCGGGGCATGGAGTGTATGAGTGTGTGTGAGGTTGGGGGTTGCACACCGACTGTGTGATTAAAACCCCCCTCAACACTCATTTCTCCCACCAAACGTCCCCGACTGGGAAGGGATGGCAGTGGAAATTTCCACTTGTCTGGAAACAACCTGCAGGTTTAAAATTTGGTGTCAAGTGCCAGTGTCGCTGTGTGGACGGAATGCTTCTTTTGTGGGCAAGTCTCTAGTGTAATTTTGGGCAGGGCAGGGTGTCCCTGCAGTAGGCCTTTCTTCCTCGGGCCCTGTGCAGTTTCATTAGATACGGCTAATGAAAAGATGGCTGCTGGACAGCCTGGTCCCCCAGCGGTCCTGTGGCCTGTATTTAGAGCCCCTACCTCACATCTCCTGCTGAACAGGTGTGCAGGCTGGCCTCAAGCACTTAACCCACTCCCTGAACTGTTTTCATCCTCATCTCTCGTTTTAACAGGCTAAGTTAATTTTACAACATTAACATAATTTTCTTTTAAAGCAACTTGTTTACTTTCAGGAAAACAATTATATAGATTTTGAGGGAAAATAATAACATTAATGGATGAGGCCATTCAATAATTGTATTTATTGCCCAGCACAGTTTGTTTTTTCTTGTTCTACTAAAAACAAGTGGCATCATAAAATGTCACATATACTTCTAAGATCCTTGTTTTTATTTACACATATGGCAGGAAATTAAAGACAGTGGGTAAAGTGAGTATCCTTCATTTAACAATTTCCACTGCTCTGAAGCGACTGGCAAACTGAGACGTTGTAAAAGGCCTCCTGTAATTAGACAAAGCTGTTTATGTTCCACTGCTCCATCTCATTCCCCCTATTCGCTTCACTATGTAACTTTAATTTGCCTTTCAGTGTGATGATAATAGTTAATAATATACAGTGTGGGTGTCATCTGGTGACAGCTCATTGTTTCGCTCTGGTTAGTTACAGAAGCCTGTGCTAGCTACTGCAACTTTTCCCTTTTCAGATGCATAAATATCTGAGAAGACAACCCGTGTTTGGATGGAGTGCTGCCAATAGTTAGATCGCAGTGTTTATTTGCTAACAGACTCCCTCTGTGTTCATACGGTGACCCTTTGTGTGGCTATCTGAGAGGCAGGTGGATTGTGCCTCTGGCCTGCGAGCTACAGTTGAAAGCAACAACTTGAAACTAGAGCCGTAACGCGACCCCGAGGCAATTAGGCCCACAATGAGGAAGTTTTTTCCGCATTCGGCCCTTTTGTGTTTCTAAATACTATTTAAGCGCAAATAAAATGATAGACCTTGGGTTCTTTGACAGGGAGGTTGAGGAAAATTAACAACAAGGCAGCAGATCAGCAAACGATTCAGTTTTGGTGATTGAACAATTGCTGCTCATTCTAATTCTCCTCATAAGTTGAGGTAATTGCTCCAACAGGTGTCTAATTTGACATTGCCCCATTTGGTTGTCCTGCGTTTTTAATTTTTAATTTTAATGTGTTAAGAAGCAGGAAGGGGGATGGAGTTTTAGCCCCGCAGACCCTGTCCCAAGCTCACAGACGGACTGCGGTAGCGGGAAAGGTGCAAAGAGGGTTGGAAATGAGAGAGACCCTCCCTCCTTCCCTTCTCTCCCTCCTCCCCTCCGTTGCTTCCCTGAATGGAGTGTGTCTACCGGATCTACCCAGGATGAAATGTCATATCTTAGACTGATCCTTATCTCTTAATCGCTTCCTTTGTCTCCCATGATTCCCCAGACCCTCCCTGACTGCCCTCCTCGGACACAGCCCTTTGATGTGTCAGCTACGGTTAAGGATGCTGGGGGTGGGATATTTGTAGTGTGTGCATGCATGTGTGTGTGTGTGTTTTTAAAGTGGCGGTCTGGTTCTGCTCTGAGCTAACGAGAGCAACAGAGGTTATCAAGATTCGACGGTGGAGCAGACCACTGGAAATTGGTTTGTGCTTTGCGTCACATGTTGCTTTGAAAGGTTACGCATATGTATGTGCATGTTCTTCAGTATCTAAGAATGTGGCATTATGTGAAATATAGACGTCATGTGTTCCAATCCCATGTGTTTTTATGCATTTCTATAAGTGTATTCGGGGTACAATTCTGAGGTGATGAAAAATCAGCCTCACAAACCTTCTCTAGGGCTACAAGTAGATGTTTCCATCGGTCACAGACATTCAAATGTGATTTTTTTTTTGGAAATACCAAATAAATACTGTAAAAAGCACGAAAAATAACAAATTTGATACGCCCTTAAATTCTCACTTTGGCCCCGCCCTGAGGATTTTATGAAATGTCTTGCTGGTTAATTGCCAGGAAATGAAGGACACGCACTCATGTGAATCGTCATAACTTCTTCTGATGCTTTAACTTTTCACTTAGTGCCATCAGGTCAAAATTATTGGTTTAATAAAATAAACTGATTAATGAACAAATACCTATCAAACTAAGCATACTCACATGTTCTTCAGCCGTACTTTGTGCTTAGGGCCAATTAGCGAGTGTAAACTGAGATGGTGGACATGGTTAACATTATACCTGCTAAACAATATGTTGACGTTATCAATGTGAGCATATTAGTACATTGGAATTAGGATCTAGCCTGAAGCATTGCTGTGCAGACTGCCAGAGCTGCTACCATGCGTGACTTTTAATCTCATGTATTTGTCTGTATATCTAGAAGATCTGAAATACTATTTGTTTCATTCAGAGATGGGCACTTGAATTGTACACAGGCAAGTATATGGTAAATGGAATGGATGATTCAATAGCAACATAAGACACTGAAAGATTTAGATTTATACCCTTTATCTTAATAAAATAGATACTTATTTCACAGAATGTCAAAAAGTCTCCAGATAAGATAATTTCAACAATGGAAGGCCCCTGAAAACACATCCAGACAGATCATTGTTAACTTGTATGCCATTGTTATCATTAAATAAGCCTTGAACTATGTCACTGCTGTTCTTTCTGTTATCTCATATGCATTGGGCTCATGAACTTCCAAATAGTTCTGCACTATATATTTGATTTCACCGGGCGAGCAAGAATTTCAGACATGAGAAAAGACAAAACATTGCTCAGTTTCCCCAAAGTGAAAACTGCAGCTGATCTTATAGATAGATAAGGTTTGATATTGTTGCCCTCCACATAGTTGGTCCTGAACATACTGTGTTCACGGCACTGATGAAGTTTCCATATTTATATGCAGGTCTAAATAATTAAACAAACGGAAAGCTATTGCCCTGTGGTCTAATCTGACAGAGTCAATCTAATATTATTGACCTTCTACCTCCAGTTGGCCCTGTGTTCACTGTTATAATTAAGGTTCTTTGTTCATCTGCAGGCTCAAATGATTCCACAAAACAACTAAAGTGGCCTGTAGTAGCAGTATAGCTCAGTATGGCAATCTCAAGGCAGTCAATGAAGCCCAATATATATAGAAGAATAGGCCTCTCTTCTGCAACTATGTGCAATAGTGCAGAGGCCTCAAAAACTAGCGATAGGAAGCAAAGATAACTGGAAAATCAGAAGGGCATCAGATAAGCGATTTTAAATTACTTGGCACAGTTAGTTACAGATTGTACAGAAGAGTAGTAGCTACAACATGTTTGCACAACTTGCAGCTCAGTTCATTCCTCTCACAACTTTATATTTGCTTACATAATCATACAAACTGACATGACATTTACAAGATAACACGTCATTTTTCACTTGTTATTGTATTATTGGGGTATCATTGCAGTCCTTAACTGAGTTGTATGCAGCCAAAGCAGAAATGTAGCTTATTGTACTTCTAGGTTAAGTAACAAATATAAAATATTAGAGTGGAATGAAAAAGCAAGAAAAGGCTGAAGGAGTACTGCCAGACCTTTTTGGGTTTCATAAGTGTATGACTGTAGGATGCTGCTTCAGGATCGTCAAAAATGTGCTTCTTCTGCTTTCCCAGATCTCCAGTGGTGTGTGTGTGTGTGTGTGTCTGTGTGTGTGTGCGCGAGAGAGCACAAGAGACAGACTGTGAGAAAGAGGAAGAAAGAAAGAGACAGGGCGAGCTTGTTTCAAAATGCTCCTATCTTCAAATGCATCTTGGAGCAGATCTATTCAGTCATATCTTTAAACTTGTGAATGTGTATGAGTAGAAAATCTACGTGTATATCCTGTCACAGCTCATTGTTTTCTGGTTGGCTCACTTTGCCGATCCAACATCCGGAGGCTTTCTTTGGTCCCTAAAGGAATCTCGGGCTGAAGCCAGGGTGATGGGGGCACATTGTCTGCACCCTCTAGTGGCAGGATGGAACAGCACAATCTGTCCTTTTGTATGTGTATGTGCGTGTTTGTGAGTCTATGTGTCAATCAGAAGGCAGCAAAGAACGTGCCTCCTCAGGCGTGAGCACAATATTTTATGTTTGTGTGGGGAGGCCACCCAGCATCAGCTGCATATCCTGACAAAGATAGGAGACCTGGCTTACAATTAGAGGTTTTTGCTTAGGCCAAAAGCAACATTGTTCATTGCAGTGAAAGAGTGGGGCCCTCACCAGGTCCTGAGCCACCTGGAGATGAAGGAGGGCGGAGGCGAGTGGAAAGTATAGAGAAGAATAATAGCATTAGTGTCAGAAAGAAAATGTCTCCACAAGAACAGATTCATTAACATGTAATCATCAAGCTATTATTATCGTCTCGTTTGCAGCCGGCCGTTTTCAAACCCTGGTTGGATTTTAAAATAACGTAGCAGCATCGTTTCGGCAACTGGTGTATTTGCACATCCAAGCGAGTGTAAAGAGAAAATAAGCCAGAACTTTCCACCAGATTTAGGTGTAAGCTTGAATCAACTCTTACACTCCCTCCTATATGCAAGTGATTGTCAAGAGGTTGTTTGTTGCTCTTGGCATGAACATACACAACTATATACATTTAGCTGTGGACATTGAAGAGTGAGATCATTAACATATGGGCAGGGCAGTTAAGGCCCACAGCCATGAGCCCTGGGGGACAGCCCTTGCTGTGTAAGTGAATACTGATCATATGCTTCAGATATTATTACCTCTCCCTGAATGGAAAAAGCTTGTTCCCTTAACACTCTTAAGGAGAAACAGAGCAGGTGGACGACAAGCAAACAAAGCAGGTAACAATTATGTAGTAACAAGAATTCAATTTATTACACAAGGACGATTTCATGCTATATCCCAAGGAACAAAACTTTTTATCTTTAATGTATGATTTCCTTGTTTGCGAACTAGTGTTTTTGAAAGCCTTCTGTTTTTAAAACCGATACCCCCATGAAAAGAGGAAAAACTGTGAAAACGTACAACTAAACAGTAGTTAAAAAAAAAAGAGAGTAAGAGTCTCACCAAACAAACAGACATGTTGCCCTGGTAACGTACAAAGCCCTTGCTGAGGTGGTTCAGACCTCTGAGAAGAAGGTATCAGAATGAGCTATATCTAAAAACTTCAGGACCTCTAGGTCGAGGAATGACTTGGGTTAGTTAACAGACATTTTTTGGTTGTGGTGTCTTGTGCAAGAATCTAGGATAAAGGTAGAGAAGAATAGCATCTTAATGAAGACCAGGCAACCTCAGAGGATGATTTGCTCTGCTGGATACAGTGAGGGGTTTTTCCAAAACACTTACATTCATTTGTCCTTTACATTTGGGAAACATGTTGGAGTGTGTCGCAGGTTCACACAAGTTCGTACCACATGTTCCTCTCTGGTTCTTTTTGCCATGTACCTGCCATTGAGATATTTTAATGATATACACATGAAGGTGGAACAGAAAGATAAAGGTTCTAAATGTGGTATGATGAATTTACTCTAAAACGTCCAGAAAAAAAAACATGGCAAAAGTTTCTAGGTTGGATGGGACAGACACATGACTGAGGCACTCCGTACGACTGGTCAACACGTGGTGTTTGTGTGTGCGTCTGTTTTTCTGGATGTGTTTGTGTGAGGCTGGCGGCCACAGTCGTGCCCGGAAAGGCTTGGAGCACAACAAGTCATTAGGAAGTCAGGCCGTCTGGAGTGCATTATGGGCTTGGTACTGTAACTCTTACAAGCTCAGGCTGCTATCAAATCAGGAATGAGGGGAAGAAGGAGCGAATAAGACACATTTGACAGAATTTATAGTATTGAAGTGCTACTTTGATGTACTAATTTTGTTCAGTTCTGATAAAAATACAGGTTGCAGCTAGGAAAAATAGGAAAGAATGGAACGGATAAGGATTTAATGGGAGAGGCAAGGAACATAAGATTGTTCTCAACATCTCAGCCATCCAAAAGAAGGGAGGACACACTGGATGGGTAGATGGGCAGACAGATATGTAGCTGGAAGATATGATACGGGCAGAGTACAGTGTCTGTGATCAGAGTGGCCCAGTGCTGCAATGGTATCCACAGCTGAAGTTTACTCTGAAAAGTTTGACAGGTTTTGGTGTTTCACATCAAATGTGTGTGTGTTAAGTTGCCATCAAATGGACATTATTCACTCCAGACTATACAAAGTGAGTCACACTGGAAGGAGGGGTATGAGGGGATGCACGCTGTAAACTATAGGCGGTTAGCAGTTAGGTCAAGCAAAATGAATTAAAGAGGAATATATACGAGGGACAGATATCTGATTAAGACATATTAGCTGGCCTAAAACAGAAAATACAACAGGCTTTGTTGAATGATAACAAATGAGTTCCTTGAAGTGAGTTTGCCCTCACTCGTCTCTGTGGCTTGGCTAGTGTGGTGTTGTGTAAAGAACAGTGCTCAACAAGAGTATCAGTTGAGATCCGCAAAGAACTGACCTGTGGTGCAAGTTGGAAGTATAGTTTTCTTTCCATACCAAAATGGCAGCAAAATGTCAAATAGTGTTGTAGAACTAGTGCAAAGAGTAGTCTGTTGATTTATCCGTTTAATTCGGCAGAGAAGTTAAACCTTACGAGAAGATCAGCGCTGGAGGCTACCATTTCAGGCATCTCCATTGACATCTTGACTTCATCCTGGTCTTCTGCTTTTTGATTTAGCGGCAGAGGAGGAGGAGAATTGCCTGGCAAGTGTCTGGCCTTCATGTTACCGAATTCAACACATTGAATCACCTGTTATGATTTATTGTGTTTGGGTATTTGGCAGTGGATGGATTGCAGCACACAGCGTCTGGCAGATGCACAGCCAAGAAGACCCACACACAGGTCAACAACACAACTCTGTCTTATATACACTTTGAGCGTGCTGTCTTATATACACTTTGTGCGTGCCCACACACAAACACACACACACGAAAACAGGCAAATAAACACCAGGGGCACATAAGGGCACATATTTGGAGAGAAAGAACTTTCACACACACTCATACGCCGTCATCCTTACAAGTTTTACAAATGGCTTAGTTGAAAGATCAATCATTAAAGCAGACTTTCTGGAAGTCTGTGTTAATGCCTTTCGTTTCTGAGCCTTCCCCCTGCTGAGCACACAGAAGTAGGAAAAAGAGACTCAGACGAGAAGGAGAGAACCACACAGTCCAACCGAGAAAAAAATTGTGGAAGACAAAGGAACATACTTCAGTGTGCCCTGACATCCCCTTTGACATGGCCCCACCTGTCAACAAAGACCTGAATCAAATCCCATGTTCTTTTGAACCGAGTACATTAAACTGAACTGAGTGCAAATTCAATGTGCAGCCTTTTTGGTGCCGTACCAAATTTCCTCTTTCTACCTATGTACATGCTTCTATCTATCTGGTGCATATACTGGAGTTAAAGAGGACTAAATAGATATGCCATCTGGCAGTTGTCTGGCCTTAGCTGTCTGTGGGACATATGATGGATTCTATCGGGGGAAAGTCGCCAAAACACAAAATAGCTGAGGTCAGTAAGTTTAGGAAATCCCAAAAGTGGCAGAGGGCTGCATATCTTTGTGTTTGAATGATGGAGGGGGTTTTCATGGTGCGGATATGAATGCTGTACATGTTAGTTATCTTATAGCACTCTCACAACAATTAGTGTCAACTTTCAACGGTTATTATGTTATAAACTCAAATCAGAGAGAAAAACTAGAAGGGTTATTTTTTTCAATTTTCATAGGAGACCAGCTGGTATCAGCTCCACCCACTCTGGTGGCTCATGGTTGTCGTCACATTGACGCATGTATACACTAGCCTAATTAGATGGTTGGGGGACCTAGAAGACCGTTTGCCAAGGCCAGACCTGGATCTTCCCTTTCCTGTGTGTCACAGTATGACATCAGAGTCTGGGTGCTGCGACACCCTATCATTGGTAAGATCTGGCAGGACATGATGTGTTATGAGGGTGACTGAGCCAACTTCAGAGACCTGTCACAGTCTCAATCCACCATGCAGCCCAGGCCATGGAGGAAGCTGCCCATGTGAGCAGGAAGTGTGGGCGGTGCCACTACAATCCAGGAATTCTTATCATGTTGACTTTTCTAAAGGGATGCACCACACTGCGGTTTAGTTTGCAGCTGGGACAACAAAGTGATAAATAGGGCGGCTAGTGAGGAAGGGATATGCCCACTCACTTACCTCCTCCCTCTCTTTCTCCCTTTACACCTTCAATCAATTCACACACACACACACACACACACACACACACACACACACACACACACACACACACACACACACACACACACACACACACACACACACACACACACACACACACACACACACACACACACACACACACACACACACACACACACACACACACACACACACACACACACACATGCCTCAAATCCTGCAGCAGCCATCAGGGTGGAGAAATTTGCACGCTGTGGGGCTCTGTAGAGCCACTCTCCGGGGCCGTGGCCATAAAACAAAAGCACTTGTAACATGAAAGAATTCCTGCAATTTACAAGAGGAAGTGGAACATCTGAGAGACGATGTTTGAATTCTCAGTGTGCTCTTCTGGGCGAAGTGTCAAAGCTGAGGCGGCTGCTGCTGCTGCCTGATGTTTCCCCCATCTACCACCTCCACCCCACAAGTCAAACCACCCTCCTCCGTCCCACAACCCTTATGCACTTATTGCAATGCTAAATATACTTCCCGTTCGCTATTAGGTGCCATGTCTCAGTAACCAGTGAGACCTCGGTAAAACATGTGCACCCTGAGTGCAGGCACCCATCACACACTGCTATGGGGCTGTCGAGGGCTTAACTTTGAACCTGGCAGCTCCAGGGAACATTCCTGCCTTGAAAGGTTTATTTGGTTATCTCTCCAAATGTCCTGAGGTGAAATATACTGTTAAGTAAACTTAGCTGATACAAACCAGTTGTAGGCATGCAATAGTAAACAGATTGTAACCGCTCATGAAATGGTTGCTGCCTGCTTTGGAGCAGGGTGCTGCACACTGTCTGCCTCCACCATGCAATGTCAGAAACAGCAGGTTTTTCTCATAATGCACACACACTTTAGATGGACTTTTGCCTCAAGGTATTGTGGGTTTCAACTTGTACAGGTTTTGTGTATTATTATTGTCCCGGCCTCTTTTTACTTTGCACTCCTATCAGAACGCTATTTTCAGTTCCTAAATTTGAAAGAAATAATACTTAAAAATATGTGAAAAGGTACACCCGTTCTTTGCAAAGTGTAGTGAACGTATGAACCGCATGTGTTTGTGTGAATGTGTTAGCAGTTCTACAGAATTTGGTCTGCATTCATGTGGATAATTATAACTTTATGGAGATTTTTTCCCCTCCCTTCCTTACAACCACATCTGCACCATAGGCAAATAGTAGAGGAAGGGTGGAGGCCAAACTTTTTTGGTTTTCTCTTGCTCCTCTCTTTTACAATCTCTTTCTCTTGCTGCCTGCCTCCTCTCTCTTTCTCTCTACCCCTCCTTCCTTATGTCGCTCATCTTCCTCCTTGGCCCGGACCACCTACGTTTGGTGCCTTGGGTGGACCCAGAACCTTTGCTATCAGCGCAAGTGTACTCAAACGTCCCATAATGACTTCCACTTAGAGCCAGTCCATAAACACTCTCAGATGCAAAGGGACACACTCTCAGGAATCAGGCGGGCTGGCTACATGCTATTTTTTTTTACTCTGCAGAGGCTGCAGTCACTTAGCTGGTTTCCTTAATTCCTGTCTTAATATGAATCTGTTTGTTTGTGCATTGGTTCAGTGCTGTGTATTTGGCTGCCGGTTTTATGACATCTAGCAAAGCCACACTTCGTGCCACCCTCGGAGTCATGCTTACCTCGTGTGTGTGGTAGCATTCGCACATTAAGTTTGGAGCTTTTTACAGTCATTCGTTGAGTTTTCCGGCAGTGGTTTGACTTGCGGTGAAGCTACCTCCACGAAGATTTGCCCATCAGATGAGCTTTATGACTATACGATCCCCAGAACTACAAGTCCCACGCCTGTGGACGATGATGTTATGCTATATTGCGTAATCATGTTTTGCTTTATGTTAACTATCATAAAACTCATGTACACTGCAAGGGTGGAGCTGACATATTCCTTTAACTCATTGAATGACCTCAAGCCGATTTAACTGCATCACAACCCTTTGATTGGTTCGGTGGTATGACTCTGAAGAGGATGTTGTGTGATTCAAAATGTCACTTTGTCCCGTGTTATTTGTTTGTGTTCTCACAGACGTCACTTCTAATCCAAGCGAGCATTAAACTGAAGAATGACTAGTAAAACAATGAACTTATTCTGACAGTTATGCCATTATGTGATCAGCATCGAAAGGATAATTCACTACTGGGATCTTGCTTTTGCAGTTTTGGCAGTGGTTCCTAACGGTTATAATAAGATTGCACTTACCACGTTTATTGCCAAAATCTGGGAATGGAATGACATTGTTTAAAAGAAGCCAGATGGGGCAAAACACACAAGCAGTCAGAAGACCATAAAGGTTTTAAATAAAGCCACAGCTTAGCTTAGAGAAAATAAAAGTGAATTGTAAAATGATTGCCCAAGATGCCTGTTGGAGCTAAACAAAGTGGTATAATTTTAAAATATATAACATTTTAAAAGTATTTACAAGTAGGTGAAATTAGTATTTTTCTGGATGATAATGGCAATGCACATTTGCTGTTGCTTATATAATTTTTTTGGTTGAGATGTGGTGAGACTTTAGGGCAAGAATGTATTTTGACCAAAAGAGACAGGGTCTTTTATTATTTCATGTAAAAGCCTTCAAAATAAGCTACTGGTTTTGATTTATTTCCCTTTAGAATTATTGCTTTACGCAGACAGAAACCCAGTGGTGCTTAGTCTGAGAAAGAAAGTGCAACAGTGCAGCTACAGTGCAATAAAATCACAGCCCGAGGTCCTTGTCCAACTTTGACCTACTGTACTTGCCGTAGGTGCATTAGCAAATATGAAGACGTATGGGGCATTGTCTAAAAATAAATCACAGTGCCCATGTTCATGGTAATGAAGGAACATAACATTTGACACAGTTTGAACAGTGCATTGCTGACGCTCATTTAATGAACTACAACGCAGGTGTGTCAGGCTTTTATAGCTAAACAGGACACATTCGGTAGTAGAATCCATTCACTGTTAGTTTTGTTTTTCAAAGGTATTTATTTTATTAATCAAGAAAAATACAGAATATCACCAAATATATCCTTTAGTCATATTTTAGCACTTCAGAAGACAAAATCTGAACAATCAAAATCTGATACACCATCCTGACACCTGTAGACACTAACTTGAACTTGATCGCGACAGGAATGTCCAGTGACACCATCTGTATCACAACACCTGGAGTTTATCTTCCGACCAGATAAACGCAAATATTCACACATCATTCTTCGCAAACCTCCTAAACACATCACACAATCCCCATTGCAAGAGATTAGCTGGTCTATCTCCTGCCTGCTCTGACTGGATAAGAGAGATGGCCCTTTTGGAAATTACATTTTTGTCAGCAGACTGTAAACGCTGTTACGTGACAACAGAGCATCTCCTGAAGGTTGGAGAAAAGAGCAGATTGGGATCAGACTCCCAGCTCCTCTGCTCCCATCTTCTATCAATGTTGACATTTCAGCGTTTTATATCATGTCAGAATGTGGTTTTGAAAATGTGCCACTGACACTGCGGTTCTGTAGCTAAGCAGTGGAAAACAGGTTTTAATGTTTTTTCGGCTGTTTAGAATTTCCAGGCCAAACATGAATAGACCCTGATATTCTATATGAATAACAAGCATGTGCATGTGCTCATGTTCATACACAAATCCAGAAATGAATCAAAGACAGTAAGATAAAAACATCCATGGCCTCTTTCATCTGGTTTGTTTGGAATTTTTCCATCTCGTGTTTATCCCTTGAGCAAAACTATGCATCTTGTTTTGCAATCAGTTCGGCTTTAATCTGTTTGGGACATTGTCTCCCCTTATATCTGCACACAGGTGAGTTATCGCTGCTGCTCTGCATCCTGCCAAGCGTGGGGTTTCACAGCTCAGGGGCTACTATCTGGACTCACACTGAACAACTATCTTCACATGTGGGCCAGAGGGCGGACATGTCAGCAGCTCGCAAGATCAGACACAGCGCTGAGCCCTTCCATGATACACCTCCTCCAAGTCGATGTTGCAAACCTCAGGAGATTACAGAGCAGATTCAAGATACCAAACATGCGAGGGGGCCGGTGGGCTATTACTCGTGGGCAGGGGAATGGGGCAAAATAAAAATTGATGTTTTGAATAAGAGCATTTTTATGGTTTTCATGAGTAAATGGGAAAATATCTGGAATTTAGACCCATGATAAAATCATTCAACTAAATGACATGTAAGCTCAGTTTGACTGCATGGCCTACAAGTGGATTTGCTACTACATCACATGAGAAAAACTTAGTTATTGTGTGGTTTTAATGTGTCTGGGTTAGCTTCTCTCTTCTTCTTTTTACACTTGTTCCCTGTTGAGTTACCATTAATGATCAACTGTCTAATAAAATTCAAAAACAGACAAAAACTATGCGGCAATCTACTGTATATGTCTATGGAAACACAGGGAGTAACATTACAAAAACATCAAAGACTAGAGTTCCGAAACACTTTAAAGTGGAACAGTTAACAGTGTTTTTAACAAGATAATTAAATTGAGATAAACCAGCTCAAATTACAGTTGTCATGAAGTATAAAATCAGTCACCTGGTCAAAACTGCATAATTCATCCAAAATGGAAGAAATCCTCTTTAGCAAGTGTTTCTAGGAGATAAATCCTCAATTCACTGCCAATGAAACTGGCTCTATGTTTTATCCTACCAATGTGTCATGGGATCCAGTGTGATATTTATAAAAACCTGTCTCCATTTAAACACACCTTGCTGCCACGAGACAAGATACAACAATTGCATGAACCAGTGGCTTTCAAGCCCTTTCACAATAAGCATGGATTTTCAGATCCAATGAGTTCTTATTAACATATGCACACTGCTGTGAAAAATAAATAATCTGGATGCACCTTTTTCTCTCAGGGTCACGCAGAGTTCCTAAGAGGGTGAGTCAATTACACTTGTGAGTGAGTCAATTAGCGTTTGTGACTCATCTTGTGGGTCCATTTTCTCTGTGAATCACTGAGACGAGCCATCCCGTTTCCCGTAAAACAAAGACACTTTCCAATTCGTTTTGTTTTTTGTTATTGTTGTAGGTACTCTTCGGACAGAATAGCTCTCTTAATTGTCCCGACTTTGATGTTTCCAGTTAAAAGTTTTGTCTGTGTAGTGTCATTCAGTGGGCAGCATGAATCAATGACAATCGCTCCCTCCCACTCTAGAACCCCGGGGGGGAGGGGGGGGGGGGAACAGTTTACAAAGTAACAGCATTAATTGGATGAGTGCTCCAGGGGCTGAAAGTGAGTAAGGAGTCACTGAGGCTACATCCACACCTAGGTGGATACATTTGTGAACGCTGTTTACAGATAACACCAAACCAGCTATCTCAAATTATGTATTTTTTAAAGTTCTCTGCCCAAATTTAAATACAAAAATTGGTAAATCTCAGTTGCAATTATTAATGTTGGCATGGCGGCACATATGGATATGAGCAGAAGGATTATTTAAGAAACAGTAAGTAGTATGACAATGGTTAATATGGTCACTGTAGCTAAATAATATTGAGAAAGTTTTTTTATCAACTGGATAATCTAACTTTGAAGCGAGTAAAACATTTTTGCATCATTTAGTGAATTTAGCTCTAACATAATTTTTTCTCGTTTGGTTTCTGCGGTTGTCATGGTCACACAGCAGCAAGATGAAAAAAGTTCAACCATCATCAATTTATTTGGCAGCCGCCACCATCATGTTTACTTTCTGTCAGCAAACACTCGCTGCCTGAAAGCACTTTAATCTGGACAGCAGTGGGATGACACAGTCCAGCAATACTGGATCATGGTGTTCACAGATTAGAAAAACAGCTGATCTTTTTTTGTATTTCAATATTGCCAAGCCATATCCCACTGACATAATTTTCAGACTGTATCTAGCTGACTATATCTAGTGTTTACGGAAGGCTCATTTATTGGCCCAATGTGGATTGAAGGCCACAGACGAAGAGGAAAACATGAATTTTGGATTAAGCATGCATACGGCATTGCCTTAGTCATCTGTATTTGTACCCTCACATACTTAACTCTTCCCCCTTTATGCACCTCTATCCCTGGGGTGCTGAGAGCAGAGATTTTGGTTCCATCATCACAGGCTGAGTGGCTGCAGACAGGAAGAACCGGCCCATCTGCTGAAGTAGTTTTGTTGTTGACTAGGAGGACGTGAGTGTTTTCGAGTGCTGTTTTTGTTATCTGACATTAGTCACAGCCTGCTTTTCAATTCAGTTAAGTTCAATTCAGTGTGTAGTTAATTAATAAAATGAACAGTATGAATACACATGCGCACACACACACACACACACACACACACACACACACACACACAGACACACACACACACACACACACACACACACACACACACACACACACACACACAGGGGGTGGACACAACATCATGACCACCTGCAGTCTAATGCAATACAACACAATAGCCCCCTTTGTGAAGCATATGATGTTGATACTCTGTCTCTATGGCAACTTTTGAAGTCAAAGTCTGCTTTTGTATAGGATTGTATTATACGTGTACTTTCTTAACTACAAACTTACTCGAAACGCAAGTGACTTAAATCTTTAAGGTTGTGAACTTAACAAAATGTGTTACGACAAAAGTAATCTTAAATGTAGACAAGTACATTTTAGAACAGCCACCCTACATACCCCAACATCACAATGGACACACACACACACACACACACACACACACACACACACACACACACACACACACACACACACACACACACACACACACACACACACACACACACACACACACACACACACACACACACACACACACACACACACACACACACACACACACACACACACACACACACTTCAAAGAGAAGAATTTAATGCCTCTATACTAACTGGGGCCTGGCACACCCTCCCTTGCCTCTCTCTTGGCTCTCCTTCATCTGAAATAAATACATCTGCAAATACAAAACAGGCAAATACAAAACCAATGGAACACATGTTTTCCTCACAGTCCACAGCCATTGTTTCTCCTTTCATTTCTGAGGCTGAGGGATGTGTTGTTTGTTTTAATTCAGGTGAATTCTTGTTTGACTGTAGCACACACAATCCTTTTTTCAAATGCAGACGCCATCCTCACAAAATCACTCTTTTTGCATTTTGATTTAAAAATTCAGTCACGGCCAATCATTTTGTGCACTTGAAAATACACACATGAACATATCTCATTCCAACACATTAAATCTGTGCTTGGCAAAATGTTAAGTTACCCCCATGTGTCGATGAGAAGATTATCTTGACAGCTCACGTTACCTCAGCTTTACTGCCTGAGATTAGCAGCATGCAGTGCCAATCCTGCATGTTAAGAGAACAGATAACATCCTCTAAGGGCTCCAAATGTTAACAACTACACTCTGTGAGTATCTATTCCCATCACTCTGCTACAAACCGTCACTATCTCGCTTCGGTTCTTAATGTTTGATGGGAGATGATTTTACCTTGAGGTCTGGGTAAAGGAGGCAAATATGGGCATAGTTTTTCCAAGGATCGTACCAATATATTCCTCTCTGGAGGCAAAGTAAAACAAAACCATTCCAGGGATTCCAGGGCTCTGAGTATTATCTGCTGTTTGGACCCCCAGAAAAGGAGGCAACCTGCAAACTTTTTAAAGATGGGGTCTGAACATCGAAACATTAGGAGCCACACACAACGTTTTTGGCGTGACGTGAAGCAAAAACCCTTAAGAACTGAGGGGACTGTATGTTTTTTAGTGCAAGTACATCTGCTTTCTTTGTTTGGAAAGAAATGTTCTCTCTCTCTCATCTTTTTCTTCCGCTATAAATCAGAGACCACAATGGCACAGTGAATAAAAGTCAGGGACAGCAAAGTCTTGTTGTACATCTCGCCAAAAGCAAAGTTCATGTTTATGCTTTCATTCATTTGTTTGTGCTGACTCCTTGTCTGTCTTTCAGTCTCTGCAATCCATCATTCAAAATGTCTTTATTTTCAAAACTCTCTTCATGCTTGTTTCAGGGAATACACACTGAGGAGAAATTAAGAGGAATAGCATGGCCCTTGGATACATGATTAAATTTATCCTCCTCGCTAACTAAACGTTGGAGGGAAATTGTGGGGGATATAATAAATTAACCATTCGTCATTCCTCCTCTCTGACTTTGAACAGTTTGCCCACTGCCTGATTGGTATTAAAACAGTGGAAAGATTGGGTAAGCTATTACTTTGGTAGTTTCTTCCCCACTCTAGCTCACACACCATGCTGTATAGTTTCTCTTACAACTATTTTCAATTACCGAGTCTGTTCCACACACACAAACACACACTGACACAGAACCAGCTGGATGAGGCCCACCCTGCAGCCTGTTCTTGTTAGCTGTGCTGCAGTGAGTGCAGCCACACATCTGAAGAAATGAAAGAAAAAAGATGGGACAGAAAGAGCAGTGCTCCGGGTCCGACCCCTCTTCCCTCTCACGTTATCCTGAGGGCTTTAATTCAGGGCTGTGTGGTTGATTGGCTCACCTGAAACCTGGCTATGGTGCTCTGATGATCCCCCTACTATCAAAGTATTTCTGCCACATGTAGGCACAAACTGATGCTTGTAGATTTTCCTCAATAATGCAATGGCATCTTAATTATCATCATATGACACAGTGAGACTTACATATGTATACCCGTTCACTGAAAAACATGCCCTAATACCTAAGTGACTGAGTAGGCGTTTTGTTATCAGCTTCAAAAACGATCCATGAGTGCTTTCTCATCCGGTGCCCCGATCCGTGGGGGTGAAACTGTTTGCCTGTGTCCGTGAAAACAACGTATGCCCAGTTAAAAAAACATTTATGTGACTCTGTTGTCTTCTAACTCGCGCAATATTTGGGTTGATTAGGTAGCTAAAACTACTCAGAAACAGTAAGAGAAAGACTGGGGTCATGGTTAAAGGAAACCAATGTCGCCCGCTGGTTGGAGACGGGATGCTAACCCAGATATACATTGTGAACCCTTTGTATCATAAACATAACACACACCGGTCCATTACAAAAAGTGTGTCATTGGATCACTGTAACACTTGGAAGAAATGATAGCTATATCAATGGGGGTTTTATTTTTCCTAGCTTGGTCCATTACTCCAAATGTTTATGAACAGTGTACTCACCAAAGTTCTTGCTGAGATTTCGGAACACAGATGCTAAATGCTTAAAAGATGTGTAATGGCAAACATAAGGTGATCATACATTAAAAAACTAACAGTTTTGCCAGATTAGCTACACCTTTATTTTGGTAAACTTGACCCATTCTGAAATCTGTTTTACTTTGCTGACTGCAAAGATATTACAACCCTTGGATTGATGGCACTAGCCATGGAATTAAAATCCTTACAAAACCACCGGTGCTGTTGTTTTTCTGGCTGAGGACAGTCCCAAGGCACACGTGTAACTACAATTTACAGAAATCTGATTTAGATTACGCTGCACCAATGCATGCAGGTTACAGTGGAACAGAGCATAGCAACATATTGCCTGGGAGGGGGGTAGAGAATGATAGAGGTAGAGTGTGTAAATGTGTGTGTATGTGTGTAGGGGGGTGGGTTGGGGTTGAGCTCACAGCTGGGAGAATGGTGTGCTAACCCTGCCAAAGCCTCAGCACATGACTCCCACCACTTGTCAAAATCACCATGTGTGCAATAATGTGATTACAGTCTGGTTACTATTATGATTTAAAACAACAGCTTGTGCAGAATGGAAGAAACGCACTGACCCACTGAGAGTGTGTGTGTGTGTTGCAGGGTAAGAAAGGGGCTGGAAAGGGGCCATTTGGGAAGCAGAAGAAGGAAGGGAGTGTGTTGGATATGTGCCCGGCACCCTCTCTTCTTTCTCCTATCTATGCCCTACAGGGGGACACTGGGTGGGTGTTTCAGGGTGACTGTCTGGGTCTTGTCATGGATTTACAAGTTAGGGGAACGCTTTATGTCATTTTCTTCCCCTCTGTAGCCCCTTACACCATTCAACGCCTCCCCCTCCTTTCATTCCAGGTTACACAATCACTGCACTGCACACAAGGGGTTGTCATCACAGGTGCAGCCGAGATTGGCCAGGATAAAGGAACGCTTCCAGCTCAAGATGTTTTTCCCTCTTTTTTTCCTCAACCAACTCCTTTCCTCTCATTTTTATTTTTCCTTTTCTTCTCGTGTCCTCTTTTACTCACATTTGTTGAACTTAAAAAAAAGGTAAACTCATGTTTCCTCCATACTGGCCCATTTCCTTCCTTTTACATACTGTGTATCTTTTTCTGTCAAAGCAGACAAAAAAATATATAAAAACAAGTCACTGTTACCAATACAAAGGGTTGTTGCTTTGCCTTGACTGAAACAGGATTCTGTCCCCTCCAACTACCCCATCCGGCCAGGAACACAGCACAAACTCTCACTCATATATGCCTCTTGTCGGTGACTGCCCCTTGGCTCACTCCTGAGGAACAGACAGGCAGCCAGCAGAGCAAAGGTGTGAGATCACCAATTTGCCAAAACCGTGAATACGTGTCTGTTTGTAATTATGCACAAAGGTCTTTCAGCCTCTCAGACACAGAGAATGGTGAGCCTCCTTTTGGTGGTACAGCCTTGGCCGCAGGGCCAGATGGAAAAGGGAGAGGGAGGGATGGAAGAAGGGAGGGAGCGAGGGAGGAATGTAAACTGTAACCAGGCAGCCCAGCATGTTAGAAGCTGGACCTGATCCACACGATGCCAGCCGGGCATGAAGGGAGCTCTAACGATTCCCTCCTGGGCATCTGGAAGTGGGAGAGACAGAATGAGTGAGGCCCAGGCCCGCAATGCCACCCATCTCGGAGCTCAGCTAAGGAAAACAAACGCCAGCGGTCACAGAGAGGGGATTTCCGGTTAGAGTCACCTAATACCTCCCTGGAATCTCAGAGGTTTGGAATCCAGAGTTGTGGAAGAGCCCGGGCTGCTTTAGGACAAAGCAGAGATGTAATTCAGCTTTTAAAATTTCACCTCTAAGTATTCAACTCTGTCAGCTTAGCACTGGGCTCCATATTCCTCTTTATGCCAGCTTAGCTCAGATGAAGAAAATAACAGGGGATATCACTGACAACAATAGAAAGATCAAGTGAGTTATCAAGTTTTATAAATCTGCAAAATCCCTAAGCATATGACTACGCCAGTTCTCATTTGAATTCCTACTTCCCATGATTGATCCTCATTTGAAAAAGAGTTTGGGCATCCTTTCTGTAAACTCCAGGCCAGATACAAGGAATTTTAAGCAGGCTCTTGGCAAAACCTCCCTTGCTGAGTCTGGGACATGGTGTGAAGGAGGTCAGGTGCAGGATCTCCACCCTCACACAGGGTGTGTTAGTTGTGTGTGAGACCTGAGCATGTGGCGCAGTCCCCGCTCATAAGCAGAATCGCTCAGTAACCCTGGTAGCAAGGCCCCTTATCCGGGGCCTTGCTTTAATGCTTTCACCAACTCCTTTTTCACAACAGATGTTGTTAGACAGACAAAACCCAGACTCCTAATAGAAATAGTTTCACAAAGTCCCAATTGGCTTTTAAGGGAGAGAAACGATAGCGAGGCATGTGTAAGGTCGTGTGTGCTATGGGTTTTGGTCCAATTTGTTTAATGGCCTCTTTTGTGTCTTGTGATGAAACATCTGTGCACATTTGTGGAGAGACTACAGCTGAGAGCACTGGGTGCATACATGTCTCGGGTGTACAAGGTGCGGCCCAAGCTGTTTACATCTTGGCCTGAGTCTGTGCTGTGTTTTCACCGCATTGGTACATGTCCTGCGAGCACTCCAGCCTCTGTAGTTTCCCTAAGCACTTGAGCCAGTGGTTCCTGTGCTTGGGGACTATGTGATGAGACAGCTGTGCAAGAGAGTGCGTGTGCAAATACGAAAAAATAGTTTATGTCTAAGAAGTCTGCCTTGGTTTTGCTTGTAACCCACGTGACCCTTTGCCCCAACGTTGCAGAACGGTGTGAACGAGAGAGGTCACCATGCACTGCAGCCTGATGGGAGTTAAGGCATCTGTCTCTGCAATGATGAATCGCAAGCACCTGCACTACTCACGGAAACCAACACGATTGAGAGATGAAGAGGAGGGGAGGAAAGAGTGAGTCTCCAGCTCAGAAAAAAATTGGCAACAAGAGACCTCACCTGCTACAAGGCACGGAGCAATAAAAAAAACAGCCTCCCTGCAAACCCCCTCTCCTGCTACCCTGGAGCTCTAGCACCCCCTCACTAACAATATCATATACACAGATACATATTAAACCCTCACTCATACACACACAACCTAGCTCAACCCGCTTTATTCAAGATATTTGTCTTGCTAATGTTCAGTACGTCAGGGAGAATCAGTTTTAATGCAATGAGACCGCAAATCTGCGCTCTGTGGTCTACGTAAGGACTAACCACTCGCCAAGCTTAGCCACAGCTGGACCAGGAGTCCGAGGGAAGAGAGCCAGCTAGAGAGAGAGAGAGAGTGAGGATGAGTGATGATGAAGAGAGAGAGAAAGAGAGAGAGAGGATGGAGGAAGGGAGAGTATGATATTGCGAGTGAGAAGAGAAAGGTCGGGATTGTTTTACAAACAGAATTCCTTTAATTAATCACCCTGTTTGAACAGCTGGCCTTCCCAAGACAGGTCGTAACGGGATCCCTACATGGAAGTGCGGATTACAGACGCAGATTCGGCAGAAAAATATTAGCTGTCAAACGTTGCAGCCGAGAGGTGCAGGAGAAGGCCCCTGTTTCCTGGTGGTGAGAGAGCCACGGACGGAGGGGGTGGGGGGGTTGCTTAACATGGCTCCCTGAGGACTGAGGCTGCACAAGGCAACAGAGGCCTGTGGAAGGGGTGCATGTGTGTGTGTGTGTGTGGGGGGGGGGGGACTTAGGCCAGGGAGTAGCCCCCATAGCCAGCAGTCCTCCCAGAGGGCAGGAGCCCGGTGCAACAGTCTGAGGAGGGGGTTCAGATTTAGGGCCAGACTATGATATGGGACTGGAAACTTGGAGACCCCCGTGTTAGCATTTATGTACAGCCTGCGCATAAACAACCAAGAGGAGCTGTCAAGAGAGTATGCAGTGTCCTAATGGTACATGTTTATTATCGATGTCCCTGCAGAGGGATTGACATCATGGTTAAGAATGTGGCTGTGAAATAGTTGGCTACCTACTCTTTGTAAATAAATATAAATTGTATGTAGGTCAGTTTGTGGACAGGTCATTGGCATTCTGATGGAATGCTGGAAATGACATTTTATCACAAATATTTATCACAAAAGGTTTTACATGATATGAGTTTGATGTTGGATCCCTTATTTTTGCTTTTTAGCACTCTTACCCAGCTTTTATGAGTGCAACATTTTGGACAAAAGAGTAGTCACTTAAATTGAATTGAATTGATTCTCTCATGGCTGAAATACTTTTTGCATAACATGTCACTGAAACTCTAAAATCATCAATCAAACAATCATGTCAATAAAGGAACACTAATCCCTCTTTTCCACCAAAATTGCGGGTCGACCTATCAAAAATTGGTGATTGCCGAATTTCACACTGCAAGCAGACTCAGGTCTGATTGCCAGCAGTGAAGTGAAGACAGAAAAACAGGAAGACCAGGGGCCTCATTTATAAAGGTGTGCGTAGAAACCTTCCCAAAACATTGCGTTCGCACAAAGCCAAGAATGTGCCGCGCAAAAAAAAAGTTGAGATTTATAAAACTGTGCGGCGCACAGTTGCACGCAATCTTCCCTTTATAATTACCCACCTGCGGTGAATTGTGCGCGGGCGATCTCCGCCCCGTGTCATCCCACTACACCCCCCAGTTTCATCCCACAATCTACCATACATGGCGAATGCTAAATAGCTCCTGAATATGATGACACACTTAATTAGAACAGCATTTTGACTGACATGAGGAAAAAAGCGAGGCAACCAGCCGCAAAGAAAGCTACTGGGAAGGAAGAAAGCCCGTGCCATGCCACACAAACACACACGCGCGCGCTGATCACATGTCATGCTTGGCACAGTCGTTATAGTCTTTGTTAAGCTGTTTTGCCCAACTTTGTACTGTATGAAATATCACGTATTAGCGAACCTGTAGGACTATATGTAGGCCTATATAAAATGTGTTGTGAGAAGTGAAATAATGCATTAGCCTATTGTCTATTCCAAAGCATTGTTTCCCTTCCGTGAGAACAGATTTCCAACAACGTCAGATTATAGTTTAAACTTCCAGGGTTAGTTGTTATGGGAAAGAAATGCATAAAATAATTTGCTAAAATCATAACATGATTTTATCTAACAAAATATATAGCTTTAATGAATATGTTTGGCCTTAACTTTGTACAAAACTACTTTTTACACACAGCCTAAAATATAGACTGTTTGCTCTCCCGCTGGCGGACACACCGACGTATATGATATTATTATAGAGTAGAACTATAAGATTACATTTAAAAATATAACCAAAACATGTATAGACCTACTTGATAAGTAAATCAACCTACATCATTACTGTATGCCATAGACAACAGTAGCCGCACATATAATTGATTAAATATATTGGGTGCCATGCATTTCACAAGGATATGTGTGTTTTACCGATGACAGAGCTTTATTTTGTGGTGTTGCCATTGAGTGTTGTAGTGGAAACAATGTGTTGTCATCGTGGCCGAGGGGCCCATTGTTTCACTACATTTGATATTACTTGAGAGAGAAGGAGACATCTCAACAGGCTTTGAGATAGACACGGAGGAGAAGGAGATCGGTCTAACAGGATTCTTTATTCAAAGGTTGACATAACAGGATATCAGCTTAGTAGACAACTTCTACTATAAACACAAAGGTACTTATTCATTACAATAGTTCAGATCTTATCTCACCCTATCCTAGTTATCTAGCCTCAACTTTGGGGGTAGGGAGCTCCCCTCAGCAGTCTTCATTCCTCGGGCATAGAAGCCGCCCCCCGCGGGCGCAAAGGCAAAGGCCCCGATCTAGTGAAGGCGGTTGGTTTAAATACACTATCTGTCTGGGTGTGTGTGTGTGTCTGTGTACGTGTGCATGTGTGTGTGTGTCTGTGTGAATGTGTGTGTGTGTGTGTGCAAGTGTGTGTGTGTGTGTCTGTGTGTGCATGTGTGTGAGTGAGTCTGTGTGAGTGTGTGTGTGTGCATGTGGGTGAGTGAGTGTGAGTGAGAGTGTGTGTGGGGTGGGGGTGTGTGTGTGTGTGTGTGTATGTTTGTGTGACTGGGAGTGTATTGTATTACATTTCTAATGTCAGATGTGGGCTATTTAGAGTAAGATGTGGCAAGATGTGTCCCTACTTTCTGCTGTGTCTGCAACAGTTGTTGTTGCAGTTCGTGTCCTAAAAGGTCATCCTGTTCTGAGTGCTGCTTGTCTAAGTCAGTCTGACCTGTGTGTGTTGTGGTGCAGTTATTGCTTTTCTGTATTAACTTATCTTTAATATAACATAAATGTATGTTGCAAATTCCTACAGTGTCGCTGATTCCCCGAGTCAGGAAAACCTTGCGGAAGCTCTACGCATGGTCAAAAGTTGGCGTGGGAACACACACACACTTCTCCGCAAACAATTATTTTATAAATACCACCGGTTTGCCACCGCACATTTGACCGCAGCAAGCTTTATAAATGAGGCCCCAGGAGACAGATAGTGTGCTTTATCTTAGTTTTGTTTTTTAACATAGTGATCATAACTGACTTTTTTGGACTGACTATATCCGACACCTTGTCTAGACTGCAATCGCTATCAGACAAATTTTTACTTGCGCATCTCACCAACAGAAACGCTCTCATTTTAATCTATTCAGCTGCCTGCAACAGCACTGTATGGTTAGCGCCTCAGCTGGTCACGGGTAAAAACAAACCATAATGTTTGTTTCTCAGTTGTTGCTGCAACGCTGATGTGCGAACGTTGGCGCCTACTTCATCGCGCAAATTAGCGCGTTCACCCGGGTCTTACATTCACATTAAAGCCGTGTCGAGCCAAGGTCAGTAAAACCTGTGTGTTCTGCAAAGTTGATTGTTTGTTTTTCACAGAAAGTGAAAAGATAAAAATTATAATTTACGTAATAGGCCATTACGGCCGCTGCCAACTAGGAGTGTGAACGTTCACAAAAATGTCGAAACGGTTACACAAAAATATGTTTTCGTGTACACTGTTAACCGTGATGTCATGGTCCATTGTTTGTGTTATTTATCTGCAAAAATTTCAAATAGCCTATATATTCATGCTTTACAAAGCGTAGCCTATACTAAAGGTAATGTTGTACATCTCTACATTAATGAGGGATTTGTATTGCATTCACTTAATTAAAATTACAGTCTTACTTCTGAAATCACTCATATATTTAATTATAAATAGTTTAATATCCTATGAAATATTTATTGTACAAGGGAGAAATACAAGGCCTCTTTTGTTTGGATCGTGATCACTTAGAAGTAGGCTAATCTAGTTAAATAACAAGAAAGACAACAAGAAACTTAAACGTTATATAATGCATGGGCAGCAAGCCTAAATTAGCAACTGCACTTTAGAAACAAGCCCAAAGTTGCTTATAATAAAGCATACTTGGCAACGCTGTTCAAACAGTAATATGCTGTAGTGTGTTGGCTTCGTAACAGGGGGCTTGGCAGCAGAGCTGGCCCGAGGCATAAGCGAACTAAGCGGTTGCTTTTTTTATTTATTTTTTTTTATTTTTTATTTTTTAGTTTGTGTGTTTGATCATATTATGCAAATGTAAGTCATCATACAAAAAAGAAATACAATGTTTTGGTCTGGATAATTAATAGCCTAATAATTGAATCAGTTTATCTGGGAGGTAATCCGAAATTAACTGATCATGTCATGTTCACATCCATGGCATGCACAGTGTGTATTGAGTTCATTTAAACACATTTGGAAATGGGGCTGCCCTCAGTTGCCCATGCACTGTGTATTAGTCTAGCCCAGTGGTTCTCAACCGGTGGGGCGCGCCCCCCTGGGACATTCTACCGGGGGGGCGCGAGGAGGCTACGCTACGGGATGGGAAAAAAAACGTTTTTTTTTTAATTGTCAGCGGCTGCTGCCGTGAGCCGCTGCCCGTTCACGAGCACTCACGGGCAGTTAGTCTCTCAGTAGCCTCCCGCAGCAGTCTCAGCCTGCAGTCTGAGCAGAGAGGAGACACACACAACTCCGCGTTCAGGCTGCACAGCACATTAATCGCAGGTAGCATTTTGAGCTAAATCTGGCCACTTTCCAAATCCTCCGGGCGACTTTTTTTTTGTCAAAAGCGACTAGCGACAAATCTACAGACTTTATATGGTGTTATTGTAAACTTCTGTGGTGTTTGGAGACTCAGACTTGAAAGCACGTATCACTCTACTGTGCTCAACGAGCAGCGGGTGCTGCCGTGAGCCCCTGCCCGTCCAAGAGCACTTACAGGCGGTTAGTCTCTCAGTAGCCTCCCGCAGCTGAAGAGTGACAGTAGGCTGAAGGAACTTTTTACCTCCTGCCCTCTCTCGTCATTCTGGGCAGCATTGATGCAGGAATACCCTCAACTTGGTGACATAGCCTTGAAGATTCTCCTCCCTTTCGCGTCGACATATCTGTGTGAGGCAGGATTCTTAAAAATGACTGCACTCAAAACAAAATACCGCAATCGTGCACAAATCGAGGATGATTTGAGGCTATGTTTATCAAACATTGCGCCAAGAATTGAGGATCTTTGCAAGGCAAAGCAGGCTCAGATCTCACATTAAAATCGCCTGCCTGCAAGCTTCTGTCCAAAATGCAGATGATTACTATTCCAAGGGTTGAAGTGGGACGGCTCCTCAGATAAATTAATAAATAAATAGTAGTGCTGTCAAACGATTAAAATATTTAATCGCGATTAATCACATAAATGTCATAGTTATGTCGCAAATAATCACACATTTGTATCTTCTAAATGTTTCTATTTAGGCTACTATTTTCTTCTCTTCTAAGGAGATTTAAAAAAAAACATTTCCTCAGTGTCTCATTGATACAATCTCATAATTAGCTTTTAAAGTGCACCAGAATGATGCATTTAACGTTAAAATATAAGAAATTTCCGGACCCCAACCCTAAACCCAATGTTCAACTCAAAGGTGCGCCACTGGCCTAGCCCTTGTGATAATAACAATAATAGACTATCTATCTATCTATCTATCTATCTATCTATCTATCTATCTATCTATCTATCTATCTATCTATCTATCTATCTATCTATCTATCTGTGTAGGGTGGTATGGGGGGGGGGGGGGGGTTGTTGTCAGGGCCCAACTGCAATGACCCAGCTTTGGGGGGGCCCAGCTTGCAGAAGGTTGAGAACCCCTGGTCTAGCCTATTTCAGCCTTGTCTGTAAAAAAAGAAAGCTGGACAACAGAGTTCTTCTGCTTCGTTCCTCTCACTGCATTTAAATCCATTCATTATATTACAGAGAAATATGTCCCGTAAAAGAAAAAGAGCACCAAGCCCATCCCAGAGGACCCTCCATAATATTTTATTTTAAATTAATATTTTTATGGAAAATCCATGTGCCTTTCTTCAATAGCTATAATAATAATTCATCCGACCCAGTTTCCTCGAAATTATTTTTTCACACAACATTTCTCAGATTTAGCCTCTTAATTTCCCTCTCAAAGTGCACCAGATTCATGCAATTCACTTTAAAAACTTTAAAAAAATCTCCCGGGGGGGCATACCCCCGGATCCCCCTAGGAGGGTCGGGATCTCAGCTGGCATATATTTGCACCCATCTGGACATTGGATGCACTAGCAGAAAACACTGGGTGTTGGGATAACATTTAACAATGGGCAATAATTTGGGCATCGCTACGATTGGAGAGGGGCCCCCTGATCATATTCCGCTTAGGGCCCCATGAAGGCTTGGGCCGGCTCTGCTTGGCAGGGAGGTAACGTATGCCTGTCCATTGGTGACCTACGTGTAAACCAAATACCTAAGCATGAGCTAGATCAGTCAATAGAAAAATTCCTATGCAGTTGTCACTGTGCAGACTTATATCAAAATATGTTGAATTAAAATATTTTATACTAAAATGTGGAGAAATGGACCTTGGACAATCAACAACAATACTGAATTCCTATATAAATTGGTTGTAAGCTGAACATTTTTGGGGGATTTAGTTACCCTTTAAGGGATTCTATAAGAAAACTGACTGCTGTATTCACTTCTTCTCTTTCTCTTTCTCAGTTTCTGTTCTCACTCTCCCTTTGTTTTTCTCCCGTGTCTCATTCTGTCGAGGCAGTGCTGGAGGAGTAAAGGGAGTAATGTTGGGACAGGTGCTTGATTGTCAGAACACTGACTTACACTGCATTAACAAGTAGTGTAGGGAGGAACAAATGTTCACCGACCACACACACACACACACACACACACATGCATGCTCCACACAGCATATGCACATTACCCGGATGCATCACTGTATTAAACAGTAATATAACATTTTAGACCTTTCACCTCGCCTCCATTCCCATCTTTCCCATGGAAGACACGCTAAAAAGTGAGATTTGCCACGTCATGAGGCTAAACCAGAATCTTATTTGCTCTTTTTTAATGAATGTCAATCAAATCAAAATAACAAAAAAATGTGCAAGTCAAACCCAAGGCTGTTTGAGTAACACATAATTTGACGATAGCCATTCCTTGAGACACATTACAAAGAAAGGAGGTTGTGCCTGGACAACAGCGTTAAAGCTTTTCTGAACATCTGTTGGGCTTTCCTTTGAGAGCCCATAAAGTTTCACCACAGAGTTTTGTGGTGATTTTTGGGTTTTTCTATGTATCCCAATAGGGAGGCAGTAGCTTGTTCACTGAACCGTATTGAGTTCAAAGTACAGAGAGGAGTTTGAGGAGTGTTCAGGACGATGATGTATAGCAGACTGGACCACCAGGGTCATGGCTTTCGTGTACCCCTTTGGTGTCTATGCGTATGTGGGTTTGTGTGAAAAGACACCTCCTCCTAGATAACACGAGAAAAATAATTAATAGTGTTACGTAGTGAATGGATTGTTTTTTATAACAACCTGGTCATTACCTAAATACCGTAATTATGTTTTAATGCTAGTAAAACTAATACATACATACATGTATATTACATAACAAACATTACAATCAGACAGAAAGCAAAGATAAGATTCCACCACAATATTACTCACACCCAGGATGACATCATATTGTCTCATGCAAACAATAACCAAGGGCCTGTTTCCCAAAGCATTGTAACCACTAGATAATCACACTTAACCAAACACTGAAACATTATCACATAATGCAGTATTTTTCTCTGCTTTATGCAGCCTGTGCTGAATGAGAAGTGTGCTACATATTTTCAGCAAAGGTAGGATAATTAAGGGGCATTCCAGCTATTTGGTAAGCACTTTCATTAAGTGTGGAAGCTCCCAAGAGACACATGAGAGTAAAATGGTAAAATGGACCAAAATCAAATCAAGTTTCAAAAACCCTGCTGTCTTACGTTTTCCATTATGCATCTTGGAATTGTTTCTTTTATTAGACCTATCACCTAAAGGCACCAGTATTTTTTTTTAACTGAAGTGTTTGTGTTAGCATCAAATAGGGTGCATCGAACAATTTCCATTATTTTCAATTACAATTCAATACATACATTCACACCCACTTAACACAGTGATTCACCGTGTGTGTGGATGTGAGAAAGTTAACTTCGTTTGAATGTTTCTCATTTCGCTTTCCCAAAAAAGATTGTGCAGTTATCCCCCATATTCAAAAGATAATTTCTTTCAGCTTTTCATTCCAATGTGGTTGTTTTGAACGTATTAACACTTCGGCATCCCCATGTTGTTGTACAAACTTGTTCATTTATAGCATGACCCCAATGTATATGCCCTCTCCTTTCAACCCCACACCCCTAATTTGTAACCCAGTCTTTCTGAAGAAAAGTCCCAAACCCTGATGACATCATCAGCGGCCTGCTGATGATGCCCCTATTTTAAAATGTTATATAGGCTATGTGTACAAAACGGATAAAATAAAGTTTAACAAAATGAAATATTTTGATGCAAGTGCAATAAGCTGAGCGTTGTGTCAAACAGCAACTGCAAATAACTGCCACCTCCGTGCCACCGCAGCGCAGCCTTTGTTCTCCACGGCACCGCGGAGCTGAACACGGTCTCTCCTTTCTCCAGAACATTTTCAGGAATATAACTGTCCAATTATTTCAAAGCAGATGATAAAATTACGTTTATAAAAAGGGGAAATGACACCTGTTACTCTCAGTTAGTAATGAGTAGACTCCAGGTGAGCATGCAAGGTGCTCTCCGCATGGAAAGAAAAGTAAAGAAGAAGCAAGGCTTACTTCAGGCACATTCGCTCCGAGCCAACAACAGTTAAGAAGCCTTCAATAGGGAATATGGGGATAAGATTCAAAAACCGACCGGTGTAACATTCCGTTAATGAGGAATTAATCGTGGTAATTATTCACGGACACAGAATGAGCATTACGCGGTTGGATATACAACTACTAAGTCCAGTGTTTCCCCCAGGTTCACACAGCAGCGGTGCGCTGCCGCTGCTATATTTTTCCCGCCGCTGCTATAAAAATCATTTGCATATCAATTTAGGTTAACATTTTTTTTTAAAAAAAGCCTGTGTCATATCCACACGTCGCCCACGCTCCCACCGGATGGACACTCGCGCAGCTTACCGCTAGGAATGTCTGCTGAAAGTTCTACAGCTCACCATTTTAAGCCATGAATTGATGAACTTGCATCAATGAAAAAGATGTCAGTTTTCTAAAGGGCTTTAAATAGGCCAATATATGTGGCTAAATAGCATGCTTATATTGGTGTTTGATTATGTCAAGTGTCTAACAATGAATGCTAACATTATCTGGTTATGTGTTATGTAGCTAACGTTAGCTAGCAGCTGATAGCCCATCCCTTTTGTTTCCAGTGGTGGCTTTGCATTTCATTACCAATGTACACTGCCATAGATAGTTTCCACCAGTGCTGGGTCATGATCCCTAAAAAAAATTATATTCCATAATAGCTCTTTCTCAATGAACCTGAATGTTGTCTTCTCCTTCACAGAAACAAAATACATTTCCACTAAATTGATTCTAGAAAAGGCACAGATCGGTGGATTTTTATACACCAGAATGCAGGAAATTAGGTGTTAAGTTAAAAATGTTTTGGGGGGTGCCCCCATACCCCCACCAATAATTTGTACCCCCAGATGTTGAAACAAAACCTAGCCTATATGCCCTGTGTGCAGGTTGTTTTACAATATATTCATAGGTATGTTGTTTTTTCCTTTTTGGATTAAAAAGAAGGCATGTCGGTAAACTACATGTCTGGCCCTTATTATCATATTGTAGAGTGGCCCTTTGTGAAAATGAGTTTGACACCCTTGGTCTAATTGATATTTCCTACATTCAAACCACATCACTGCAGCACACATATTCTTATAGTCCAGGTTGTGGCCCAAATAAATGATGTTCATAGCTTGACTGCTGTGCGTTAAAGGGGTGGTGAATGCAATCTTAATTAGAGAATAAATCCAGGCGAACCAAAACATCTCAAAAATAGCTTAGGGACTAGGGTTAATAGGGTTAAACCTGCTTAAGAGTCAGCATCAATTATCCTATCTATAGTAATACACAAGACTCCTTGAATGGGATTTAAGTGCCTATTCTCCTCTCAAAGTGCACCAGATTCATGCATTCAAATTTAAAGGGTACAAAACACTTTTGGCCGGGGGGGGGGGGGGCATGCCCTTCTTATTTTAAATGGTGACTTAGGCAATTTTTTTTGTTACAACTACTACTAGCTTTTTTTCTCTTTTTTTCTCCCCGCCGCAGACCTACTCGATCGGTTTAAATTGTGGCCCGTCTATTTAATTACTTTCAGTGAGGAAAATGTGTTTTAAACTTGTGGAAAAAATCCTTAATATCATATGGCAACTGTGACTGTTTGACAATAAGCATTGGGCGCTTTATTGCGGCGAACTGTTATTCTGCAGACAGATGCGTTGCGTTCTAAAAATAGAAAAAAGTTTAACGAGGAATCGATGGATCCTCGAGGAATGCATGCGATCACACGAGTAGTGAAAACACTACTGCCCATCCCTTGTAGCTACTATTGCACTAAATGGTAACACTTGAATACGTTATGCAAATATGCAACTTGTTTGTTGAAATGTTAATAAATGGGAGCTTCCTCAAGCAGCCATCTCTTTCCCGACATAGCCTCTGTGCACAAACTCTTACATATGGTAATTAAACATTAAAACACCTGTGGCTTATAGTCCAGTGCGGCTTATAGTGCGGAAAATACGGTAAATAGAGCAGGTGTTACCGTTGAGCTGATGAACCCCCATTTATTATTTTTTAGTGGCGATTTAAAAATCGCCACTAAAAAAAGCAAGTTGCTGCTCTGAAATGCAACACCAACTGGAGGTGCAGGCATAAGTGGTAGAGGAGAAACAGATGCACCAACTGTCCGATAATTGTTAATATTAAACCTTTAACGCCTGTCTTGTTTTTTTCCCCCATTAAATAAATACACGTCTGCAGAGGTTTGAATTATTAGAATGTAGGCTATTGGCCCTTTCAGATAACACTATTTAAAAGGGTTTTAACAACTAAAAGTAACATATTTTGCGTTGTACTGTATGACAGATGCGCTTGGCACGAGTGGTCAGCCGTCATCTGCACAAGCCGGCCCATATAAAGCTCCATAGGGCCAGGCGATCACCAGCTGTGAGAGCACCCACCGTCCTGCTCCACCGACTTGGACCATTACTGCCGAGGTCCCAGATCGGAAAAACAAGCCAAAACGTGCCGGTTAATGGTGGAAATAAATCGCTTGCTTTAGCGATCAATGACACATTAAAAGAGAAACTAAATCTCCAAAGTGCATCAAATCAATACAATGTTAAGCTGAATGTTGTGCAGTGTCTTTTTATCATAAAGAGCAGTGTACTACTTGAATAGCCTACATATTTAATACTTAGGCTAACATTTTAGAAGCGATGAATGAATGCAGCCCTCGTGCTGCAGAGTCCCCCCAGCTGCTACAAGACGGAGCCAATGGCCCATACGTAGTCCCATGCAGCGCTCCAAAGTGACCCGTGTGCGCACTATTGAATCTGCGCTCCTACTCACCATAAGCTGCACATTTTTAAATGATTGGTATGTTTATCTCGGTCTGAACAAACCCTGCATTAGTATGATCTACTAACAATTGTCTGACAAAGTCATAGGCTACAGGAACAGCCGGCACTGCAAGTCCATATTGTTTACAAACTTGTATGAAGGTGCTCCCTATCTGCCACAGCTCAACATAGAGAGGATGGGAGGGGTCACCTAGGATGGACTTGAAATTTTCCCTCATCCTCCTCTCCAACACCACCTCCAGACTGTCCAGGTGAAGTCCCACAACAGAGCTGGCCTTTCTCACCAGCTTGTTGAGTCTGTTGGACTCCCCAGCCTTGATGCCTCCTCCCCAGCACGCCCAAGCAAAGAACAGCGTGCTGGCTACCATAGACAGATAAAATGTCTTTAGTAGACTGCCACACACGTCATGCGACCTGAGCCTCCTGAGGAAGAACAGTCTGCTCTGACTCTTTCGGTAGAGGACTTCTGTGTTGTCAGACCAGTCCAGTTTATTGTTGATGTGCATTCCATGTGCATTGTGTACGCACGGTTGATAAATGAGGCCCTATGAGTGGAGAGTAATTACAGTTTCTGTCGCACAGTTTAAGTGCACCAGTTGTCAGCCGTTCTTTTCCTCTTCAATGATTTTAGATATTTTTAAATCAGTTGATTTGCTGCTATTGTTAAACTGAAGTCAAAGCACAAGTCACTTCAGAGTTAGTAGTAGTTATTGCCAGGGGTAAGAGCCAATTTGTGTGCTGTGTGTTTACATTTTATCTATCTTTAAGGAGATTCTTTATACTTGGTGGTATTTTAATACATGTTTGATTTGATAAAAGTTGAAGTGAGCCTTTAAACTCTGCCCGTCGCATGTGAAATCTTTGTGGCTAATTGTGTCCACCTATTCTGTTATAAACAAGAACTTTTGCTCTCCGAAAGTATGTCTTTATTTGTATACCTTAAAATGTTTGTGGTACTCAACTAGGGTTTTACACAGGAACATATTGACTGTTGTGCATGTAAATAGTGATGCAACATTAGTACTGTCTAACAGTACAACACAAGATGTTTGTAGAGATGACGACAAGAATCAGGAGAAGAAAAATAATGCTTAATTAATTTTCTCCGAAACATGTATGTCTCAAAGAATGAGTCACATTTTTGGTGAAAGTCGAACTTGAGGTAAGCCCTAAATGCAAAATAACATTCAATTCCCAGGACGCTTCCATGAGACGTGGTACTTTAATTATCTCCTCTTCAGTGTGGAGAGTCTTGTGCCTGCACACTTTTGTGTGTCTTTGCGACTTTGCATTTAATTGAGTTATTTGCATACAGTTGCAGCAGGGCCTGCTGTCCCATAAGAGAACAAGGCAGCTCATGTATCCACATCTGTTGGCGTCCAGCATGTGCTTATCACGGAGGCACTTGGATGTTACTGCATGATTTTATGTCCCTGTTTGTATTACGTTAGTTGGATTAGTGCAGTTTTTCGGGTGTGTTTGCATCACTCGGAGAATATGTGCATGTTGAATGCATTTGTGAGTCCGAATTCCCCACCCTTTCTCTCTCTTTCTCTCCCTTTAAGCGGTTGTTTGTGTGTCTGCTCTCAATGAATACAGCCACAGGATAAACAGCCTGATAAAACTATTCCAATTAAGCACATATGTGAAGCATAGTGCAGAAAGCGAGAGATGGAGAGTGGGAAAAGAGAGGCCAAAGGGGTTCATAACAAGGCAAAACAAAGAAACGGCAATAGAGGAGACAATAAAGTGAAAGGTGTGTGAAAAAGTAGAGAATGTGAAGGAGATGCGTATCACTTCATTGGCTTGTCTGGGAGACGTGAGGCGCTCCCACGTCCCTCTGCTCTCTCCCTGGGACGACCCTGCTCCCCTCTGTCTGCATTGGGAGAAAGGAAACGGACGAAGGATTTACTGTTGGGTCCTGACTTGTACACATTCCTGGTGTTGTTTTTCTCCCCTCGGCCCCTCGGCCATACCAAAGGCCTCTAAAACAACAGGCTGTCAGGTTGTGACAGCTGGCTTCAAACAGCTCCTACAGCAGCCCTGCACCCATGTTCCCAGCCTCACCATGGAGCTGTGTGCGCGTGTGTATTTGTATCTGCGTTTGCATGGGTGGATATACAGTATATACACACATGTGTGCATTTGTGACTAAGTGGTTGTTTGGCATGTACAGGTGGACGTATAGTTGCTTGTGTCGGTATATGTGTATCTATCAATTTGAGATAAGTAGGACTTAAATCAATGAGACTTAACATTTAAACTCCTTTAAGGTGTGCGTGTTACATCCTAACATACACACGTACATGCACACACACACCCCTCCTCCTTCCCAGCGATGAACCCAGGTGGCAGAGTGGCTTTGAAGCGCTGCAAGCTTTCTTGTGATTTCCCTGGCCTTCCAGGTGTGTGTGGGCTGGCCCGTCTGTCTCAACCAGAGAATGCCTTTTTGTCTGAGCCTTGTCAACCAGGAGAACAGCATTGATCCCCATGACTCTCCCTCTCCTCCCCTTTAGAGAGCTGCCACACCTCCAAGATACTTCCCGGCTTCAGATGTGGGAGCTGGGAGAAACTAAAGCAGTATATAGGATGGAGGGCTAGTCAGGTGGTGGTGGGGCTGGGGTTGGTTGTGGTGCAGGAGGTGGTGGCGGGGATAAGAGCTCCTCTAGGTGAGCAGGAGCAGCCCCTCTTAGCACTAATGGGATAGTTGTTTGCACTCCACAGGTGCTCACCGTCCAAATGAGGTCACAGCTCAAGTGTGGCTCTTCAGAAGTTGAGAAAGGTTGGAATTTCTCAGCTGAGAAGTGGCGGGTCGGAATTAAACACTGAGTCCCAAACAGGCCAAGATAGCAAATTAACTGAGAAAAGGAGCATATAACATATTAAATAGATATTAACACAACTGAGTTACCTTGTCAGCTCTCCCCGGTAACCTGATTTTTTTAACGTTGTGTGAATGGCGTTACATGAAGTAATGTAAAATAAAACCAAAGTAACCAGTGTTTCCCACAGCGCACGTTCCCCTATTGAAGCGGCCAACATCCATAGACTGTATATAAATATAAAAGCCTGCATCTCTGTGAGATCAATGGCCCGTTATGACAGTTCGCCAGTAAACAAGAGTTAAATGAAAAGTTTGCACTGAAAGGATTACAACGTCAGATAGCAACAGGAAAACCCTTTTCAATCACCTGAAAAGAAAGCATCCAAAACAATATAACATACAGAAAGTTAAACAATGAGGATCCACGCACAGCAGCAGCAGAGGCTTATTAAAACCACCAGACCAAAACAAACAACACAACTAACACAGGCTTTTGAAAAAGGTACTTCATACATAAAGAAAAGCAAGCCGCTTTAAGTAATGATAAAAAGTTAGTTGGAAAGAATCTGACAGTGGAATACTTGTCAAACCATGTCAACATTCATGTTAAATGTCCATTTGGCTAAATTGCACACACAGATTAAAACGTGTTAAAAAAGGTAGGCTACTTTGACCGGTCTGTTTTTAGTGCTATGTTATTGAGGTGCACAATACAGTTTTAGCAGAGGGGAATTTGATTACTTTTGCAGAGCCTACAGTTAAATAAACACATTTAGTCTACAAAACATGTTATTCTTAGAATTGAGTCATTCGTAAATCAAAACAAAATCCTTTTGAGGAACCTGGAACTAAACATAAGCCTACCATATGTTTGTCAACAAAACTTTGGGCCCTGAATATACCGTAACTTGTAATACCTTATTCACCGTCCAACCCTAATTCAAGGAAGCCGCTCTTCCTTTGAGGAGTAAACACAACTCTAGTATAGCAAAATCCTACACAGTCACAGACACAGTGTAAAGTATACTTATACGGACACTACATATGTGGAAACATAATCCTGTTTAGGCAACGCAATACACACACACACATTCACTGAAAAAATAAACTAAGTGACATATAAGCCCCCTCAGTTGTGTCATTGTTTTGTGCTTTTGATGGTCTCATGCAGGTATTTTCCTTATGATATTTCCTGTGCTTTTGAATCACTCATTGTGTCCGTCTTTAGGAAAGCCCCTTGATATCTTTTGTTTGTCTCATCCACAGGCATTTACAGTCACGTCTTGTCATCTTTCCTCAACAACAAGCGGGGCCGGTGGTAGCCAGGTGCCCACCCAAATGTGTTTTTTTTTTGTTGTTTTTTTAAGTCCAGACCCACTATCGGACGGAAATGTTCATTCGCTGTCCAAGAAAATGTCAAATAAAATTCAGCCAATTAATGAATAATATATACCATCACAATGCATTGCTTAATTGGGTGGGCAGGACAGCCTGCATCCACCCACCCGCTTATAGTGGTCAGAGGTCAGCGTTGCCAGGTCCGCTTTTTATAAGCGACTTTGAGCTTGTTTCTCAAGAGCAGTCACTGACACGGGGCTTTAAACAGCAACGTACAATGCAATGCACATTTCAGAGTGGCCTTTTATTGTGGACAGTCTAAGGCACACCTGTGCACTAATCATGATGTCAGATCAGCATCTTGATGTGGCACACCTGTGAGGTGGGATGGATTATCTCAGCAAAGCAGAAGTGCTCACTATCACACATTTAGACAGATTTGTGAACAATGTTTGAGAGAAATGGTAATATTGTGTATCTGGAATGAATTTTAGATCTTTAAGTCCATCTCATGAAAAATGGGAGCAAAAACAAAAGTGTTGTGTTTATATTTTTGTTGAGTGTATATTGTACAGTTGGACCTAATACAATGGCCACTAACTTATGACCTGTAGTCATATCGAATATGACTATCACATAGTCTACAAGATAAATTAAAAAGAAATGGAAGATACTGTGAAGAGAGAAAAAGATCCAGAACTGAACATCACAGTTATATATTGACATTTCCACTCATTTCCACACATGACGTTTGCTTAGTTGTTATGGAACCTGCTATTTTTAAATGATTTCAATTAATTATTCCAAGGTCGAAAGTGAACTGTCAAGCTTCTTAACCATGGAACCAACAGCATAAAACTGCTTCATAGGCAGTTGGTCCAACTTGTGGACCTACTAAGAATTTTTTTTAATTTTCATGTCTCCTTATAACTCGTCTAAAAAATATATATTTAAAAAATAAAACAAAGACAGCGGATGACACCATAATTTTACGAGTGCTGCTAGCTGCTTTACTTTAAAATAAAATGTTTTTTGTAAAAAATGTCACAACGTTTATATTGGTCAAGTGCTGGTCAGGATAATCCAGCCACAGGCAGCTGATGTAAACAGTTTTTGGTTCTGGAACGTCAAAGGGTTGGTGCAACTCCTACGATATTTTGCTGTCGAAATGAAAAGAATTGGTTCGCAATTAGGCACTGGCTCCGAACCCGCATTGGGTTAATGGACGAGAAGTCCTAAAATTGCAAGATTTACAGTTCTTTCACAAATTAGGAAACTCCATCTGTTGAAGAAGACAACAGGCGAGTATGTGGCCCTCGAGTGGACAGTGTTTGGTCAGCTCCTGTTTTAAAAAGGTGAAGAATGAACCCTCAAACTTAAAAAAAAGACTGAACCTTGTTTCAAAGGTATACTATTGTGTTCTTCACAGGTAACCTTTATCAAAATGTTACTTTTTGACCTTTGTCTTAATCAGTTTAATAATTTTTATATTTTTATATCATTATTTTACATACTTTAAATTGTTCTCATTAGATATGTACACTCCTGCCACCAAGCCAGTATATGAGCACCTTTAGTGCACGCAGGTTCATCTCTCATTGGCCATAAAGTTACAAGTGATTTTATGGCTGTGTTGCACTACTCTGTTTTCACAAAAGTAAAATCATATATTAACTGGCTCCCATGTCCATAGGGAGTTCAAAGTCCCAGGTCAGCTGCTCATTGAGACTTAAGCAGGGCATTTAAAGTTCAGACAGGAAAAATAGTACTTATAGTAGTAATTGTAAATAGTGTTTTCTACAGTGATTGTACATTCAAATGTGTTTAGAGCACTGGAGTGCACTTTGGAAACTATACTGTGGAATTTAAAAACAATCCTTCAGGCCAGTCTCTCGTCTGAACGATGCTTTAGGCCCGATGACACAGTGAAGACTGAAGTCACAATGGGAGACATCACAGAGTCACGGACTGTAAATGTTAGCTTTAGTTTCTTTTACATCAACAGTTTACCCATCTCTAATTGGAACATGGCCCCCCCCTCCCTCCTCTTTCTATCTAAACACACGCGTACACACATACAGATATGCTAGCGTATTCTGGCATGCACGTACACAGCTAGGGGAATTATGTGAACATCTGGAGGAGCTCATCCAATGCACAGACAAACATTTCCTGGAGAGCACCAAAAGAACCACCAGAGCAGCTTTAAACAGCCCGCCACTGCTAAAACAAACACACAGATACATGCACGCCTCTGGGCTGCAGAGCTAAAGGCAAGATCAGATGAGTGGAGGGGAACAAAGAGTGTCTCTTTGCACACACTTAAGGTTGACTCTCCGGGAACAATAACCGGCTTTTTTCTATGCCGGTGTCTCATCTACACATCGTCATATATAAGTCAGGGTCCCGAGCCAACCAGGACACAGAGAAAGCCAAGTTGCATAGGGACCTTCCCATGAAAACAGTTTCAGTATGTCAGGGTCAGGCTGTCTGACCTCGGACAAGCCCCTCCCTGAGTGCAGCAAGAAAAGACGATCAATAGTACACTACATGTCTACGCATTATTATAAACAGTGTTGTAGATGACATGGGTAGAGAATTACTGGCAATGTCCTGTGTTAATAGCCTCGGATCACAACATTTCCTCCGAAAGGCTTTGTGCCACCTGTCAAATGAAACATATACTGAAAATATTGTACAATATGTAATAGTTTGTCAGGTTACTTTTATCAGTTTAACCTCTGCATATGTCTCGATCTGGCCTCTCTGGTGTTCTTTCCTTGTTCTTTTCCTCCATCTCTCTTTGTTCATCAGACACGCCAGAAAAAAAAGTTTATCATTATCACCTCCTCTCACCTGAGACCTCACCTCTTGCCTCCCCTCTCGCTCCACTTCCTGACACCCCCTCCTTCCCCCCATTGGCCCTTTCACCCTTTCTCTCCCCTGCCACTACCCATCCCTTCACACGTTTTCTTCTAACCCGCCTCCCCCTCCTCCCCTCCCTACCACCTAGTGAGCACATTTCCTTTACTCCCTCCCTGCCAGCAAAGGGGGGGGGGGCAAGCTTTTACTCATTAGCGGATGACCCTTGCCCCCAGGCCACATTTTAAGAGGCTCTACTTGACTCCTGACATGGCCGTCAGCAATCTAAACATGTGCGTTCAGTGCATATAGACCGGGGAAACGGGGGGAAAGGCCAATGTGTATTGATGCTTGGCTCAATGTGCATATGACAGCAGTCTGACAGGAGACAGACAGGTTCACTAACTACTGCGCAGCCTCTGCTGTGGTTCCTCTGTCCCTGGGCCGGACGCTGGCGATGGTTACCCACAATAGAGATGGGGCACTTTCTCTCACTCTTTTACTCCTCATGTGGCCTGTTTGCTGGAGCCCTATTAGCTTTATCACCGATGCGTGTGTTTACTCATTGGCAAAGGTGAAGGGTTTAGGCATAGCGTGTCAGAGTCACTGCGTAATGGTGTCGTTGCTTTTGTAATTGCTCACAGGAGTTGGATGTGGTAAGCTTGTGTTTGTGTTTCTAATTTCATGAGGCAGGATGCGAATGTACATACACTGATTATCTCACTCTTGGCCTCTCTCCCAGTCCCCACCCCACACACACACACACACACACTGTTTGATATAAAAACATCCAATAAGATCTCATTAAAATCACATAGATGATATTTAGTCAATTTTTTTCTTAAACTGACAGTAAAAAAACGCAAAAGAGTTAACCTAAGAGTCAAGCTAACCCGAGGCTCCCTCCTGCCCAGGTCAGTCTTTTAATGAGGAAGCTGACAGCATATTCCCTAAGGCAGGGTGCTGCTACTGTAGTAATAGCCCTTCATTGCTGACAGATTCATGCACACTCCTCGTTTGATGTGGCTCTCTCCTTCTGCTTCAACCTCAGCTCGTCTGCTTTTGGAAAGTTTTTCTTCCAAGGAAAACAGAGCTTTTCAAAGAACAGCAACCGAGCAATTAAGGTCCTCTTTAACCTGTTTACTATGTGGTAATGTGACATACCTCTGGGTGTCTCTGACACTAATATAGACATGTCTGCTCCCAATATGGCAACGAGGGCTGTTATTGTTGCTGATTCAAATAGAGTGTAATCAATAATGATGGTTCAAAGCAGTTTGAAGACAATATGTTAAACTGGAACTATTTTCAACAGCAACAAAATAAGAGGAGAAAAACACCAGTTTGTACAGCCATAGGACAAAAGCATAAGGGGAAGAGAAAGTCTGAATTATTAGTATTTTTTCAATTGTCTCTAATCCCAGAAGTGTTCTTCCCATTTTCTTGTAAATGTTTAAAAATAATTAAAATAATTAGATACGGCATAAAAATGGCTTTTGTTTTGTAACGTTCTGCTTTTATTTAGGCTCTCTGAAAAAACACCTGCAATGTGACTGATGTATCATTTAACTGATTTGAGGTACATGATCTCATAAAAATCAGGCTATGGCATTATCTTAGAAACTCTTTATTTACATTTTCATGTACAGGAATCAAAGCTCAGAGCTATAGAGGAGCCGCCTGTACTCTTTTCACATGCTTTGTGGCAGTAACTATTAATTGATAATAACAAAAAAGTTTAGAAGGGTCTTTTTTCATACAAAAAAAGAAAAAGGATTAAAGCCCCTCCACACACCAACAAGTTTATACAGTCCCATAGCTGGTTGGGGTTGGAAGTCAGAAGTCAGGAACCTGGAGGTCAGGGTCAATGTTTAGCCCTGTAGGGACCTAAGCTGGATGGATGAGAAGGAGGAGGTTGTTGGTGGAAGTCTTGTCTAGGACCTGTCCTCACCAGTCCACCACCCAGCCCCTGTATTTGTACAGGGTTTACTTTCAGCTTCGGCATCAATGTTTAACACAAAAGCCTGCAATACCCAAGCGCTGAGCAGCAATGGCTACATGTGGCAGCCAGACTTCTTCAGTGCGTTCTCTCTTCCCTCCCTTTTTCCCTCCTCCTCCTTCCTTTTCCTCCCACAACCCTCCGCCCCCTCCGCTGCTCCTGCTGTTCCTCTGAAAACATTGTGTCCCATGGCATGAGCAAACATGCTTGGCCATCTTTTCCGTGAACCTGTAAAATGGCAGGACCCCCCTATTTGCAAGGCCCATAAGACATCCCTGCCGCCTTTCAGTGTAAGTCAGAACTGGTGAGACAACAAACCTTGAAGTTGGCTTTCTGTGACCTTTAAAAGGTATTTTAATGGCCCCATCTACCCACTATTGAAATATTTGGTGGGGCAGGGTAATTGTATCTCTGTGAAGTGGAAGACAGATAATCCTGCTTGAAAAGACTACCCTCTAGTGTTTAAAGCCATTATGGCTAACAACAGGGCTTTGAAAGTCTCCTTCCACACTTACAAGGATTAATCACAGCTCAATTAGTGCCATGTTTTCACACCTGAGCTGCATAAAAAGAACATCACAACCTGCTGCTGACTGGAGGCGACCACAAATGATTTAAAGAATCAACAATATATTTTCACGCTGGTTATTCCTACTTGAAGCAACAATAATCACATAGCTATTATCCTACTATGTATATAATTATACATAAGGGGAATTTTATTAGTTCCCTTTAGATGCAGTTGCATAGAAATACATAAGGTGAAGATTAATGACTTTGTTATTTCTTGTCGTAAGTAGGTCACCTTTGCCTGAGCCTTGCTTTCATCCTTCAACTAGATGTAACTAGGTGTTTGCCCGGTGATTGCTTTCCAAACATGGCTGTTTACTCATATCCAAAATATACATCTTGCAGAGACTGAGAAGCTATTGTTCTTATTGTTCTTAATATTACATAAGAACCCCCTCATTTCATTTGAAATGGACTGTCCCTACTGTTTTTCAACTTGCATGAGAGGGCGCAGTTAAAATGAGTGGTGAGTGGCCCCAGCTGGTTTAGCCTACTAAAAACTGAAAATATAGGCTAATAAAAGCAATCAACATATAATGGAAGACAGTCGATGACATACATTTTCTTATGTTATATTAATATGTAATATGTTTACATTTCATACAAACCATAATCATAAGCACAACTCTAACTTTCATTACAGCAAAAAAACAAAGGTCATCAGGGTTACGCTCAGTAAAGTTGTGATGACCCTACTTTGGGAGGAAAACTAGCTGATGTTAGCTAGTTAATTGCCAATGTTATCTGCCTTGTAGCAAGTTTATAGTATTTATTTCACCAATGCTAGACATGCTAAGTCTTGCAGTTGTTGCAAATGTTAATTTCAGCGTAAGCACATCTTGCATGTCGGATGAACTTCCTCCTCAAAGGGATGGCCGTCCGTAATATTCCCATACAGCTGACTTTGACTTTTTCGATGGGGGGGTTCACCTCCTTTTTTCATCATAAACACTGGTTGCACAGCCAACTGCTCACACCAACGAAGGGGTAACGTTACACTACACTGCATACAACCTGAGGGATTCCTCCACTTTCTATCTTTGACGAGTCATATTAAATTGGGGGAAAAACAGCTCATACCGTAGCAGGGCTCCAGACTAACTTTTTCATTGGTTGCACCGGTGCGCCTAACTTTTTCATCTAGGTGCACAAGCATATATTTTGGGTGCACCAAATGAGTGCTGGCCAATTTGGTGAATTAGTGTGATAACGATTATAGTGGCCAATATTGCGATTTGCGATGTGATATAATAAATTAATGATATTATGATTCTACTTGCTTGGTTTTCGAGGGAAAATGTGAGATTATTGATAGTTTTGAAACCCGAAATGGAATATATCAATTTAAAACATATTTAGAATCATTGAAAATATAAAAAATAAAGCATGTAATCGTGCAGCACTACACCCACTATTACATTTAATATGATTTTTTAAGTTTGGAAAAGTATAAATTTTTCAAGGAGTGGTGGGCGATGTGAGCTACTGTAGGCTACTAAAGCAGATAACACAATACATTATTGTGTCTGGTTACAATATGTATTCATTGAACTATTTAACTGCTCATCTCCGTCTCAAACAGCTGGTCCGATCAGCTGGTCGGCTCGGGAGTCAGTCTAATGACAGATGATCACTAGGCAGTTATGATTACTTCGAAGTCAAAAAGAAAAATTATGAAATAAAGGCCTCTCTGCCTCTGTCTATCTGTCTGCCTGACTTTCTCACTGCACACTGTCACTCCAACAGCATATCAAACGGTTAAACATGTACACAAAAAATGTGCAGCCATGTAACCTTTAGAAATTTTTGTAAACGTTCACACCCCTATAGGCTACACATTTGGTTGATGCTGCCCCTTTTTTGACTAAAGCCAGACTGGTGTGGTATTTTGCACCAGTTTCTCTTTTGTATAGAAATCAAAGTTCCAAGTAAAAGATGAAAATAATTGAATGTGATTTAAGTACAGTACGGTTATTTTAATCCATTGAATGAGGAATTGAGGAAAAATACTATACCGTGATTTAAAATAACATATACCATGATATAAGATTTGGTCCATAGCGCCCAGCCCTGGTTGCCGTCATTGCCGCTAATCAGGCTGAGGACAGCCCGTCCCGCTTGACAGTCTACTGTGTTTCACGGCCCATATGATTTTCACGATATCTAAAATGGACGGAATTGGGCATTAAAAACGTAATTGACAGTGGAATGCCACGGAATTTGTCAAATGTTGGTCAAATTATATTTTGGGGGGAAAAGTGGAACTTTTTCAATGTATTAAATAACCATGAATTACCACTTAATTATTAATTGAATTTGTCATAATTAGAATATTCGACTATAAAAGCTGAGTTCCCAGTCCTAGCTTGCACTGCAGCATTATGAGAACTAGAGTTTCCGCGCGCTCTGCGCGCAAGCTCAACCTCTAGTCGGTCGGGAGCTCAATTCCCTGCCCATTTAGGAGTGCGCAAGGAATTATGACAGATGTTTTTTGACACATGTTTAAGTGTGTCATCACTTGTGGTGTGCACTTATGTGGCAGTGGGGAAGTTTGGTGGATGGTAGGGTCAATGAGGGAGTTGTAAATGATCTCCACAACTTCAAAGTTTGTTATGTTTTGGCTTATTTATTAATAAAAAATAGATGTAAAACAGCAATGTTGTTTTGTCAGACCATCTTGATTGTCTCCCACAAAGACTCTCACACTTGTTGCTGGTTTGCTGAAGTCAGTGTACAGCCGGCCGTGTCCTGTGGGGCAGGGACACACCAACTCTTTTCTTCTCTTGTCCTGCAGAAGACACAGGGTCAGGTACTTACCAATCAAAAGAAAGTGCAATGTGAATATGCAAGATGGATTGTATCTCACCTTTACTGATTGTGACAGCAAAGGCCAGGCGAAGGGGAAACTGCCTCTGGATCACAGTGAATAGGAACTACTGGGCCGGTGAGGTGTCCATGGCATGAAGTAAGAATTCTGGCACAATGTTTTGTTGTTTAAGGTGTGGAACCAACGCCATGGTGCGATTGTCTCTTACTGGCAGCTTGAGTCCCTTCCAAGGCCATCCACATTTTCGGCAGCGGTCAACAGTTGGCTATCTTTGTCCTGTGTATGAAAAAGTATTTCAACATTTAAAAACCTCAATAATTTTTACCATGTTAGTGGCACGGCAGCAGTAGGGAAGAAGAGCAGCTTCAAGCGTGGCTTTGGCAGCAGAGGGGCTAGGAACAGCAATGTGTAGAAGTTAGAATCAAAAAGAAAGAGATGGTGTGTGTGAGAGAGAGAGGCACTGGTCAGACACAAGGTAGGCAAAGTAAAGAACCGTAATAGCATTGTACATGTAGTCAATGCAATGAGCTTGTAAGAGGCCATAGTGTAACAGTGAGCCAATATGTAATAATTTTTTGAAATTAAATCCATAGCTAGGCCTTTAATGTGGAAACCGTGGTTGAAATGGCTGAGCGCATAATATAATAACAGTTTGCCCATAATGTTACAACCTAAAATATTTTGTTTCACCAATTACATTATGAAGCAAGCATAATAATTCTCCTTATAGTGTGAGCATTTAATTGCATTATAAAATTAGTCAATTTATGGTTTGACGGGGTAATTGTTCAATGGAAAGTATAGTAGACTATATTTTGATATTGATTTATGAATCAATTTATGAATTTATTGAATCGATTTATGAAGCAAGCATGAGTCAATTTAATAATAACAAACCGCTTCTACAATACTCAAAGCAATAAAAGTAAGTGTAACAACAGCTAAAGGCCAGGACACACCGGTCCGACTACCCGAAAATGGAGTCTGCCGTTTCAGGCAGCTCCAGTCTGCCCGTCGCGGCCAAAAAAGTGCCAAGAACACACCGAGCCGACTATTGAATTTCCGTACGCTCTGCGCTTGCGCGGGACGTAATGTCTCCATAACAGCAGGCGGCGCTAATCTGTATTGTGGCCCAAAAAAATACGGAAGCCGGAAATGATGGGACAACTCTCTAGACCATAAACATAGATAGAAATACGTATTTATATTTATGGACCATAAATAGCACCATTTTTAGCAGAGAGTGTCGAGCATGGTGTCGAGCAGTCAACAATGGTTGATGCATGTGAGTACTCGCTGAACGAAACAAACAAACACATTAAAACAATGGCTAACTGTTATTAGCTGTTTTTGCTACCCGCCTCACTTCCGGGCTTCACTGATTCGCTAGCCCTCCACCAATCACATTGCTCCAAATGAAAGACTGCCCGCGCAATCGGCTCAAAAGAAGCCCAACGACATCTACGACGACCGATGTCACGGCACACACCAAAAAGATTTGTGTCCCCGCCCCCCCGCCCCCTTCCAGACTCTCCGACGGCGATTATCGGGCCGGTGTGTCCTGGCCTTTGGCAGCAACAAACTACAGTGAAATAAAGCACAGGCTTCTGGGGGAGGGGAAGAGGAAGAGGGAGAAGGGGGGGTTAGGTGCGAGGGCGAGATTGCAAATGTATATTGGCTACCTGACGTGGAGAGTAGGCTAATATAACATTTTAGACGGCAGGGCCCTAACTACAGTGAAATAAAGCACAGCATTGTGTGGGGGAGGAGAGTAATATTACATTGTAGCAAGTATTTCAGCAAGTTTGTCGACGGCGGGCCGTTTAGCAAAAAAGTGTAGTGTATAGACATAACGTCTTACCTGGGAGAGTGTGTCGATGCCGGGTCCATGTAAGCCCAGCAGCCGTCGACGAGGGTGGGTCCGTTATCTTAATCCTGCCGTTAGCAACTTTATGTCCGTTATCTTAATCGGGCCGTGTCGACGGCGGGTCCATGTAAACCGGGCCGGCTGCGAGTCCATGTAAGCCTGGCCGGCTGCTGGGGAGTGTCAACGGCGGGTCAACTTTACGTCCGTTAAACTCTAACCTGCCGTACGTCCGTTAAACTTTATGTCCGTTATCTCTAACCTGCCGTTAGCGACTGGGCCGTTAGCAAATGCCGTTTGCGGCCAGCTGCTGGCATTCATGTGGCAGGTATGTGGCAGGTATGATACCTGCATGCTGCTGCGCACTGTGAGACTGCGTGCGCACTGGGCGTTGGCACATGCGCACTGGATGCGTACCAACTGTCGAACAACTGGTGAGACACGCCAGCTATTATAGTAGGCTATTATAGTAGTATGATGTCCACATTCAAATATAACTGTTTAGTTTAGTTTTTTTATTGTTTGCTTTGCTACTTTTCTTTCAAATAAATGTATTGATTTAACCTTCAGTGCATCCTTAAAAAAAATCACACTCTGCCTCCTTCGGCGCTTAAGGTGTCACTTTGGATTGATATGTAGATAAAAATAACATGAATGTATTTTTCCACCAATTTTTTTTTATAACTTTCTTCTTCAACTCGAGTCCTCACCATACAAACCATATTCATCTTTATTTTAAGGATTTTAACCCTTTAAATTCTAGTTGTTTTAGAAAAAGTCACTCGTTTTTTTTAATGGAAAAACACAAAATATCAATTAAAAGCTAAATAATTAGTCTGAATTGGATTTTTTTGAGGGGGATTATAAGAGTGTGATAGATGTAAAAAATGTGCAATGAAATTGATTTGAATGCATTTCTATATTTTTTTATATCTAAGATTTAAAAAAAGACTCACACTCAGCCTCCTTCGGCGCTTAAGATGTCACTTTGGATTGATATGTAGATAAAAATAACATGAATGTATTTTTCCACCAATTTTTTTTTATAACTTTCTTTTTCAACTCGAGTCCTCACCATACAAACCATATTCATCTTTATTTTAAGGATTTTAACCCTTTAAATTACAGTTGTTTTAGAAAAAGTCACTCGTTTTTTTTAATGGAAAAACACAAAATATCAATTAAAAGCTAAATAATTAGTCTGAATTGGATTTTTTTGAGGGGGATTATAAGAGTGTGATAGATGTAAAAAATGTGCAATGAAATTGATTTGAATGCATTTTTATATTTTTTTATATCTAAGATTTAAAAAAAGACTCACACTCAGCCTCCTTCGGCGCTTAAGATGTCACTTTGGATTGATATGTAGATACAAATAACATGAATGTATTTTTCCACCAATTTTTTTTTATAACTGTATTTTTCAACTCGAGTCCTCACCATACAAACCATATTCATCTTTATTTTAAGGATTTTAACCCTTTAAATTCCAGTTGTTTTAGAAAAAGTCACTCGTTTTTTTTAATGGAAAAACACAAAATATCAATTAAAAGCTAAATAATTAGTCAGAATTGGATTTTTTTGAGGGGGATTATAAGAGTGTGATAGATGTAAAAAGTGTGCAATGAAATTGATTTGAATGCATTTCTATTCTTTTTGCTATTTAAGATTTAAAATGTGCCCTCCATTAAGGGCCATTGTACGGCACACAGAATTCTATTAAAACCACACTTTTTGACCCTGCTGCCAAAAGATGAGAGAAACTGATTTTTTTATTATTCTTTTGGTTCCTTGTACTAATGTCTTGACATTTTCCATTTTTTGTGTTTTTTACTAGTTGTTGCTAATTTCACACATATGCCAGTGTTTCAACTACAGGCTAAAATGTAAATTTGCACTCCCTTGCTACTTAGGCCACTGCAGGCCACATGAATACATTATTTGAGATAACATGCCCTGTCTGGGTTCTTCATAATAGCATAGAGTAGTGTATATGTGTATTTCAACAAATATGTATTTGTGAATATGTGTGCCTGTGTGTGTATCAAATAACAGATAGTGAAATTCACATAGAAATACAGCTCAATGTAAATCCATGAAAACTGCATGTTTCGATCCCATGGTTAATTGAGGATAAGTTTGTGAATATGGTAATATTACACATTCATCCTGCTCTTATAACTTGAAATTTTATATTTTTATGATTTTTTCAGATGTTTTATGAATTAAGTCCTGCCTATAGCCTTTACAACTGATAACAATACAAAATGAATCACAGTTCCCTCGTTTCCACTAGGGGTATCTTTGCTCTTCAGGCCTATAAGGATGAAATTCACGCATCAGCTGTAAAATAGTAAAAATGTAAAATTTCAAGGTATAAGAACAGGATGAATGTCTAATATTACCAAATTCATGTATTTAACCTCAATTGACCATGGGATCAACACATGCAGTTTTTATGGATTTACACTGAACTGTTTTTCTCTATGTGAATTTGAGTGTCTGTGTTTGGATACACACACAGACACGCACACACACTTATTTGTCGAAAAACACATCTATACTATACTATGCCATCACTAAGAATACAGAGAGAGCATTTCAGCTGAAACAATTTATTCATGTGGCCTGCAGTGGCTAGTAGCAGAGGAGAGCAATATTAAATCTCAGCCTGTAATTAAAACCAATGGTATATGAGAGAAAACCGATGCAATTTAAAAAAAAACACAAAAAATTTAAATTTTCAAGACATTAGTGCAAAGAAATAAAACAAAACAAAAAAAATCTGGTTTCTATCAGCTATTGGCAGAAGGGTCAAAAAATGTCGTTTGAATGGGAGTCAATGAGGCGCTTATTTGGCCAAGGAGGCTGAGTGTGAGGAAAATTAATATACAGTGCATTATTGTGTAAATTAATGAATTGAGGATACAATTCATAAATTGGTCAGAAAACATTAGCCTTGACCAAATATGAAGCCATTTGCATGAACACAGCCTCAGCAGTTGTGAAATGAAAAACCAAAATGTACCAAAAAGGGCCTAAGATGCACTGAAGGTTAATTGTGGTTGTTCATTACAAGAACAATCATAAGCATTTGAAAAATATGATCTTAGAATTACGAAATAAATTATCTTCATTGGGACATAGTCCTTACTCACGGTTCCTTGGTAGACTCAGAAACTGGTAGTAGCAGTTGTTGGTCCCACAGCACTCCTGAAATTGGCAATTAGGTCCAGGCATCACAGCTGGGTGGTAAGGGAAAGGGGACAGGGAGATGTTAGAATTGGAGTGAAACACACACACAGACATAATATTCTCTATTATATAGTTAGATTACTTAGAAATTCGGGAACATAAAGCTGTGTGATTGACATAGACATGCTCCCCTTTGGCATGCAGCAACTTTTCCAGCCCCTTCATGACAGCAGCATGTGGCAGGTCTCTATACTTTTAATGATAAATGTCCATATAATTATTATAATAATGTCCAGTGTCCATGCTAACTCAGAAAATCGGTGCAAATTGTTTCCCACACTTAGCCCACTCCGTGCTCTACTTACGGGTGAAGTTGATATAGGCTATTAGCTAGCTAACAGCAATCCACTCTTGTCTACAGCAATGCGCCAAGTAGCCTAGTAGAATTTCAAATGAAGCCGTTCTAACCACGGGTCATCGCATTTTTAAGATAGGCCTTCAAACACAAGTATAAAGACAACGGGCTGATAACTCTGAATAATACTGAAAAAATAATTAAACTTACTTTTTTCTCTCGATCTCAGCTCTCAAACCGTCGTTTTGCTCTGTAGTCCCGCCCCTTCCAGTAACCGGGTAGGTACCTTTGCGCTGCACTGATCCTGGCACCGCCCGCCTGCCTGAAGTAAGATGGTCTGGTAGGACCAGGCTAGCTATCCAACAAATGTAATTGCTATATTGTTTTTTGTATTTTGTGTGAACTGAACATATGATGCATTTGATGCCGCTCCATCATCCACCTTTTTCAGAAATTATTGTCTCCAAAATTACTGATTTTAAATGGCATAAGAGTCCTGTGTTTTTAGACTAGCCTACTTGTAGCCAATGGATCAATATCTAATGTAGTTGTACAAGGATGTATGTTTAAAAATGCATTACAAATCTGAAAAGTTTAAATACTTACTGCATTGTGTTTGCTTTGGTCAGTCTCCCACGGTTGCTGGAGGGATGTGTCACACCATCAAGCCTTAACTGTCAAACCAGGTGATGATATTATTGTAGTTAGGACATAAGTCCTGACGGCGGAGAAGTGAGTAACAACTCTTTCCACCTGCTCTGACTCCCATATTTGTGTGAGGTCTTTGTCAAGCTCTTCATTTGTCTCCCTCACCACTGATAGCAGAATACAGTAAATATTTGAGAGACTTATTGCCTGAATTGGATTAATTACGCTGTCTTGGGTTTCTGCAATGCTTCCGGAGAAGTCACACAACATTAACAAGCTGTCAAGCAGTGAACTGACATGGTTTGTCTCAGTGACTTGTCGTTGGTTTGCCTAACTTTATATCTGCGTGTGAGTGAGAGAGTGAGAGTGAGTGTCTTTGCCTCTGTGTAAGCGCACCGTTTGCAAACTTTTAGACTGCACACACTTATAATCTGTGAATGTTCGTGTCCAGGAAGTTGAGTGTGTACGTGTGTGAGACAGAAAATGAATAAGAGAGGGAGACACTGACACAGCAGCAGCATGAGAGTAAGAAAAGGGAGGGGGTTAATGGAGCTTGACTAAACCGAGCGCTTGTACATAAATTGACATGTGCAATTAGGGAGATGTACACAGTCCCCCTGGTCTGTTTAAGATCTGGAATAGTTTCCTAACAGCTTCAAGATGCCCTGTTTTGGCTTTGGTTTCAATCTAAATCGGGTTTGACCTTGTTGAATAATGGTGCTAGTGAAGTTCGCTCTGTTCTCTTTGGCTCAAGTTCAACTCCACACCATACATGACGGCAAACACAGAGCAAAGTTTGGCTTTGCTGGAATCTGATGAATGGTGGATGAGATTCTGAACTGAGCTCGAGTTCCTAACACTGTGATTTTGCAAGGTGGTCTTAAACACTTTTGGTTTTGGTTTCCTGTTTATGTGTTGTTTAAAGATGGAGGGGGCATTAAAACTAGCGTTGCTGAGGGTTTAGCTATAGTGCAACCTCGCCTGGAACCTCTCAAAATGAAATGCTTTGGGCCACTCCACGCTATTTGTATTCAGCTTTGTTTTTCTGCTTTTGTTTTCTGCCTTATCTTCGACAGATGACCCCTTTTTTCACCAAGAGCGTAAGTACCTGCTCAACATTTTAGCGGCCAATCAAGCTTTATTAGAGGCTTTCAGCACTTACGCAGTGAAGAGTGGCAGACTGCAACTCCAGAGGGGCATCACACGGGTTAAAGACATCTGCCAACATCTGTAGCTGTGGTTAACTTTTAATTGTGAGGCCCAGCAAGTGAGCGAGCCGCATGGTGGAGAGGGGGCTGGCAGGCTGCATATTTCAGCCGAGTGTTCACAGAGCATTTTTCAGGCCGGCCATGTGGACTCAATGATGGCGACCAGGGGTGTGCTGTGCTCCTATGAAATATTAAATCTGCTCAGGCCCCCAAGTGTGGACAGACCACCTGCAAGCAAGCGTGGCGTGCGGCGAGCCCAGAGATCAGATGTCCCTCAGCAAAGCACATGCACAAACATACACATGTATGCATGGGGGGCGGAAACTATTCCCTCTAATGTCCCAAAGAATAAACCTGTAGGCCTGCACATGCTTACACTAATGGACACAAACACATACAAGAAAAAAAACTCTGAAGACATAGAAACACTCCAGATCTCTCGAAAACAAGTGAGCATGTCTGCAGATTGCTAGGAGTGAACATTATTTTCAATGAAAATTCTTATGCTTCTCTTACATCTGTTGTTAGCCATGATACAGTGAAAAAATTATTGATTCACCTACGTAGTTGCAGTGAAAAAATTGAATGGTCGCATGGTGGACGGAGATGAAGAAATATAACAGGAAAACAAAAACAGAACGGAAAACGTGGAACTTTCCAGTCCAAAGGAACTTAAGCCTACTTCCAAACGCAGCCAAGAGGACAACGGGTGCTTGTCGACTGCCGTCCCCTTCAGGGCCTCGTTCATTTACGCGTCGTGCAGTCGGTCCTCAGCCTCCCCTCTGCTCCCCTGAGGCATCTCTGCCTGCCCAGATGTGCAGCTGTTTATGTGGAGCAGCAATAAAAGCAGCTGGCCTGCCCTCTACATCCTCAAAGTGAACAGATGGGGTCGCCATTCTCCAAACACACTGCTCTTGATGAAGCGACTGGGTGCTCAGATAATGCAATTCCACTTAGAACAGGTTTAGGTTTATTTTCACAACAAACTGCCTGCTGTGATAATTGTAATGTGGCAAGTTGGGAAATGTTATGTCATAATCCATTTGTTTTTCACCCAAGATTTATAACTTAAAAGAAAGACTTGAACTACCCTGTCGCTAATGTTGAAATTGATATGTTATGGTGAGCATCGGGACAAAATAACATATGTAAACAGAACAACCACAAAAATGCGTGAATATCATATATCATATATATATATATATATATATATATATATATATATATATATATATATATATATATATATATATATATATATATATATATATATATATATATATAGTGTCATTGGTATGGACTGTCATGGAAAAAGTGATACGTTGTTAAGCTGTGGTTGCATGGAAGAACAAAAAAACATAAATGCCTTTTTTGTATGAATGATATAACTTGATCCTCCAAATGACTTCAATTCTACATTTTTCACTTCAATAATACTATAAGAAAACGGCACGCACAAACATTATTAATCCATAATATGATGGTTTGACAACACTGTCTTCAAAAAGCATTTATTTCAACTGTTGATCATAATTACAATGATAAACCAGATATCTTGACTGACTTTGATTTTGAGAAACTAAGCAGTTTATGCCATCAACAATAATAAATTAGTAAATTCAAACTCACCTTGTAACAGCAGCACATATCATAAGGCCCTATGTACCGGTACATCCCTGCCATTTGATAGACACTAGTGACACCCTGTGGTAATTTTATGTCAGTGACCTTTCACAATAACTCAAATAAGTGCATCCATAATTCTAAATGAGCCTACCTCACCAAGAAGGAAACATCTCTAGTGAAGTGCTAAGAATTACTTTTACCTTCAATATAATATTAAATAGAAATCACAACGAATAACAAGAGTAAAATAATCATATAACTTCTACTTGATCTGAATGTCAACTTGTCCTGTCTGCCACCAGCAGTTAGTTTCAGTTGAATTTCTGATGCATTTACAAACTGCCAGACTGCTGTAGCTGTGAGATGCATAATGGGATCGTCTGTAGGCCTATTTGTGGTATTGTCTGTATTGTGTCTGTTGTAAATTGTGTCTTAGTGTCTGTTTATTCTCTCCGCAATATGTTTAATGTTATTGTGCCCCCTCCGAAAAGCTTTTTGGGTTCCCCATTCGTGCATTTTACATTCTAGAAGTGTCAAATTGTGGACATAAAATTGTTTATTAATAATATGATGATGACTTGTGAATAAACTATGATGTAGCCCAGTGTTTATGTCCCCACAAAGGTCTGTCACAAGGTGGCAGTAGAGGCCTACTGGCATTTTCCCATCTGCCCCTTAAAGTAGAGAGCTTCCTGTGCGCACCTGGTTCATCTGAGCCAAATATACAAGACACTGCGTGCTTGGAAAAAAGACAACTGTGCACTTCATAAGGTGTGAAAGTCAACCATGTCCAAGAGGACCTATCCTATTCATTGAATAAACACGCTCAGGTCCTGGAACAATCAGGCTTATTATTATTATACTTTGAGGACATCAGTTTGAAATTCATTAAAAAAACAGTTTGGTTGGACTATGTGTAGTGGACTCTGCGTGATTTGAGCATGCTCTGGTCTATAATAAAAGGTAAAAACTCTGCAGGAGCACCATGCATTGCTAGCAAGACATTGACTTGCCCTTGGAATATATTTGTGAATGAACCCAGGCAGAGGAGCTTTCTCCCTCCTCCTCTTTCTCCTCATCTGGATACATTTCACAGTTCACCTAACAGGCCAATCAGCGTGTTTTGTGTCATTCAAGAGGAGGTTAGCCTGTCAATTTAGTTGCCTTGGAGACTACAAATCAATAGCACCATGCAGTATATTCTTTACCTATTCCCAATGAGCGTGTCCTGTCGCTGCTGTCGTCATCAAGGCTGTCTCAAATGGGGGGGGGGGGGGGGGGTAGAGTCACCTGCACTCTGATTGGCTCCCGCTGATAATGAGCTGCCATTGAGATTTTTCTGGGCTCGTGCAGGGAGGGGGCGTGTCTCAGGCTGAACAAGTACACGCCTCCAGCATAAATACCCAACACAACTGAGGTGACGGTCAGTCACTCTAATTTTTGTAGAAGAGCAGCCTCTTCTCGTGTTCAAAGGCAGTCAAGACTTGTCGCGCAGTGCCTTACGGTGTAGGTGAGCGTCCCGCGCTGCCTTGGAGCGAGCCGAAAAAAAAGGAAAGAAAAGAACATTAAAAGTAGAGACAAGTCAGTGGCTGTAATTACGTTCCCTAATCAGCAGAATTGACAGCAGGTGTGAATTCATGTCTGTATTTTCCCCGCAGATATACTGGTAAGTAGGCTACAGCATCTGTTCGACTTTCGTGTGTGTGTGTGTGTGTGTGTGTGTGTGTGTGTCATGGGTTTGCTTACTGTGTTCTTCTTTTTGTCACTCGCTTAAACAAAAATACTAAATTAAGACTGTACATGTGTTGCATTTTTTAAAGCTCACCAATAATAACAATGAAGTGTACTGTTGTGGTCTGATTGTGATGGTGATTTCCCTCAGTATCGGTAACCTTTGATGCTGCACCCACTCTTATTTCCTTGTAGATGTTGGGTGTTACCCCCCTGAAATTGGAAATATCATAGCACAATGAATGGAGTGTAGCCCCCCCCCCCTTTTTTTAAAAGAAAAGTCCATGCCCTTTAATATCCATTTTCAAGACCCTTTACGAACCAGGAAGCTTGCAAGCTTACTTTGTTGCTTCCTTAAACATCTGAAGGGAATAAGATACTGTGTTAGGTGCTGCAGGTGCAGTGCAATTGGAGAAGGATGGATGCACCCTGCTCCTATCTATTACTAATATCTGTTATCGGTGTACATTTTTGAAAACCCCTGTCTTCGGGCAGTCATTACCCTGTCTCCTTGATTTACTTGATGAGACATGAATAGAGTACATGTTTTGTTTATGTAAGCCCCTCGGTTCCTCCCAGCTCTTTTGTTGCCCTGTCTGCAAGTCTCTTTCAAACATTGTTTTGAGAGCACTGTTTGAAACCTCAGCAGGCTTTTGGCTTTCTGTTTCTAACAGGAAGTTGAGAAGCGACCTCTTTACTGTAACCACACTTTTTTTCTGTGTAAACTTTGCAGTCAATGTTGTGCATCTCCGATCTTTCACATTACTTAGAAATCTGGAAAAGGTGTTTTACGTTTTGTTTTGGGTTAAGTTTTATTACAAAGGTGTGACTAGAAACTCCTTGAGCTGGTGCTGCAGGCTCGTCTAAAATTCTTTATATTTTTTTATTATTATTGTCTCTGCACTCGCGAACAGGAAGACCTTTTTCTCACAGCAGTAGCTGAACATGCATACGAATCGGCAGCCATTGAAAATGTGGTGCCAATCGCTTTACATAATGGTCAATACGATTTTCACCCCCACACACATCAATAAGGTTACCACAGGGCACTGGAGTGGTAACTGATCCATGATGTGTTTTCAGTGGCAGTCTCAACCCACAGGAATCTGGATGCAACCCATTCATTTCAGCACACACATCCTGGGGTTCTTACTCAATCCCAATCACCACCCACATACCTGCAGAGCTGTGTGACTCGGCAGGTGGAAAAGCTCAGCACTGGCACGGAATATCAGCAACTTTGCCCTGTCACCACAAAGGCTGAGATTTATGATGGTGGGAGTAGTATGAACTGAATGATCTCAATAATGCAAGATGCAAATTCCCTTCTTGTGCTGTGAGATTGTTTGTGGAGGCCCCTTGGGCTCCTGTCAGCGCCACTACAGCACAGACGCACAAGGAGCTGGCATGGGCCTTGTATAGTCTTTAGACAGGTGGATGAACCTGGTGTCATGGTTATGTAATGTTTTAAGGCAATCATGTCGGCTCCTGCACTGGTCACGTGGGTCACTTGTCTGCAACTCCACTTGTTGTAATCCAGGGTTACAATTATCACTTCATGTTCTGTTCTGGCTGTAAGCGCTTGATGCCAGTGAGCTATAAATGAAATGCACTGGAAAGGACGTAATTGATTTAACTCTTTGTCAAATTTCATATGAATTGAGCTTTGAAAAATATTGCACAAATCAACTCGCGTATGGCTGCAAACCATTGTTTTCATAATTGATTAATGTCCCAATTACACGTTGATTGTCAAAGATGCAGTTTCCAAATTGCTTGTTTTCTCTGATCATCATTTCAAAACTCAGATGAAATGACCTTTTCTATAATAGGATGGCTAGGGGAGAAAAACCCACCATATATTAGAGAAGCTGGAAACTTAATTTGAAAAATAGTCAAATTGTTGCTTGTTATATTTTCTGTCTGTCACCTTATTATTTGACTTTTTAGTGCTCAACTGTAGTAATCCTACATGCATTTTTGACATATGGTACATGACTGACTGTCTTGTACCTGCTGCCCATCTGTCTGTGCCCTGGCTGGATGTGGGATTAGGAGACCAACAGGTCCAGATATCTGGGTCAGGAGGTAAAGAGGTTTACTGCTATCTACCACACCAGCCTCACACATTTAATCCATCATCTTATTCGGCCTAATGGCACTCTTTGGCATTGACTTTAATTGACTAGTACATGCAGGTCTGTTAACTTATAGAACACTTAACGTCTCCTCGTTAGGAATAAAGTATGACTCTCTTTGAGTGCACACATTGTCCAGCCCTGCTCGACACTTAAAGCACCAATAGATGTGACTGTACTATGCTTGTGTTTGTTTCCTCCCAGGTTGACTTGTTACTTGTGCACCCCCACTTCCTCCTCATTGTGCCCCTTTATGTTTTATTAGGCCGATGTTCTGTTATTCTTAGCCGAGCAGGATGTTTATACGATCCCCGAACAGAAATATGACTGGCAAGGACAGAGTGTTTATCTTTCTGTCCCCTCCCACCTTCTCTTCTCATCTCCTTCTCTGCTCAGGTCTTCACTGTCACTGTCCATCCCTCCGTCCCCTCTTCCGCTGCTTTTTGCATGCCTGCCTCACCCTCTTCGCTCCACATTCAAGGATAAAATAGGTTCAAGAACAGCCCCAGCTTACATTATTTTTCCATGTTAAACCTTTCGTATCCTTCGTCTCCCTTTCTTTTCTTTTTTTTTCGGATATCCGGGTATTGTTTTGGCCAAGTATGCTGTTCTGGCTGAGTGGTGCAGTAAAATTGGTGATTTAGCCCAGAAGTTGTTTGTTCTTGTTGTATTTCAAAGTCATACTATAATGCTAATGTGGTGCTGCACAAGAAGTGTCTCGAAGTCAGCCACCTGTCAATTACACAGAAACTAAACAAAGTTAACATTAGCTACTACTAGTCAACAAACTAAATCAACATGGAGTGCTTTTTAATACTTGTGAATTCAAGCTTAAGAGTTTGCGTGACTTCTTCTTTCAAGAGTTACATAGTCTTGTTTTAAAACAATTTAAGGTTTTATTTGTAGAGCACAGTTGAAATATAAAACGTTTATGTGCAGTGTGAGGGTTTGTCTAATAAAATCACGATAAACTTAGTGTTTTTAGGTTATTGTTGTGCCAGTAAACCTGAAGATGTATACATAACTTATACCAACGGCTTTGCTTATACATTCAGAATGTGTCATGCTGTAATTGCAATTTAAGTAAAACTATTGCAGGTTTTTGAAAAAAAAATTTAATAAAGGGACTAGTTAACTTGTCAAATACTGAAATTATTCAGCATTATCTAATAGATTTTGAAGCAAGGCTGTCTTGACTTGACGGGATGAGTAAGACTGGTGAATGGTAAGATGTGGAAAACGTGTGTACGTAACCACTCCTTATTAATCAGTAGGGTTATTTTTCACCATTCAAAATAATTTCTTTAAGATTTTAAATGAGTCGAGCAAAGCCCACACATCTCTTCTCAAAAGTCCATTGAATTGTATACGTTCAGGATGTGAACCTGTTCTTTTTTTCTTTGTTCTATATGTCCAGTGACCAAACAATCCACAAGCCTGTGGCCACTAACCACAAGGCTTTAAATGGAGACTGTGAGAAGGACGCTCGGCAACTTGTCTCAAGACAGCGTCTGTCAGTCCTGTGACCTCCCTTTTCTTTTTTTTTTAATACTTTATCTTAACGACAATATTGAATAGTAAATGCACTGAACATGGATAAACAACCTCTTGTTACTTTTATCTAAAATGGAAAGTTTGGCCAAGCTTAATGGAACGTAGAGCATCAAGTTCCACCTCAGTCAAATACCACAGTACGCCCCCAGCACAGTCTCACAATGACTGTTATCTTGTTGCTAGTGCAAGAGCACATCATCCTGTATATAGAAAACGGCCACCTTATGCAAGCCACAGCATGAACTGTGCAGCATTGCAGTGCATTAGCACATCCTAGTAGTGCACAAGCTGACTTTGGTGTGTTGTGGTCAAGATGTGTAGAGTATAAACAAAACTATTGAACATTAACATTTGAGACTTTTGACTGTTTCTGCGTCTGAAGCAACTGTCAGTCTTGACAGTTGTTGATTATCATGGCTTTTAGAACACAGAATATAATAGATTTGTAGTTGTCCTTCATATGGTCCATGATTGCACAGTATCTATAATCACAACTTCTTTCCGTCTTGCAGCCCAGTGTTTGTGCCCAGCCGAGATATGACTGAGGTGATGATCAACAGCACCTCCATGGAAGACATGAGACTCAGCCCCAGCAAGGACAGACTCTCCTTCCAGGTAGGACACGCACTCACACAACCATGAAATGCCACTTTTGTCCCTATTCCCTGTCCGTTCATTGTCATGGCTTGGATTGAAGGCACGGGAGTGTGTGTGTGTGTACACTTGTTGTTTGTATGAAAGGCCATCCATTATAAAATGGCTTAACAATGTTTACAATTTGTTGAGCTTACAATTTCTTGTCAATAAGTGCAATGACATAAAATCCATTTGAAAGTGTGTCTAAGCCAAGTAACACTAATTTGACATTTAAAATTGGATGAAAATACAATGCTGAGAAAATGGCATAATTTTCTACAACTTTTTTTCATTCTCTAATATGTTGGTTAGAGGACATTTGAGGATACGGTTGGCTACCACTTTAGATATAAAGTAAATGGTGTAACAAAAAGAAACCCTGTAGATTCAAAGAGATGAGAGAAGCAGCCATCAGGTGGTCTTGACAAGGTGTTTCCAGCATCTTTGTTTTACTGTCAGCTCAACAGGGCCATCTTGGAGACAAAACTACTCAAACACACAGCTGCTTGCTTGGTTTAGAGTCACAATTGTTTTCGGGTGGAAAAAGAATGACATTGCCTGATGGTCTTACTAAATAATTTCATCTTTTACAATAAAATAGTTTAAGTAGAAATATTTTATTAATTTGGACAGGGTATTGGCCTAATGGTTAGTGACGCTGATTTTTAACTTGTGTCAAGGTTTTTAATATAGAAATATTCTTGGAAGATCCACCTGCTGAGGCTTTCACAACTATTTCCTGTTGGCAGATCATTGTTTGATATATGAATGTGTACCTTTTTCATGGCTTGCTAATGCCATGCTGCATGTAGATGTTGACTCGGGAAGGATGTAGACTGACCCAGAGGAAAAGACTGGCTTCCTCACCCCACACTTCACACCCCAGCTGTGAATTTGTCTAAGAGGATGAGAGGGGGGGGAGTGGGTGGGTGGGTGGGTGGGTGGGTGCCCATTCTTCTCTTTTTACACCCTGCTCCATATTTCCTCACCTCGGCCATTTGCCCAAGATCTCTTCCACTCAGAGAAGCACTGTATGCAGCAGTGATGTTGCCACCAGTAACTTCCTCCGTGGGTGTCAGGAGCTTTGACAAAAAAGGTTACCAATAACTTCCAGCTGGGACTATAAAAGGCACTGAAATGAATGTGTGAATATTTGCAAATCGTTACCAATTTACAGAATTATCATCTCAAAAGGCAATGTCATGATTTCGGCCTATAGTGTGCACATGCCTCCACCAGCCCCAGCTCACACCCCCAGAAGATCTGAAAATAGCCAGCATTGTGTCTGGCTGATGTGTCGGTACCTCCTGCCACTGGAAGTGAAACAAGTTATGACGTGTGTTAGCTAGGGGTCAAAATGCAAGGTCACTCACTGCCTTAACTCCCCTTGGAGCTGACGCACTGTAACAATTGGCGAAGCGTGCCAGAAAATGCAGATACAGGCATTAGACTTGAACACAGACATGCTCACAACACACGGTTGCATGCATATAATCACACTAAGTATGGTTTTGCAGACGGTAAATGCTGCAGATAGATGCTTACATGCTTTTATAACAAATTCTCACATTCACAAGGCATATTTATAGCTTTGTCTTTTTCCTCCCCACTCATCTGTCTTCTATGGAATTCATGGAGACTTGAACACAGCTGGATTCCCTCTATCTCTTCCCGGCGTCACAGTCTCTCTCCTGCTTCTTCTAATGCTTTCTTTCCACTCGGCACTATGCCCAGCCAGCGACATGTCTGCCCCCCTCTATGTCTTGGAGTGAAATATGCAAGTCTAAAAATATTCCTCCTCTTTATCCAAACAACAGCAAAAAAAATGCTGTTCTTGGACCAGGAGTGGCAGGCTTGTTCCCTTGGGCCATTTCTCCGGTTCCTGAGAACAGAGGGTCTGAGGTTGATGTCCAATCTTGCCAAGACAGGGAATGTAATCTTTTCAGAATGTCTCATGCCCTACAGTTTAGACCCAAACATTTGAGAGTGCTGCATTTATAAGCAAACTTATCTGGTTACGCAGATAGCGCAGCTTCACTAATTTCATGGTTGTGAAATACGAAGTATTCAACACTAAATGCTGACCTTTTTATAGTAATGTGCGTTTCCATGTATACACCATGTCCCAGTTAACCTTTCAACTTGTGTTTCCAACTTACTGTTGCTTTAAAATGCCCTGATTATACTCTTGTATAATCTTCAGAGTAGTGGGTGATGTGTAACTGGATGAGTTGGTTAGCAGCTATACGAGCTGCTTGCCACAATGCCTTCCAAAACATTTACATTAAACATGATGCAGCATTTCCTACAGGTCTCTTTAAACATGCCTTATTCACCCATACATGCCACTGATATAAATCTTCCTTGTGCAATTTAGTTTTTGGCTAGCCAAGCTAGCTTGGCTGTAGGAATGTGGCCTGTGCAAGAGCAGGTATTGCCAGTAGGATTTTAAGCAACCACTTCCCGTCACATATGTTTAGTCTTCACATCACTTCCTTCACAGTTGTTTAACCTTCTAGTGGTGCCTGCAACACTTCTACAAGGCTCCAGCAAACTTTCTGGTATCCCAGAGGCTACCACACACTGATCAGAAATATGCTCACACATAATTTCTCGCCTTTTTATAATAGAGGATAGCTGACTCTCCTTGCTTGAAAAAGCCAGTCCTGTATTTCAGAAAATGTTTTATTTAAGTCCTGTGGTAATGAACTATTTATAACCAGTATTCTACCCTCGTCTGTCTTTTTTAGATATTCCCCGACCCATCAGATTTTGACCGTTGCTGTAAGCTCAAAGATCGTTTGCCATCCATTGTGGTCGAGCCGACAGAGGGTGAAGTTGAGAGTGGCGAGCTTCGCTGGCCTCCAGAGGAGTTTCTGGTCAGTGAGGAGGAGGAGGAGGAAGAGGAACAGAGTAATGGCACTCTCCCAAATGGACAGCCGACACAGAATTCTCAGCACTAGAGGATGAGCTGTGCATCCACACTCTCGTTCCCTCTTTCTTTCTCATAGACTCTCCCTTTCTTCTACACTGCACCTAAGCGCTCCCAGACATGCATTCAGTGTCTCGAGATGCCTTCTCGATGTCCTTTACACCAAAGCGTCACTCCCACAAGAGAAGCAATACTCACGAGGCAACTTTCTCACACAATGATTTATCCTCCATGCCTGCCAACCCATCAAACGGACGTTAAAAGAACAGAAGGCACATTTCTTACCTACTCTCACTTCCTACCATGCCTACAACCATGTGTCTCGGCCCAGTTCAGACGTCCTGTTGGACAGCGGCAGCTCCGTTCTACGTGGACAGCTCTTACGCTGCAGCAGACTGCAGCTGCTCTGTACTTCACTCCCAAATGGCTGGCGTCATGACCCCAGAGACTTCATAATCGCATACAGAACTAATGTGGTACCTGTGGGGATTATTGTCTAAAGTACAATGTCCATACCTGTGTTAAGCTTCTGGATTGATATGTTAATAATTGTGATTTTCACTGCTGTCAATATATTTGTCTGTTTGAGGGTGAATGTGTTGTGATGTTACTGGGATTTTCTTTAAATTCTCCACAAGATTTGTCTAAATAAAAAAAAAAAGATGAAGGCTTTGGCCAGGCATTTACAGTAAGAAGGCTGCCTGGAATCATTGAAGAGAAGTGAGCAGAAGGCATCATTTATTAAACCAGCATGCTCTGCTATGCTTACGTGATAAATTCATTTGTACAACGGCTTGTTGCTCAGGAAGGTAAAAGTTATGCTATGATCCTCATCACATTGGCCTCCTGTAAGCCTTATGACAAACGGTACTTAGATGACGAAGCAAAATAGTGGAACACTGAGAACTAAACGTGACAGGTTTTTGTTCAAAAGGGCCAAGCTGAGTAAGGACTGAATCTGTATTATTTTTGAAAATAGTTGATAAAGCACTGTACAGACCCAATGAAGGATATGTAAATACTTGTTCCCAATTAGCCAACCCCTGAGGCCTTGTAGAATGCTGATTTTTGTTTGTACTTTGCGTGTGGTTTCTTTTTAGATGGAAACAAACCTAGAATCGCTCCGAGCTGTACACACCTTAACACAAAGTTGACCGTCCCTAGTCTTCCTGTTCTCTTCGAAAATGGCTTTTTGGGCTATTTTGACACTGCAAAGTTCATGTTATGGTGAATTCACACAGAAGGAAGGACAAAGGTCACAAATGAGTAAGGCAATACCTGACGAAACGTTAAAGTCTCTATTCACTATACAATTAGTCTTGTTTGCCAAAAGCTGTGGATGAGAAATGTGTGTTCTCTGGTAGAAACATTTGTCAATGTATTTGTCTGTATTGCAATATCTAGAAATTGGTGTTCCTTTGCTAACTCTTTAAATCCTTACTGTTTGTGGAACAAGTCTAGTCAGCCATTTTGTTAAAATAAATTAAAAAGGTTCACATTTGTGTACACAATGAAATACTGTTAAACAAGCATGACAGAGGTATGTATTTTTGTAATTTCTCAAGTGAGTGGTATTAGGGCTGTGTACAGAACATCTCTTTCTCCTGCCTGTCATCTACAGGTCCCACATTGTTTTTGTAAAGCTCAGGGAGATTAGCCGCCATCTTTCTCGTGTTTTTTTTGTATTTAGACCACTTTTCTCTGAAATAACAGAGGCTGTAAATAAACATTTGAATTTGCTATCCAACTGTGATGAGAGTAATTGGCTGTGAAGAGTTACTGGCATTATTTATGGTATAAGACGAAGGAAATGAGTACTGGGGTACTCCTCTAGTGCATTTAAAGTAGTAAACCTATTGTTTCCAAGAGACTTCACTTCTTTGTTTACTTTCATATTCCTTTATGTGAACCCCCCCCTCCCCTCTCACTTCACCTGCAGTGGTTAGAGAGAAGCAGTAGAACTTCCTGCTCGGCATCTCTCATACAAAATCTCTCTACGAAAAACAGATGCATGTATCAAATACATGTAGAAGCGATAGGCCACATGCAACTTCCTGTCTTCAACTTGCAAACGCACAATGTCTCCTATTCCCGAGCACTGAAAAGCTTTTACCTACATTTTGGAAATGTATAATTATTCTATCCAGCATTTACAAGAACATCAGTTTTGATCTACCAAACTTTGGAAGATTGTAAGGGTATAAAAGTGAGTGGAAGTAACTCCTAACACTCTATCCATACACACTCACCACAATGATACAAGACTAATAAAATGTGGTTGAGTGGAAAACTTCATCGGGGGAACTTGGGGATTAACAGGAATAAACAGAAAGCTTTCTGATCACTGTTACAATGGAATCATCTCAGGTGATTTGCTGTTATGTACTGTATTAGTGACCCACTAGGTCACATTTGATTGCAGGGTTAGTCAGAGTCAGTCAGAGTTGCTGCGGTAGGAACTTTGGGGGCCAAGGGGCCTGATAGATTGGTCAAGGTGGTACTCAAAGGACCTTACGGTGACTTCCTGGAAGGGGAACAATGAACTGACATTCTCTCTACTTCCTTCTTCCTGGAAAAAATTGAGCATTAAAAGTTATTAATACCCCCCAGCCAGGGGTGGCCTTAACGATCTGGGGGCCCGTTTCAAGACCTAGTTTGGGGCCCCCCACTTTTTTTTTTTAAATAAATAATTATTGTGCATGCTCCCCACAAAAAGAAAACAGATTGTAGAATCCAGTTGGTTCATAGACGGTTTATGAGATGATGGGCCACTGGGTGTAGACTCTTAAAGCCCCCCCCCCCCCCCCCACCTATCCAGTCAGGAACACTGACTTTTCCGCACAGATACTGTACATACAATTAATGGTAAAACATCTTAAGGAAGTCAGTGTTTCCCACACGATTTTGGGATACTGTGGGAAAATGTGTGCCTTTAAAATTAAAATGCATCAACCTTGTGCACTTTGAGAGGAACATTTAGTGGCTATATCAAGCCCTGAGATGCAGAAGGAACATTATTTTTCAGATTGTTCTTAAGCAGGCAGCACTCTTTACTCTGCAACTGCAAAAACAGTACAGTAGACTAGTCTGCAGACCCATGTTCTATGATGGAGAGACTCATTTCAGATAAAGGTTGAAAAACTACTTTTTATGAACAGTACAGAATTTACTCATAGAAATCGAATTCCTGTATGTGTGTGGGGGCCCTAAAGGCTCATCATGAAGCCCCTTAGACAGAGCTACCAAAGCTATTTTCTTATGCTTTTGTATTTCTCCCCTACTAGTTGAGGGGCCCATTATGATTTCTTTCCTTATATTTAGGCCATTCCTGTTATTGACAGTGACTGAGCTCTTTGACAATGCGACATGTTACTATGAGTATTTCTGGAGGGCCCCCTGAGCCCTTAGGCCCCTGGGCGAGTTTCAATTGAAACGGGTGAAACGTAAGGCCGCTAGTGCCCCCAGCTGATAATGGTGGTCAGCGGCAGAGTTTGTGTCTAGCCCAGGGAGCCAGTAGCTAGTTCCAAATAGGCTAGAACAGGAATGTCTTTTATCCTTTTTTTTAACAAGTGCTCCTTGGTCACAGCGGAAAATGTCATGAGATCATGGAAAGAAGAAATCAAAAAGAAGTTAAAAAGGGATGGCCACAGTCCTCAGAGAACTTCTGACTGAACTTGCAACCTGCTAAGCATTCATGTGACGTCAGCCAGACACCTCTGAACTTTGCCCTGACTTTCAAATATTACTGGAGAAAACAATAGTGAGAAAGCAATATACTTCAGTTATAATAAAGGGGCATCTGGGGCTATAGAGTACATATGAAAGGAAGCCCCTGAAGCATTTTTTCAGTCAGAGAATTTTGACAATTTGAGCAGCTCCTAACTTCACCTCTTCTGCTTTTCTTCAGCCACTTCTCAGGTCATGAACTCAGATACTGCTAAGGTATCGCAATTAAAGACTCTTTTTTAATTCAACTATTATTTAAAAAAATGTTGATGCCATCTCTTTGCCTTTGACACACAAGCATCAATCTTAAAGCAAATTAAAAAACTAAACCAGTACGCCCTGCTATACTTTTGTGATTACTTCATTGCACATAAAAGGCTTTTTGTGCATTTAGGGCACAGTCATGCTACAATCTTCTCATCACATTGGCCTCTTGAAAGCCTTATTACAGTAAGTCTTACAAAGCAATATACAAGCCAAATTAACGATGTGTAATTACTTGTTTCCAATGAGCACACCCCTCAGGCCTTGCGGTGTCTTGTGCGATTGGTTTTGCTCTGAGCTGAACTCACCTTATCTGAAAACAGCCAGACTTTAAACAACTGTGGCTTTTCCCCTTTACACCTAATTGAACCACTGTAAAGTGAGACTGAGAGCTGAAAGAAATGTAACAGGAGCTCAACATTCATTAAGAAAAGTGAATTTTCATTTACAACACCCAGAGAGAACTCACTTTAAAGCCCTGAAAACCTTTTTTTCCTCAATCAGCCGGCCTCTTTGAATGATGGGATCCTACGCGAACACAACATTTCCAGCCAAATTTCGAGAGTAATTCTTGCATGGGCTCTGTTTGGATCAGGTAACATCCAAGCCCCAACCACAGTGATTTCTACCAGCATCCAATGCGGAAGTGACAAACGTTGCAGTAAATTCCGGTGGCCACTAGGGGGTGATACCAAAAGTGAGCAATTTTTCATTGACTCACTTGTTAAACAGGCCATTTTCACATGTTTCAATGTCTTAATAAACCTATTTATGGGCTGGTCCACAAAACCATTCTAGTCTGTATGTTTCGGTCATGTCTCCATGACAACACTGAGGGGGGTGAATTTTTTTCTAGCAGGCTAGTTTTTATTCTTTTGGAGGTTAAAATGTATGAGTAATTAGGGGCGCCAACTTTTAAGTGACAGCTATCCGCCCGTTGTCCCTCACTTTGCCTCGGAGTTATACGTCAGCTAGATTCGTACAGAGGAAGAATAGAGCCACGGGATAGGAAAAATAATTTTTTTTATCATGCACTAAAGTTGCATGTAAAGCTAACTTAGTAACATGTTATATCTTATTTGTTTAATTCATAGGAAAATTGATATGCTAAGCCAAGCTATGCTAATATAAACTAAGCTAAGCTAAGTCAATCATCTACTGGCTTTGCTTTCATACCTTGCCGACTTTAGAGCGGTATCAATCAACTTATTTAAGTTTGCAAGAAAAAAGAACAGGGATATTTCCTGACTATAACTAGTCTACTACGCTTTATAAATAACACCTATGGGTGTTAATTCTTAACCTTAAATTACTGATTGTTAAGTCATGCTCGTTTTTTTATGTTATGAAGAAATGTCATTGAAGTTTGAAGAGGTTTTAAACTTATGCTGACCTATGAACATCTTCTCAATTTCTTTACTGTGTTAATTCATTTCTTAACCACTCTGCTGTTGGTCTGAGGTGACAGCACTTGTTTTACAAATGGTAAGATGAGTGCCCAGCGAGAGCCACTGAGCACTCAGTGACATACTGTAGGCTGGGGAACGGAGTGTGTCTCGCACACCATTGTTGGCGTGCGACGCAGTATCTTTAAACGCGTGTGAGTGTGTGGGCCTGGCCGTGTATTGAAACTGCTGTCGGAGCCCTCTGGGTGAAGTCACTGATAGCTCTTCTAACTCATTCTTGGAATTCTTTCCAATGGAAACAATCCAATCGCTGATCCCAGTGTGTCAGCAGAGTCTGACCTGCCAACCCCTAAATTCTCCCCGACTCCCAACTATAGTCCACATTAACGCTGTTTCACTGTCGCTCCTCGACACTTAAACTCACACCGACCCCTTCCTGTACCCATAACATAACTCTCTCTCTTCCATCTGGTGTGTCACGAGGAGAAAAATAAGGCTTATCTGATGAACTCTTTTTCCACTCCCTCTCCTCATTTCTTTTCTCCGCTGTAGCTGTTTTCTTGTTCTTTCTATTTTTCGCTCTCACAGACTTTTATCCTGTTCTGTTGTTTCAGCAAGTTTCCCATACTTACATGACAGTAGAAATCTACCCTGGATTCCCACAGGGCAGGTTATGTAACGTAAGTTAACATTTCAATATAAACAGTGCTCTCTGTTCTTGTAACCTTGCTATTTCAATACTGCAACCTTACTGTATAAGCCACCAAGGTTTATTCTGTGTGCATGCGTAACTTTGTCTGTGTGTTTGTGCAAAGCTTGCAAATCTGCACATGGGCTTGGAGGTTTTATGTATAAATGCGTCTGTTATTATGAGTGCCATGTGCGTAAGGGAAAGATTCTTTTCCCATGGTTCCTCAAGTGTGAGAAGAAAGTAGAGCTCTCAGGACATGTAGCAAAAACTCTGTTAGTTATTTATAACCTGTCTGGAGACGGCCCACCATGCGTAGACACATATCTGGCACAGTCGACAAGAGAGGAGCTGGAGGAAGATACGCTGAGAGGCGCGCAGCAAGGAGGCAGGATTAAAAGGTGAAAGGGGTCAGGGAAGAAAACTAAGGATGTTGAGGAGGTAGAGCATACAGAACACCTGCACTGTGACATGGGTAAATCACAGGCTATAGACTTAGTGTATTTGGCCTACTTAGAAAAGAGTTGTTCAGATAAAGTAAAAATGCAAGCACTGCGAAAAATGACAAATGTCAAAAATGTTAACTGTGCTTTCCAAATGACACTACAAACAACCTGGATTTAGGAAAAACAAATGCACAAGACCTCTAGAAGTCACTGAGGTAAGTCATTTGTCATTTGCCTGAATGTATATTTGACATTCAAAATCCCCAAAGCGCCATGTGAAACACCAAACGAGAACATTGTGGACCACAATGTAGTGAGTGCTATTCAAAACAAAGCCTACGTGACTTCACAATTAATCAGAGTCAAGGAGCGCTCTCGATACTCTGCCAAACTGATCTCTGTACCTGCACGTCAGACATAATGCATTATGCTGGACTCCACAACCAAAGCACATATTTGGACCGATGAGTCCAAGCACACTGGGGCTCGTTCTATTTAACAGGATGATTTAATGTACATCCCCATCTCATCTCTCATCTTCTGAAGCTTTGATCCATACAAGTCTACTGTCATCCGCTTTATTCTGTCATTTTGTGTGTTAATTTGCTAAACCACAGCCTGCTGCTCCTCCATAGGCTGTAAATAGACAGGGTATGGCCCCGCCACTCTAATCCTTATTGCCCCTAGGGACTAGACCAGGGTGGAAAAAGGGAGGAAAAACACAGGGGGATAGAATGAGGACACAAGCAGAGAGATAAACACGCAGAACTTGAGATGCAAAACTGGAATATAAGCTTTGTGCCTGTGCTGTTACAGGTGTGAGGCCAAGACATGTCAACATGAAGAGGAAGTGAAGTGAAAGAGAAGACGACTGATGTAAAATCGTCCATGTCCGCTGTTCCAACTACCAAGAAAGCACAAGAGGTCATTAGTGGCAAGAATGTTTAAAAAAACAAACTGAATGATGATTTTTTTCAATAAATACATGTTAAAGTGCTATCAATAATAATAGGCTCCACTGAAAATAAACCAAAACACAGTGTACAGTGCCAAGAAAAGTCGCCCAGTCTCTCCCACGTCGAGTTATGTAAGTGTAATGGCATGTCTAACATAAATGAATGTTGTTGTTCTCTACATTTATTGGTGAATTTGATCCTGACTTTCACCATTAAAAAAAATACATGCATATGCCTTGGCTTACCTCCCATGTCGGTTTTATCAGCAGACGTATAACTAAACCGTGCATGTTTTGTGTTTTTAATGGATTAAAATGACTGATTCTTACCAGAGGGCTTAGATATTTGGAAGGGAGTATAATTAGGAGCACCTGATCAAATTGCCTTTGCTAAATTATCTTGGACAACCATCGTTCATCATGTGGATGGGCCTCTCTTTTTGAAGGTGAGTTGGCACTAAATAAAACTGAAGAAAAAAATGAGCACTTGTTTCAAAGCAAAGTTTTTTCCGTTCCCCTCTGAAGTGATGCTTTGACCCTTGAGAAGTTTATACTGACAAAGCTATACAGTTCACTCAGTCCCTCAGATAAAGTGCATGCCATAGGGAGCAGGTCATGGAAAAGTCTTGAGTTTGACTAAGTGCACTCTCTCTTTTACCCTGTCTGTCAGTCCGTCTCTACCTCACTTGCCACACACACACACCCACACACACACACACACACACACACACACACACACACACACACACACACACACACACACACACACACACACACACACACACACACACACACACACACACACACACACACACACACACACAGCGCACACACACACAGCAGCAGCAGCATTCGTGCACACAGGAGAGAACATGCTCAAATACACTCACATTTACCAATCTGCGCACACACACATCACTGAATGCTGAGGTAATCTGTAACAGTAGAACAGCTCATAACTGTGGGTAAAAGAAACAAATGACACATGCTAGGATGTACACTACTTTAAAAGGCTATGTTGGGGGGAATCAGTCAAGTTAGTATATCATTGATACAACGCTTGAGGTTTGGATGAGTTCTGACTTGTTTAATTTGAGGAACATGAGTTTTTCGAATACTGCAACATGAGCGAGGATTAGTGAGCACCATAGTATTACAGAAATGGACCTACTTCAAGTGACATTTAAAACATGATTTAAAGACTTATATGTCTTTACAAATGTACAGACAGTTTCAATTTACAGACATTAAGTATGCAGCATATATAACAATTTTCTTATCAGTGTAGTGGAGCAGATTTTTCTTGTTCATTGTTATCCTGTTTTAATGATTGAGAGGAGGATTTTAGATTAGTTAAAAGGGAAGTTAGCAATTCTGGTGAATGATTGTCATCAAAATCAATTTTGTCAAAATCTGTGGATATCTCATCACGATCCACCTGTATGTATTTGAAAAAATAATCTGGTGTTAATACACAGCCTAGGCTCTGTAAATAGGTATGTAAACAAAGGGTAGCCACCGTAGCAACAAACAGATTTACAGAGCATAGGCTGTGTATTAACACTGGATTTCAGTGCCCACAGAGTATTGACAATAAGCAGATTGTGAGGAGATATCCACTGATTTGGCAAAAAGTGATTTTGACAACAAGCATTCTCTAAATTGGTTACTCCACCTTTGATTGGATAAATTCACTTTTTAAAATCCTCACCTGGTTACACATATAAATTTAAATGACAATACTGTGATTGATCAACTGTACTTATTAACTTATTTTCTGCTATAGGCCTAGTTAAAATTTTGAGGAAAGACTACTTTATTCTACTGTCATCATTTTAAAGAGACATCTTGTACTGTTTGATCCTCTTCTTTATTTGACAGCTAGAGGAACAAGTTACTTTGCAGATTAAATTATGATTATGTTAAACGTTATTTTATTATTATATAAAAATCGATGTATCATTGTGACAGGTTTAACTGTCAGACCTTATGTAGGCAAGTTACAAGTTAGTTCCCCCTCGGCCAGGTCCAGGTCCAGGTGTGCTGCTCTGACAATAATTGAGCTGTGGCCTTACAATAATAAAGTAATAACTTATTCCACAGGGGCATTATTTTGCATGGGGAGATCCCACTTTTAATTTATAAGGCCTATAATGCTGATAGTAGCCTACCTCTAGACTTTAACATTGATAAGGCTTTGGATGCAGCAGGACTTTACTTATAGTGCAGTATTTTCACATTGTGGTATTAGGAGCCTACTTTGACAACGAATGCTTAGGCCTATACTTCTTCTTCCACCACCACTACTTGCATTTGCAGAGCATGCATGCATCTCTCTATCCTTTTGCACATCTTACAATCACTTTTAGAGTGATTTGACTGCTGTTCAAATTACAACAAATAGGCTACGTAAACCATAGTCACAATCAACATGTGAAATACACTGCATTCCGTTTTCCATACGCTGTTTTGCGGTTTACCCTCCTCACTAAATGTGCGCTGCCTACAGTCTGTGGTGCTTGCACAAACAGCGCCCCCTGATGACGGCTTTGTGAAGGGACAGTTAAGGGGTGACAAGTTAAGATAGTGTTAGCAAAATGGTAAGGCGGCTACAGCTTTTGCTGCATTCATAGTTAGGAACTAAATGCACCCAATTAAAGACAAGACGTCGTTTACTCGGGGTGTCTCGGCTAATATCTTGCGAAAACGTGATTAGGTTCAACAGGCGTCAGCTTTGAGGACTCGTAGCGCATTTCCCGATAAGCTTTGCTAGTAAAGCTAATGACGTTAGCAGCCGCTTGCTAACGTTGCTATGTCGCAACCAAGTGTTTGGACTTACTGGAGCTCCCTAAAGTAGCTCGGCTAAAGCGAACTGTACTTCTGGAGGAGAACAAACAAACACGAAAGGTGTGTATGTTGCATCCGGCAGTACGTACACTAATTGACAATAGTGCATTAGCCGACATAAATGATCATGGTAACGTCGGCTAAGCTTCTGTTAGAATTGGCGAGTTATGTTAGCATTCATGTTGTTGTGAGTGGCCCAACCATAACCTGCAGTGACAGCAGGTAGCGTTGTCTTCATGTCATATATATTTTTAACACATCATAACGCTTAACTATCTTAACAATAACTTCCGCATTAGCCAGTAAATGTTGACTTCAACGACCTTCTCTCCATCTCTCACCTGCCGTGCACTTATTCGCTGGGGTTAAGTAATTATTCACAAAGCAACATGCAAAGGGATGATTATTTACAGACAGGACAGCACATGGAAAATCTCGTTTAGGGCCTGGTTGCATAACCTATTTGCTTAAAGTTAAACTTTGGCTCACCTGTTTTGTCTTACTGGTTAAAGTCCTTGTTTTGTCATTGGCCAGCCTTGGGATTATGGAAATGTGTGCACTTAAAATAATAGTACTATAGCTTTTTATTGGACTAAATCAGATTAAATAAACAAGGTCTTCTAATATGGGTTTGATTTAATCATTCCAAACGCTGGAATGGAAGGTCCATGAAGCAGCCACTGACGTGCACCTTTCTCCTTAACCAATAGGCTTTTTTTTTGTGCAGCTCCAGCTGTTTATTAACCAAAATCCATTCAGACTCATGTACTCAGAAACCAGAAGTAACTTGTGAGTAATCAAAATGTCTTTCCAAGCTAATGCAAAATTGTGTATCCACTCTGGAATTATTGTTGTTAGTGGCAAAAGCAATATTGGCATTTGTTTAAGAACTTCAGAAAACCAGGTTTTATTCTATCTTGATTACAACTTAATAAATTTCTCCAAATCCTATTTATTTTTTGTATTATTTTCAGTAATACATAAAGGCTGTTAAGCGTTTCCAGCTCAATATGACCTCCAGTTGGTCAGTTTGGGGGGGAAAAGGGTCCTATACAGTGTTATTGTGTTTAATTCCTACTACATACATTGAAAGAGGCCGGTCGCTCTTGACATAATGGGTTCAGATTGAGGGATTATGAGGTTGTTAATGCTTGATATTAACCAGCTGTCTATTTTCATGTGTTTAATGTTTTGCCATTTAGCCTGGCTGTTTGTCAAAGGGATATTCGGAAGTTATGTAAGGATTTCTGTGGAACTTTGAAAACATTGTAATAGTTTTGTGACGTTTTTGGTTATTACATCAGGTCGGAGAGTTCAGTTTTTGAGGTTTGTTTTCTCTAAGTGCACTCTAGGTTTGGAAATAGACCTGCACTTAAATTATAAATTAATTATCTCCTTAATTCTACCTCTCTTTTCTTCTCTGTCTGTGCCCTGAACACACACACACACACACACACACACACACACACACATGCGTGTACACCACTTAAGATCATTGTTTAGCCTAGACATGCTTGACCTCTTCACTCTGCTTTGCTCTGTTGGGATGTCTGGTCTTGGCTTAAAGTAAGGAATGCAAAATGATTGCCAGAGAATCCAGACTTGGACTATGAGGAGTATGTTGTGTATTGCATGTGGTGGTGTGTTTGGGGATGTGCTTTCAAGATCATTACCATGGTGATTAAATAAATATTAAAACAATCCAAATGGATGGGAATAACTCACAAGTGGTACTTGCTTTGGAGAATGGAAACATTTAGTTGTTTACTTAAAAAAGTGTTATTTCTCCAGTGTATAGGCCGAGCGGAAGAAACCATGTTTATTCAACACTTTAATGTCCATAATTCCATTCACTTCTAAACATCTTTGCTCTAGGTGTGACCTGGCTTCTTGTAATTATTATGAATAGGCGGGACTGGTTGTCCCAGCAGACACCTTTTTTTTGTGTGTTTGTGCTGACTGAGCAAGCCTAATTTCTCACTTCTCTCATGTCTCACATGTTCCATCGTTAAAACCAATAACCCTTAAATCCTTATTGCCCGTGTTATAATGCAAGCAAACACGATTGCATCATTAAAATGCACCATCAGCCACTTTGGTCTCTGCGGTGAGACTTGCTACGCCACGGTGCCGCAGAGGGTGTCAATGAGGGAAAGATGACGGTAGTGTTGGGGTTGAAGCAGGTATGAACGGATAGATCTTGCAATCATAACAGTAATTAAGTTGGAACTGCACTTCATTTAGGAGTAGAAAACACCTGCTGGATGAAATGACTCCCTGTAGCATTAGCTCAGACTCATTTCCTGCCAGCTCCTATAATGTAATTACTGTTTTTACCCTTTTGACCTTAATCTCAGAGGATTTACTTGTAATTGACTCTGCCAGCACTTACCTAAGTCAAGTGAATCTTATTCTTTGCATTTTGGTTTTCGTTCTGAGCATGCGTGCCATTTTTTCATCCATGTCCTTCTTCCTATTTAAATACTCGCATACAAACAAGATGCAGTTAACTTGAAAAAACCCTTTTAGTGGTTTTCACTGTCAAATCAAGTTGCCATAGCCCTTTATAAAAAGTGTCTCTGTATGTAGAAGTGCGGCATGTGAAAACATCTGACAGTTATTGCTCATGCCATGGCAACTTCAATTGGTTGATATTGAGAAAGTGTTTTTCATTCACTTGCCCCAGTTTTTAAAAGTTTTGGTTCGACTACATGTTAATAAAAAGTGGGCCACTGATGTTCTTACTGGCTGCTTGGATCATTTTAAGGCCCTGCCCACCAAACTAGTTTTTATACTAGCCTGGCCAGCCATACTAGGAATTGCGTAAGCACAAAAACAGGTGCAACAGATTGAACAGAAGAGAGGGAGAGATTCCTTTCAAGCACATTGTCCTGAGAAGGTAAAATAAGTGAAAACAGCTGTTTGTGAATCATTATCACTGGAAGCTGAAGTGGTCACCACTTTGTCATTGAAATGCCAAGGGATCCCCATTCGCATGTCCAGATGAGCCCCTTTCAACGTCATGGACAATTGAAGGTCCTGTTACTTGGTTTTGAATTTCTAAGAAGGATTACAGGCTCAGTTCCCTTCCCGCTGGGATCTAATGACCATGTGGTGTTTCTGTTATGTTGCAGCTACTGTTACGGACACACTTTATAATATTCAGTCCACTTAATGGTTTTACATTTAAGGTTCATCCAGAGAGAGCATTGCAGTATTTTACATTTTTATGGGTGTTTTTTTTTCGAACCAGTAAAAACATCAATTGATTTCAGAATGGGCTCTAAATGTTAACATATATTTGAATTATAAAGATGTACCGGCTTGTAATCAATAATAAGGAGGATAATAATCAAACCACTTCATTCATGTCTTTATCGAAGTGGTATAAAGTTTAGGCTTATCAGTTCAATACGACCGCCATTAGTCTGTTATCATTTCAGTTTTAGTTTCACTCCTACTATCGGGGCCGATGGCATTCAAGATAACTTTAATATATTCAGGTGCATTGGGCCCCTCTTGCGCCATCACAAGTTGAAAAAAAAATCCAATGTTGTCCTGCTTTTAAAATGCTGTATTTTCTAAATAGTACAGCACACTACAATACAACGGTATGGCAGCATTTGTATAGTCTCTTAAAGGAATACTTCACCCATACGGAACCAGCGTTCTATCATTATAAAATAACTATTATAATATAGTGAATGAGGTTTTTCCTCCCTCAGTCTTCCCTTAGTCTTCCCTTGGCCCAGCTGTACTGTTATTCCTGACCAGTAAGGAAACTGTAGGGTTAGACAGTGAGACCATAAAACACTCTTTCTGCCTTTTCTCAGGCTTTTTTTTGCACATTTATACTAAATAGGATCTCCGAGTTCAATACAACTTCATATTCCAACCGGTGAAGTAGGCCTTTAATGTACATGTTGTCATATCACCTACAGTGGCTTTTTTGCTTCAGCGATTGTAGCAGTGATGTTTTACTACCAGGTTTAAACATCAGAAAGATGGACAGTCGGTCAATCCTTTTTAAAAGCACAGCCGCGTTTGATTAAGTGACCATGCAACCACAATTAGTTACCCGCAGTCAAAGGTTCCCCTATTTACATTCCGCACTGGGAATGTCTGACCTGGATTTTCCACTGTTTGTAGGAAAATATGTCAGCGGAACAGGAGAACAGCAGTCATTTCTATTGATGAGACTGTCGATAACCCCATTTGGATCATGTTACAGAGTTGCTCCACTTAAGTTCCTTTTCCATAGTGTCTAATGTCTTAGTCAGGAATACATTCTATAAATATCATCAATTTTGTATCCCCTTATCAACCTGATACTCAACTTCACTTTACTCTTTGACTGCTCCCTCAAACACTATCTGAACTTTGATCTGTACTCCAGCTAATCTGATCCTGTTTTTCTCTCTCCACAGATGGCGGTGTCGGTGCGGGGCCTGTACTTTGTGGTGACCCTGTTTTTGGGCAGTTTCTTCGGCAGTGTCTTCATGCTGGGTCCATTTTTGCCCCTTATGCTGCTGTCCCCCGCTTGGTACCGCTGGATCACTGACCGCATCGTTGCTACCTGGCTCACCCTGCCTGTGGTGTGTACACCAGCTCAGCCGTCGCTTAGCCTACTGCTGTGTGCGCCAGACGGTCTTAAGACACCCGTGTTTGACATACTTGCGATAATCCGTGACATCTGAGCCATATATTAATGCTTCACCATTTAAAATATTTTATTTTATGTGACTTAGTTAAAAATTGTGTCAAATCTTCTTTACAGGGACCACATGAATTAACAGCATTATTAATTTGTTTTCCTCTCGCTCTTGTCTCCCTCTCTCTACCTCATATGTATCTAACCTCACCTCTTCCCAGTCCCTTCTCTCTCCCTCTACATCTTTTTTTAATTGATCATTCTTTTCTCCCCTTGATCATCCACCTTTCCTCCTTGCTCTCTTACACTATGCCTTTCCATTCTGCCTCCTCTTGCACCACTTTATTCCCCCACCATCCCGGCGTCTCTCTCCCCTCTGTAGTCCTTGCTGGAGTTGGTATTCGGAGTGAAGGTGGTGATCACTGGGGATGGCTTCATTCCCGGGGAGCGAAGTGTGATCATCATGAACCACCGCACCCGCCTGGACTGGATGTTCCTTTGGTGTTGTCTGCTCCGGTACAGCTACCTTCGTCTGGAGAAGATCTGCCTCAAGGCTGCCCTGAAGGCGGTGCCCGGCTTTGGTGGGTAAGGAGAGAGTGCCCTTTCCTGTACACACACACACACACACACACACACACACACACACACACACACACACACACACACACACACACACACACACACACATATATATGATCCTATAACATCATATGTTTTTCAAATAGTTAAGGAAATAATCAAAATGACAGCTGAATCTAAATATTAACCGGTATATTGTCAAGTAAATTTTATCTACAAAGTTTAATATTACAAATCATAAATGTGCCTCAAGGGGATTTACACTGTATTTTTATTTTCATGTATGCATGCATTTGTAATATACAGGGAGATGTTTTTGTCATTTTGTTCACTCATTGATGGGGTTTGGGTGGACAAAAAAAAAGTAGAAACACCTGTAGGTGTAATGCAAGTCAGTTCAGTAAGTTCAGCAGTAAAATCAGGAGTAAAAACAGTCACCTAAAAAATTACCATAATCATTAAGTCAATAAAATATATTAAAAAAAAACTGAAAATCATATCCTTCAACCATTGATTAGTTATATTAGACTGTATTTGTCTAGCAAAGTGTGTCTGTTAAACTGGCGATTAAGTGTAGGTTAACATAACCAAAGAAAAGAAAATACAGAAATGTTCCCTGCAAGAAGACACTAGTTGGACAGACCTGATTTTCCATAACCAGTATGTTATAGGGCATATTGGTCGGTTCAAAGTCGGTTCCTTTACTGGGAAACTTAGGTTTGCCTTCTTTTAAAACTGTTTAGTTTGAGCATGAAAGGTAATCAATGACACACCTGAAGACTCTGCGTGCATCTTCCAGGCTGGGCAATGCAGATGGCCTGCTTCGTCTTTATTCAACGCCGTTGGGAGGATGACAAGAAGCACTTGGAGAACATGCTGGACTACTTCTGTGACATCAGAGAGCCCCTGCAGCTGCTTCTGTTCCCAGAGGGCACAGACCTCACTGGTGAGATAAACTATGTTAACACTCCATCCATTCATGGGACAATTTGCCCACATTTCAGTTCAGATTTTCAGAATTACCCACCTTTGCACTGTTATGCAAACACAATTTCCTAGTGATAAGACATAGCCAAATCCCTTGACGCAAACCGCACACAGCCATTTCTGCAAGTATACTCTGATCTTTCAATGTAAGCAACAGCCACACTAGTGTCTAAAGCTGTTACAGATCATGATTTAGCCAATCAAAGACCGGAGTAGCTTTAGTGGGTGCAGCTTAACTTCTCTGTACATACCATGATGAAATGCCAGGTCCAGTGAAGTTACATAATAATTGGCATGCAGATTTAGGGCTTTAAAGATTGTTTCACGTTTGCTGTTGTGTTCCTGTCTGTGCATGTGTGTGTCTGTCTTCTTGTGTGCAATAGTTCACAGTCCACACGTGTGCATTTAAGCCTCTTAAAGAGCAAAGCCGAATTTGACATAGGAAACAAGGGGATCTATACAGTATGTTTTGATGTCTAATGCTGAAGTTCTTACTCTCCTAATACTTAATCTACAGACATACTGTACATATAGACCTCCATCTGCAGGCTCAGGCTTAGGCTGAACCTAAGCCCCTCTAAAAATGTTCATCACCCTGTTTAAGGCTGGTAGAGCTTGTGTAAATGAATGAAATATTGTGTGAGAATGAAAAGCCACAGCTTTGTCTCCGGGTAGAGCAGAGGACTAATCAACAGAGGTCTGTCCTTTTGTCCTTCAAGTCGGCCTGAAAGAGCTACTTACACAGTCTGATTAATGAGTTATTATGATATAGTTTACATGGGCCTGCAACAAGTCCCTGAGGAATATCAATAATTGATTACATATAATGTATGTTATAATTGTACTGTTATAAGAAAATGCAATAAGATGATCAGTCAGATTAGTCATCAGAAAATAACATTTGCAGTTGTGCCTTAACCCATTGATGACTATGGCAATCTAGGATGCATGTCCTTAATGCCTGAGGGTTTTCTGAAAAAATAGTACGAATTGTCAAGTCTACCAAAACCTTAATATCTAAGCCTGTGTAGCACATAGAAACATGAAATAAAATACATTTAAAAGTTAAGGTTCACAGGTTTTATTTAAACATGCTCCCGTAGCGCTTACAAACCAACAAATATTTCTAAAAATCGTCAAAATTAGATGAATTAGAAAATTATTAAATATTGTTAATAAATAGATGCAATGTGTTGTGTGATTTTCGTCAGTAGTCTATAGTTGACCTTGATTCTGCTCACCAAACGCCACTAACTGTTCTGTCGCCGACATAGCTGGCGTATTTTTTTTATTATTTTGTTTTATTTTTTTATTTTTTTGATTGACATGATTTTCGGCAAACCACACAATTTTTGGGTGGTCACGTGGTCTTAAAAAAATCAACAAAACCCACCTAATGTGTATTTGAACCAATGACAGTGCATTCTATGCTGGGAATGCCATGAAAATTAGATAAAGTAATAATGCTGCACGACGCAGCATCAGGCAGGAGAGCCAATGTGGCATCGCGCAGCAGCCGTCATCAATGGGTTAAAATAAAAACACTCAACACTCACAAGTTAAGATGGTGAATGCAGTTGCCTGAGGTTAATCGTGTGTCTATGTCTGTTGCAGAAAATACAAGAGCAAGAAGTGATGTGTTTGCTGAACAGAACAAGCTGCCAAAATTTGAGTATGTGCTACATCCCCGCACCACTGGATTCACCTTCATCGTGGACAGACTACGAAAAGGTCAGGTGTGATCCAAATCAACCCTTTCTGAAAGTGTGTCTTAATTAAAGATGATCCAATTTTTTATAAATTTGATGATTGGCTTTCTAAGGTCAAAGGGAGTCTTTCATCATGATGAAAATATTTTATCTGCTTAACCAAAGGAAAATTACCTGCTTTCATGGCGATAGCATGTCCTGTCATGATTGTGGTTAATCCACTGACGCTGTTCGTGAAAGAAGGGATCATTCTTCGAAGTCCCAGACCTATACTTCACCCTACTGCCAGCCATTACAACACCCCCGTGTTTCTCATGTTTCCCTATGAGCTAATTCTGGCAGTCTTCCAGAGTTCTTAAATACCACCTCTGGCCATGTCGTCTCATCCTCCTCCCGCCACGGATGCTGAGCATGGCACTAACTCCAAGCAGGTGTTGTGAATCAGTGTGATGTCATCAGACTCTGCTAATTCTCCTCCTCTCTCTCTCTCTCTCTCTCTCTCTCTCTCTCTCTCTCTCTCTCTCTCTCTCTCTCTCTCTCTCTCTCTCTCTCTCTCTCTCTCTCTCTCTCTCTCTCTCTCTCTCTCTCTCTCTCTCTCTCTCTCTCTCTCTCTCTCTCTCTCTCTCTCTCTCTCTCTCTCTCTCTCTCTGCATCACTGACTGACATGCTGTGCGTGTTGTGCCCTGGCCAAGTCCACTGTGCTTCGTTCGGCGCTATTTTTATCGTGGCAGAGCTGAGCTGTGCAGGAGCAAACGCTGGCAGGTGTCATCCTGTCCGCTTGATATTTATTTTAGCCCCATGTGTGTGTTGCAAGGACATCGCAAATCAGTGATGATGGTATATAGAGCCCATGGCAGTTTTGAAGGCACACAGGGAGTGAAGCTGTAAGGATAATTAGATGTGTTCCATGTGTAATGGAGCTAAGAGCTGGGATTTTAAGGGTGCGTAACAGAGTTCGAATTACCATTGTGTTCGAGGAAAAGGATGCAAATGGGATAATATTAAGTCTTGTCGTGTCTGAAACTGCGTAGTTTACATTAAAGGGGCTGCGGGGAACTTTCAGTTTTGTTGATTCTAGCGGCATCTTTGGACAGTGGTAGTGTTTATACAACACCAGCACCCGAAGCGTGTGCTGGCAAGTGCATTTGTTTAGAAAGCAAGACAGCAGGATGCACCGCGATTTTTATGTTACTATAAAAAAATTAATAATGGTAATAAGAAGATTGTGAAACAAAGTCAACTTTTGTTCGGGAAAGACAATATGTCTAAATTGTATTGTCTCCGGCATTAATACAAACTATATAAAAATGGGGTTGTTTTCTCTGAATGTCTAGTTTGCTGTTACAGGTCATTAATGATCATCATAGGAAAAACGGGACTGTTTCATAAACATTTAAAAATCCCTCTAATGAGGTCAAGTAAAGAGTTAGTTGAATGTTTTTCTGTTGTTTTGGTTTATCTTAGACTATCAGCAAATGTTTTCCCTTCAAATCTTTTTTTAAATTGTAAATCTCCTTTCCCTAGGAGACAACCTGGATGCCGTCCATGATATCACAGTGGCCTACCCAAAGAACATCCCTCAGACAGAACGCCACCTCATCCTGGGGCATTTCCCCCGTGAGATCCACTTCCATGTCCGCCGCTACCCAGTGGCTGCACTGCCCGCCTCTTCCTCAGACCTGGAGGCTTGGTGCCGAGAGCGCTGGGCCGAGAAGGAGGTTCGTCTGCGGGACTTTTACTCAGGTAATCCCCGGGCCTTCGACAGGGAAGGTGTTGCGCGTGTGCCGCCCTGTAAGACGGAGCTGCGCGTGGCTCTGATCAAAGCAGCCTCACTGCTGTACTGGAGCAGCTTCATTGCGCTGTGCTTCACGGGCCTGTGGCTGTGGGCTCCCTTCAGGCTCTACTGCCTGGTTATGGTCATAGTCTTTATGGCCCAGCAGAAGCTGATTGGAGGGCTGGAGCTGCTGGAGTTGTCCTGCCATCGATACTGGAAGTCCATGGCTGCCGACGCAGGCGAGAAGAGTAAGGTGCTTGATGAGAAGATGCAGTGAGGATGGAAGACAGGGTTGAGTTGACTGGACAATGACAAGATTCCAACAATGCTCAGCCTGAACACTGAGGACTGGTGTCTTGGCCTGTTCAGTCCAGAGGGCTAGAGGTTCCTCTTGAGGGACCCAATGCTCCATGCCTTAGAAGAGGAGTAATGCGTTTGCCTCCTGACAGTATTTGTGGCTTCATTTGAGAAAGCTTACCTTTATGTTGCAGAAGAAAAAGAGGAATGTTATGTACATTTATCTACGTTGGATTCAAGGAATTCATTACATAACGCGTAGGGGTGTCAATCGCTGGTTAAATCACCATACGATATTAGATCGATTCATTGGGCAACGATACAATATTTGCAGAAATAACAAAGTCTGCCGTGATATGACTACGATTTGATTCGATTCAGGCGCCTGCGATTGATATGAGATGATATCATTTAAAGCAACGTGTTATATTTATATCAGCTCACAAAAAAACAACTAAAATATGATTTTACAATATATTCCTGAGCTCTTCCAAATATTTAAACGAAAAAACAATCCATTATTTTAGTCAAAATAGTTTCACACACAGATGTGCATAGAGTTTCTCAAAATAAAAGCATACGACGATATGCATCGACGTTTGGGTGTTCAATCTATGCGGTTTGATCTTTCACCAACAATATCGATGTATCATTACACCCCTAAAAACGCAGCATTTGACCCTTGTAAGTCTCTTCCTGTACAATCACTTTTATTTAGCTTGCTATCGGTGCATTTTATCAGTTTATGTTGTTATTGTTTATTATGGTTGTTAGTTCAGAACCTAAGTGTAGACGTGTGTCAAAAACAATGCTGTTAGTACTTGTTATACTGTTGCCATTTCTTTGAAAGTTGTTTAATTGTCTTCAATGTTGCCCTTTGTTTTATTTCAGTGTCAAATGTTATGAAGCAGAGCCATAGCACAGCCTACCTGCACATAATAACCAATATTCAAATCAGCACTGAAGTCAGCTGGATTATACTCATAGACTAGTTAAATGAATCAGTCAAGAATCCAGTCCATCAAGAATAGCAAGGAAAGAGAAGGACCGATATGATTCCCAGAGAATTATTAAGGAATATACAGGTATAATGTGTACCATTGTTTACCCTTACTGGGTGTAATTACCCTTTTATACAAATTGGGGAATGATCCTTTCCCAGTTAGTCCTTTAGAGATTGTGTGATGATGTTTATTACTGTATAGGTCTCTATACATAAATTGTGTTTTTCTGCTTGTTCTTCAAGTAGCTTTTGCACAAAAAAGCCAAATGTGAGTTAAGTGTGTGCGATTTGAAATAAGAAAGCAAACTGAATTTCGTCCGTCTCATCAGGAAAAAGGTATATTCGCCCATTAGGTTACAAATAACGTTGAGGTAACACTTGTATCCATCACCTCGTCAAGATCAAAGATCTTACCGAGATCTCATGTGTTGATAACTGTAGAAGCAGATGAGCTTTGTGACCTTTCTGGGAATAAAGGGAATGCCTTGTAAAGGCAGGATGTGGGTGGTGCTGGGGTGGAAGAATGTCCTGTTGGGACAACATTACCCCTCGATGTGCAGGGTGGCACAGAGGACCAGAATTGGAGTGGAAACTGGCCCTGAAATCTACCTAATCCTATAGAGCCCCGTAATGCCCACCTCTGCCCGTGTCCCTCTCTAGAGGACTGGCATTGATGCGCCTGCCAAACTCAATTAACAAATGACAGCTGAGAAAGCTAGTCCAATTTGTGCCAAAAAAGGACAGAAATTGAGATTGGAGTGGCGCTTCAACCACTCGTTTAGCCACTGACTCTCCTTGCCGCCCAATACCTTTTCGAACCGAGTTAATTCTGGGTGTCAGGAAACATTTGTTGTCTCACTGTCACACTCTGCAATGTGTGAACTACCTGATCTCACCAACCCTGTTTTGTGAGACACATGTCATTCAGGATCAAAAAGAAAGTTGACTGGAGCGTGTTATTTTTTTAATTATAATTTTTTATAATAATCGTAAGCTCCTATAGTTTTAGTGTAAAGGGGCTGTTGCCAGTCACTGTGATTTTGCTGTTTTAGCAATTGTATCATCACCATGTACTAATTTGCCAAACATGGTACCATGTCACTTTCCCCAAACTCCGAACCAGCTAGAATCTCCACGTATTACACTCTCACTTGTGCTGTTTTCTGTTGCTCATTTTTACGATCACTCTTTGATGCTGGGCCTCTTTAAAGCCACTGTCCTCAGGTAAACACAGTAGACGCTGTTTAGATTCAGTCCCCTAAAGGAGGATATATACATCAAAATAAATATACTATATCACCTCATTCACGATTCCTGTCATTGTCCTTTCAAGTTGTATTGCCATCTTAGGAACTGTTGACTACTGACTTAAATACTGATACTGCTTTTAAACTCATTTGAACTTTTGCTAATGTAATAAATATAATAGCTCAGGTCATTAGATTGACAGTAACATCAGTTGAAAATGTAACACTTGGCTGACATTATATTTGTGACGTTAGTACCTTGCATAGGATTTGTGACCAAAGGTTTTCTTTCATTTATTCATCATTCAAGTCATGTTACACTGTTGTATTTTCATGTTGACATTTCTAGCTGCTGCAGAGTTGCGCTTTAATCTAGAATGTACCATAACAGTCACTACACTGCAGTAAATGAGTCGACAAGACCTTGAATGCTCATGTTACACAACACTCGGGGGGCAGTTATTCTGTTTTGCACACACACACACACACACATTCTAGTCTACCATAGACAACCAAAAAGGTCAGGAGCTTTTGAAGGTGAAGTGCAGTCGCCATAGTAACTAATGTTGACTCCCTTGTCTCCTAGCAACAGGATGTAAAGTGATGTCAATGGAAAGCATGCTATTTTCTCCTGCTGTCAGAAATGATGTCACTCCTTTGTGTGTGTGTGTGTGTGTTGGTGTGTCTGCGACTGAGAGACAGTGTGTGACTGAGAGCGAGAGAAGAGGTGGAAAAGGAGAAGTTTATTTCTATATCCTATATCTCTGCTCTCCTTAGGGGATGGGGAGATAGAGAGAAGGGATGTGTGATCCTGACATCCCGTGAAATCAAAGACAGACAATAGGCAAGGGTGAACTAAAATAGCTGACATGCTCACGATGATTCACTGGCCAATTAAGGGTGCAATTATGCTCCTGGTTCCTTTTTTGGGCCTGGTCTCTACCTTCGCCTAACTTATCTTCTTCATCTGGATATAACTTTGAATTTGCTCTGTTAGGTTTGACAGTGGATGGATAATCCAGACACAAACTAAGTGAGACACAGCTTTCTTTCTTATTATTCAATTTCCTATAAAAGACTACATCTTTGGCTCTAAGGGATATTTTTAATAATTATCAGAGATTCACTTAAGATCCTAAGGAAATCCTGGGTCCCAAGTCGTGCCCAAGAGACCTGTGGAAGCAACTGAAGGTTAGTGGAGAAATAAAGTCTCTCTGTGAACTCTCTCGCACGCACGCACGCACACACACACATACACACACACACACGTAAAGACAATTCCACATCTTGATCTGTGCCAGCCATGTCTATCCAATTGCACATAGACTAATAGGATCAGTAAGGCAGTGTCATTATCCTTATCCGGCTCAATGGAGTCTGCAGATAATCAGGAGGTTGCGAAGGGACTGAGTCACAAACTGAGAACTACTATGAATCATAAAGCAGGACAGTGAGCTCTGTGGGGATGGAGCCCTACCCTTTTTGCCATAAGTCATGCATGTGCAACATTTAAATGGCTCTAGATATGATCATAAAACGATCAATTTTCTTAATCCAGCAATGCTCCAGACAGCTCAAAAATAAAATAAGAAAAGAACAAGTAGGCTAACTGCAGTGGATGCAAAAACAATAGCTGTGACCGGAACAGTTTGTTCTTGTAAACAACCCTAACTCATTTGTGTTGGAGGTACATGTGCTGCTCAGTGTGTTGCGCTTCCAGGAGCGACTGCATAAAAGCAGAACCTTTTGGTGATTCCACCTCTGTGACAGACACACTGACAAAGAAGCCTTCCAACAGGATCAGAGCTATAAATAACTATACGGCAGCACCGCATTTTAAGTGGGTGGATTTGGAGTGAGTCGTCACGGCAAAGAATAGAATATAGAAGACAACCAGGGTTGGTAGTATGGCTATTTGTTTCTGTTACATGGTAGAACCTTAATTCAAGTCACACATACATAACAACACATGATACCAATGAATTGCATATCTCACCAACAGAGCAAAGTGCCACAACCAAAGTCCTTAGACATGACAATTGTAGAACTGTCATCAAGCCCTTAATAGTGCACGTTGGTTGAGTTTTCTTATTACTGTAGGTAAGAAGCTGTTTTTAAAGCCGGTGGGTTTTGTGGCAAGTGGCCTGAGATGCCTCCCAGAAATGTAAGACTGGGAAAGGTGTATTTAAAGGTCTGAGATGATCTTTTTTGCCCGTGGTGAAACACGTTGGAGGTAAATGGTTTCAATTGAGGGGAGGGGGAAGTGGATGATCTTGGAGGCCTTGGAGACAATGCGCCGTAATCTCTTTAGTGAGTGAGTTATTTTTAAACCCGATGCAGTCGAACCTCTTCACCGTGGGCGATTCACAGGATTTGTGGGTAGGATTATAACGGGATTTATAGTTTTGATATGGTATATTTTTGTTTTTTCTTTCACATTTTCTTTCCGTCTATAATAGGGATATATTTATCTGCAAATAATTCTGTTGACTCCATTCATTTTTCTGTTCCAGAGATAAGTATCGCTGTCATGTATTTCCACACTGCAGTGAAGCTCTTCAGACCTTGCCAAGCCGACCAACGTCAGAGGCAGGCAAGAGAGTCAGCATCAAGCACCTTAGGGGACAACGTCTTCAGAGATCATCTTGTCTTGTCAGTACCCTACTGCCACCTAGAGGTCTTAGTTTTTTCTGCTTGTTTTATAAGTGCCCTCCCCTCACTATCAGATCCCTTTATGGAAATTCTGAACATGACAATATTCAAACTCCTACTTTGTAAATCACGAGTGGTTATTTTTAGAAATGTAACTGGTTTAAGGCTCATTTTGAAATGTTAAATACTTGTATCTAGAGTAAGGAGGGCAATATTTTATGATAGCCATGTATTCAAACGCCTTTCCTCTCCTCCAGGAATAGACTGTTTCTGCTTTGGATTAAACACAATTTACATTGATAAAATTAATTTCAATTATAATGCTGTTTCTCTATTACCATTAATGCTGACAGAATAAATATGCTAGGCTACAAATCACTCACCAGACAAAGAAGTTAAACCCAGCAAGACTAATTTTATTTAGAAATCACATCAGAGAAAACCTTGCTTTAGCCATACAAGAAAAACATTTTCTTTCAATCCACAATAAGATAAATGTATCAGCCAATAAAATAATAATCTTATATTGAGTAAAGCAAATAAAAACAATGGTCCATCAATAAAATGGTAAAAGTAAACAAATAATAATATTTTGTCATGGCCATCGACTATACACTGCACAAACTTGGAGATGGTGTCAGTGTCCTGTAAAACCATTACTTTTTTTGTATAAATGATATCCTGCACTTTCTTGCATCATGACCTTGTAAAGGCAAGGCAACACATGAACAGTGTCATTAGTAAAAGCCTGCAGGCATGCACACTCTGAAATGGCACAATGTTGATGCTGTGTCACAACCAACAACAAACAATAAATAAAAATGTTTAAACAATTTGACATTTTGATTTAAAGCTTTGCAGGACACTGACAATATAAAATGGAGGCTCTGGCATAGTCAGAGGACAAAGGCTCAACTTTAAAGACTAATACTAATTAAAGCTTGCTTGGCTTTGTGTTGTAAGAAACAACTCATCTGATGACCAAATGTGCCCCGAGTCTAGGATTATAAAAAGAAAATGGGTCACTGTCCTGATGGTGGTTCCCCACTTGGAGACGGCATCTGCAGTCAACTGTGTTCAAGTAAACGGAGTACAGTCAAACTCAGACTTGAATAAGTCACGTTCAAGTCATATTAGTCAATTAGACATATTTTCAGTGTATCATGTATAACATTGTAATGGATCATTACTGATAAGAGAAAGTCTGCCACTTCTTACCAGTCTGTCTCCCATTGTTGGCTATTTACATGACCCATCCTCTCATAATCCTTCCCTTACGCCAGAAAATGTCTGCATCACATGTCAGACATGTTCCTCCTCCATACAACTGAAGACACACAGCTGGAAAGGTACATGCTCCTCATGCCTCATCAAAGTGACATATTGCTCTTCACACGGCACACCACACAGGCACAAAATCCATGGTAACAGCTGGAAAAGTGATTGAACTTACTTACACTGTTATATCAATTGTACTGATGGTCTGTTTACTGTACAGGAGATCACTTCCACACCATGAAATGAACTGCAATAATTGGACACCAAAGTCACTGTGTGTACATTTGGAGAATGTCAAAACAGATGCAGATCTCAAAATTGCGAGATCTTAATCAAACTATCGTTGTCAAACACAACAATGAATACTTAAATATGACATCAATCTGTGCGGTCCTTACGGTATCATTTCAATGAGAACATAGATTTAAACACTATTATATTCATTACACTACTGGCTAATAAAAAGTAAACAATATAGAAATAACAACTATCATGGTCTTAATTGCTTTCAGTGCTTACCAGTGACAAATACATTGACACAGAGTTGACAACACAGAAGTACAAGCCATTGCAAAGAAGCAATATGTAGTGTGACACCTAGTTCAATTAACATGGCTGTGTTGAGTGAGCTGGTTGCTTTCCCCATGTCTGGATGATGAACACACTCTCCAGTTATCTTAAAAAACTAAAGAACCAGGTGATTTTTTGTTTAATGTGACTGACCATGTCTATTATCATATTAATCTATTATCAAGCATGTGTTTTATTAACCAATTGAAAAGATATGGCACATGCCTTGTGCAGAAATGGCGAAGCGACTGTGTGACCAACGGTGCAACTGCCTATCTGTCACTAACTGTTTTGCGGTGGTACCCTTGGACGCAAAAATGTATGAAGTATTTTGGGGAAGTCTTTTTTTATAGCAAAAATAGAGTTAGCAAACCAATCTTCTAAATCAGCGGAGGTCTAATGTCATAGGCCAGAGACGGGGTTTGAGGGGTGAGGCCAAAACTTCACTGACCACTAAGTCTAGTCTGCAGGTGGTGGTGCACAGCGCAGAGGCAAAGGGCTAAAGGAAAGGGAGAGGAGGACACAGGAGTGAACTTTCCCCCATACAGGTACATCCAATATTAGGGGGCTCATGAGTTGTCTGAGGGCACGTGCTCCTCAAAACCCTCACTCTCCCTAACCAGTGCCCTCTCCAAGATGACACGTCCCTCCTTGTACCGCTGACTGTCCTCGGTGGCAAACTCATAGATCCAACCCAGCTTGCTGTTGCAGTTCTTACAGCTGACATCCCTCACCATGTGTCTGCCGGTAAGCATCACTCTGTCCTGCACCTCGCTATACTGGAGGTTCACCACCTGTGGGGGGGTCGACACACACAGGCACACACACATATTGTGAAGCAGTGGAACTACGGGTATAGTTACTGATTGTGTTTACCCTGTTTGATTTAGGAGTGCGTGTCTCTGTACCTTGTTGAAGAGGAAAGCTCGGCCCGTGGCTCCTGTAAAACGTGTGGAGATCAGCTCGGACCTGTTAGTCAAGATCGTGTCACAGTTGGCACAGGAGAAGAGGCGGGTTCCGCCAATGTGGTCCAGGAAGATGCGCCCCATTGTCAAAACTCTGGGAGTGTATGAGCTCAGTGCTAAAATATGAAAGGAAAAGGAGAAAGGTATTTATTGTTGGAAAGTTAAATAAGAATATGACTACTTTTTGCTTCAGTTCAATCTCTCTTTTCCCTGCCATCTCAAATTTCTTTCTCTAGATCAATGTGTAAATATAAAAAAAATGTTAGGCCTTATTACAAAAAGAATAAAAAATTTAGAGAAGCTCATAATATTTGCGTTGACACTGTTAGAGGTGTATATTAAAGTAGTCCCTTTTGAGAATAATCTTTGTGGTACACTATACTGCCTTTGGTCAATCAACTTGGGGGCAATGTTCCTCCTTCCTTCTCATGGCCCTTCTTTTTTATTGTTATTGTTGTTTGCAATTTCGAGTGTTTTCGACGATTACAGCGGCAATAAAGGTAGTACACATCTTTAATACCACTTTACATACGCATGAAGTGAATGCCAATCAGCAAAAATGGCCTTTTTTAAAAACAGACAACTTCACTTGAAAATATTATGAGCTGGAATTAGTATTGATTCAACTTTATTTTGAGAAGCTTTTGTTAGCTGCCATTGACGTAGGCCTACTAGTTCCCTGCGGTTAATTTAACTGATTTCAACACGTTTTGTACCCGAGTGACTTATCATGAGGACTGCTGACTGTAGATGGCAGCTGAGCTTTGAATGGCGCAGAAAATAAAAGCCCTTCAAAAGAATAATAAAATAACACACCATTAAAAAGATGAACACGTCCAAATAACGGACAAAGGGGGAACACATTTGCTGGTTTCCATCGTGTGTTGTGTTTTCGTTTTTGTTGTTTTTGCTGAGTGTTGTCGAACTAAAATTAACCAAAGTCAAAATAAGCTAACGTAACGTTAGCCGTCCAGCTAATAGCGATAACAACAACAGAACAACATATGTTATGCTTAACTCAAACTGACGGCTTCCTACCTTTTTCAAATTTGCTTCAGTGGCATGAAATGTCCCCGCTAGAAATAATGACACCTGTGTTTTAGGTGTATTTTACCGTCGTCGTCGTAGTCGAGGCTTTGTTGATCTTTTTCAGCTGTTCCTGTCTGCGCTGCGCTCCGCTCGAGGCCAGTATCAACATCCGGTCATGACGTAACATGCGCCGCAGAGAGGGTGCTGGGTGCTTCCTCCACAAGGTGGCAGCAGAGAGCGGGAAAGGCTTCACACACACACACACACACACACACACACACACACACACACACACACACACACACACACACACACACACACACACACACACACACACACACACACACACACACACACACACACACACACACACCACTCATTTCAAACAAATAAGTACATCAATGAACTATATCTGTCAATAGCTGTGTTTCACCCAAACCTGTGCTTTATGTAACCTAGTGTGTACATCTTTGTGTGAAAAAATTATTTGGAGACACTGGGTCTGATGAATTAGAAGCTATTGAAGAAAGACACATGTATTTTCCATTCAACATATCAATTTAAAATAGAATATTATGCAGAGTCCTCTGGGTTGGGCTTGGAGCTCATTTTCTTTTACGGGACATATTTCTCTGTAATATAATGAATGCATTTAAATGCAGTGAGAGGAACGAAGCAGAAGAACTCTGTTGTCCAGCTATCTTTTTTTTCACAGACCAGGCTGAAATAGGCTATAGACTACTGTATCCACAGTGCATGGGCAACTGAGGGCAGCCCCATTTCCAAATGTTTTAAATAAACTCAATACACAATGTATATGGACGTGATCAGTTAACCTCAGATTATCTCCCAGATTAACTGATTCAATTATTAGGTTTAATAACTGTCCAGACCAAAACGTTGTATTCCTTTTTTTAGTGGATGATAACTTACATTTGCATGATGTTGATATTTTTTGATTTTTTTTTTTGGTAACACTTTATAATAACTATCCGTTGTAACTCGTTAATAGATCATTAGTAAACTCTTAATTAAGGATTATTAATGATTTGTTAAGTGTTTGTTAGCAGTTTGTTAAGGATTTATAACAGTGGTAGATAGTTAATAGCTTAATAATTGAATCAGTTCATCTGGGAGGTAATCCGAGATACCGACGAGGCTGAAATAGGCTATAGACTATACACAGTGCATGGGCAATTGAGGGCAGCCCCATTTTCAAATATTTTTAAATAAACTCAATACACACTGTGCATGCCATGGACTTGAACGTGACGTGATCAATTAATCTCGGATTACCTCCCAGATGAACTGATTCAATTATTAAGTTATTAACTATCTACCATTGTTATAAATCCTTAACAAACTGCTAACAAACACTTAACAAATCATTAATAATCATTAATTAAGAGTTTACTAATGATCTATTAACGAGTTACAACGGATAGTTATTATAAAGTGTTACCTTTTTTTTTTGATTTGATTTGATTTAGTTTATTTCAGACATCCACATACAAAACAAAATGAAAAGCATATCAAACACACAAACCCAATTTTGGGCTGGCGGTCGGGGGCCCCAAGCAACCGCTTAGTTTGCTTATGCCTCGGGCCGGCTCTGGGTCTCCTACACCAGAGACGCGGGTGGAGACTTCAAGATGCCACTGAGTCAGTTCAGCTGAGTTTGAGCAACAAAGCCAAGAAGCAGGTGTGTTTTATTCATTTTTTAGTGTCGTTTTATAGGTCACAGTTGGAAAAACAAGGGTGTAATAATACATTTACAGACGGCTCCGTTCCCTTTACCTGCTTCAGGTCCAGGTATTGCAGTATTGTGCAGCATGGCTCCCTGTCCCGCTGCATGACTGATGGAGACACTGTAATAATACGTGGCCATCATTCATGATGTGAGTAACATAAAAGTGGTCTTGATTGAACAGTCACAGCTTCATTCATATTAGTTGAAAAAAGCAATGCTGAAGTCCCTCGAGATATCGACTACATCACTTAAATCACTAAATGTCTGTCAAGATATATACGCACAGACTTTAGGCTACTCATGGTAGTAATGGACAAAAAAACTGACAAACAATAGTGGTGGCACATGTAGTTCTTAGTGGAATAAAGAATATGAAGCTGTAATCATGTGCGAAAACTTCAATCTTCTAGTCTTATGGCAAGAATATACAGACGGATGACAAATAAAAGGAAAAATCAACCAAGGGGTTGAGTGATGAGCATTTTGATGCACACATTTAATCTCATGCCAACACACCACAACATTTAAAACACATAAAAAACTTAATCTGCTGCTTGATGGGAAATCTGATAACTCCACAACATCAAGATAACTTGATGTTTTTTTACCCTCTCTTGATTCCAAGGGTCAGGCTATCTGCAAAGCCAATCTAAGGACAAACTCATAAAGTTGGCTATTTAGCAATATAATCCTATATCATCTCATCTCCATAACTGAACATGATCAGTTAGTTTAGCTTGATTGCTGGTCGTTAACATCATTACCTAACCCTGGCGAAATCTATGAAATACCAGGAAGTTTACGAAGTGTCTTGTGCCATTCAGTCACATTTATTAAAGCATAACTTTACTATTTAAAAACAACAACTTTGCATACAGTATAACAAACATTATCCTTAATATTTGAATTGTTTCTGTCAATACTATTAACGCTGTACATCAGCATGGAACACCTTGTCTATAAAATAGATTTCAAACTTTAATTAACCTCCCTCTTGTGTTTCTGTCGAATTTGGCTGATTTAAATGTTTTCTCTCTGAAAATTGTAGTTAAATGAACAATTTATTGGTACATACTGTATGATTCTATTTATCAATGTTTTGATCTCTTGATCTATCAATCTGATCGATCTTGGGCTCTTGATCATATCTTTGATCATGACACTGGGGAAAATGCAAAATGTCCTTACAGTGTTCAGTGTCATTTTGGTTTGAAATAAGTTGTCGTGTAGTTTTTGGCAGAAGTCCTTTCTTTGCTAATGAAATCGTACCAGTCGCTTTTGACCGGGAACACAACCAAAGTCATTTTGAGTCACTATTTAACATGAACATGAAACAAACAACAAAACAGAAGGATTACAAGGCACAACATTTATGGTTGTTTGAAATGTTACACCCCAATGAGTTTTATTATCAGTAATGTATTCATTTCCCTGGAAAATCACTCTGGTAACAATCACTGTTTCTTCCATTAAATGTATGATAACAAAGATTTATTGATGAATTATCAAGTGTCATAATGAAACCCATAACTGTGACTTTTACCTCACACTGACCTTCCATACTGTATCAGTTTGGTCTGGGGACACATTGACTAGAGAAATGATAGAGATAGAGAGGAGGTGGTCCGATTTGTTATTTGGTTGATGGTAATCCAGATGAAACTGATAAGAAGAAGTTATGGCTGTATGTGAGTATAATAAAGGTCGCAGGGAATGTTTTTCTTTTTACACCAGAAGTTGGTTTCCCTCCCTAAAACTTTGACCTCTTTTGGTAACTCCCCTTTACAGGTACGGTGTCTTTTACAGTCAGTCGGTGCTTACAGTCATTCTTTGAGGCAGAGGAGTGAAAAAAAGAGAAAGGGAATTCCACAAACCCCTTCAGTGAGGAAAGGTGCTCAGTATCCCACCACATCATGACTAGATCTGCACTCTTGATTCTGGCATTCCTTGTTGGATTCTGCGCTCAATTTACAGGTAAAGTAAAGTATTTTACAGTGACATTTTTTAGTCAGGGATCTGTAAATGCAAAAGTGGCATTGTCATTTGATGAGATCAGCATAATTTGGTCACTGAATAGCCAGTGTGCTTATTGTGAACACCGTTCATTTATGCATTTTTTTACCCTTTAGAACTCAGTCATTACTTGTTAACTTTCTGATAAGCTATAGATTTAGATTGATTTACATATCTTGGAAACACATAACGTTTTTTGTTTGTTTCTTATGTCACATTTAGACGCTGTCAGCTTTGATGTACGGAAAAATGAAAAATCAGAGAAGGTATGTCAGTTATCACACTTTGGTGTGATACACTAATCATTTTGAAATACACGTATTGATACATGCTGTTCTGATATGCTATGTCTGAGGGATTGTTATTTTGTTCTACAGACAGAAGGTTACATGACGATACTCTGCTCACCAACACCTGCCCCTTTATCCCCATCCTCTTCAGGTACCGCACTCTCAATAATCATTTTAATATAGTGACCAGTTTGAGTTGCTCAGGCATTATAATAAGGTTTCTAATGGCTTGATCCTTATTTACTCAATACACAAAATTGCTAACATCTTTATTTCCCACTTCTTTTCTCTCCATCAGTTCATACTCTAAGACCTATTGATGTTTCAGCCGTTCATGTCGTGGGAATTCCACTCTCGCACAGGTAAAAAAGATTAAAATGCACAAATAATTGTCAGTAATAATTCAAAAGTTGGAAGCGGCACACAACATAAACACAGCGGCTTCCTGAACTGCTATAAAGCGAGGCTAATGTATTGAAACCTTAAGCAAAATCTCACTCACTCTGTCAACATGTATGTTTGCATCATCAGGGATGAAGCATCCAGATTGGCCAATAGAGTAGCTGGTAAGTCTGTAAACTTCTACGAGTATTTCTACAATCAAGGAAAGATGAAGAAGTGTCTAGAAGAATCTAAAATTCGATTTTTATGCTTGACATTACGTTAATTTATTTGATTTTGTTATAATTTACTTCAATAATCTCGCTATGTCACATTTTAACTTCAGACAAAAACACTTTTTTTACACTACAGGGGGATTACAGTAATCGAGTATGTAGTTGAAAGTATTTAACGTTTGCAGGGAGTTCAGTTTAAGGTTAGGGCCAGTACTGTGTAAAAAGTCGCAAAGCACACTTTGAAGAAACGCTCTCAGATCATCAATGTATACAGCTAAATCAGTTTATCTCTTTCTGGGGATAAGAGAGTTGGCCATAAACGCAGGTTGACCTTGGCAGAACGTGCAACATGAATAGAAGCTTTCACCAGCTTCCCTTATCCCAACAGCGATTACCACATAATGTGCATTCCCCATCGTCTGATTGTATTTTAATGATCTATACACATAGATTAGTTCTATAACATTGTGTCCATGTGTGCTTGAATAGAGCTGCTGTCCATGTTTAACCCTGAAGTGATCGCTCAACATGTGGATGAGACTTCAATGCAGTCCAGGTAAAACACACAGACACACAGACACACACAGACACACACACACACACACACACACACACACACACACACACACGCACACACACACGCACACACACGCACACACACGCACACACGTGTACAGTCATATACATATGAATGCTGTATGGCTGCAGGTGTGTTATAATACGATTGTGTGTGTGTATGTGTTGCAGAAGCTTGTTGGAGGAAGCTGAGGAACTGGCTAGCTCCCTTTCGCATCAGGTACAGTACCCTACAGTAACCCTCTCATACCAGTGCTTCATGTATTTCAAACATTAACATTATCCTGATGAAGACAGTTCTACGCTAAGTGAGTTTGATAATTGATAAATAATAAAATATTTACCACTTTACTTTGGCTAAGACCAAAATATCAAACAGTTTATGGATTACAACCTTTAAGTTCTAAGTTCTAAGTTGTATGCGTGTGTTTTGTTTTTATTATCTTTTTCAGGTGTCAGAGTGGAAGTTTGTCCTTTTATTTGTCTCAGCAGATTCCCTGTGTGCTTGCTCACCACATGTAAGATTTCTTCACTACAACAAAACAATGTTTGATATAGCATGCGTTACATTTGGTAGAGGATGCTAAGAGTGCTTAACTTTTGCTTGCGCTTCAGGTTGCTGTAGATGTTAACGCAGTTGTGCAGGAAGTGGAAGCAGCTCTGCAGTTGTTGCAGGAAAGGGTATTGTGCCTTTTGTTCAAATAGTTTTTGTCATGAACAGATAGAGAAGAAAACAAATAGTTATAGGCTGGTTGTGTTTTTACAGTTGCATCACACTTTAGTCCATGTCGTGGTCTGGACCACAACTCATCAGCCGGACAAGTGAGTGTGTTTTGAATTGTAACTATTAAAAAGCTGGAAAAAAAAACATTGCATAAACTATAGGTACAATAATATGTTGACGTTACTTTTTGTATGTATATTGTCTATAGTGTTGTGATCCTTTTAATTCTAAAATGCATGTGGCAGTGATGTGCTTCCTTTTTGTTGTTGTGCAGGTGTGAGTGTAGGAGAGATGAAAGCATAAACCATCAACTACATAGGGCAACTCTTCTGAAAACACTACAGGTAAAATACATGTAAATGCTGTAAACAGTATTTATGTACTTGTGTCTCATATAGTCTGAATCACATTTGGCCACATACTCGGCTAATATCAGTGTTATCTTGTTTTCAGGATTCTCTGAGTCGTGTCTTGGAAAACCCAAAGTTGCACAGTGACAGAGCAGACTTCTCTGCTGTGCTGCAGTCTGCTCCTGTTATCCTTGAACCCATCTCAGACCCTGTAAGCAATGGAGAGCAATTTAGGCTCGACAATACTGTAACTAAAAGCTGTAAATGTCACACCCTTCCTCCCACTAACAATGCATGTGAAACCATTGAAATGGCTAATGTGTAACTTGCTTTTATCCTTTTGTTTCTTTGTAGGAGAACACATGGTCTGACCTGGACCAACTAGCTGTTCAGCTATGGACGAATATGGTTAGTTGGTATTAATAATACTCCTAAATAAAAATGTGTCCTGCGTTAACATTCGACCATATGACAATACGTCATGCTGAAAACCTTCAACACTGATCAAAATTATGGTCTTACACTGAAATTGACCCTGTGTTGTAAAATGAGTTAACGGTAAAGAGTTATCATATTCTTTCAAAATAAAAGTAAGAAGGTGCCGCGATTGCAGGGAACATTTATTACTATGACGTGAGATTAGATAGGAGATGTAAAGATTAACTGGATGAGATTATCCTCCTCTGGGATGACTTTCTCCAGCTTTGTTCATTCTGCATTTACAGTAAATGCAGGTACAAGAATTGTGCAACCCGCACTATTGGACACTGAAGTGTCATCGGCTACCTTTTAACCTAGTCCCTGATCCATCGTAACTTTTTTTCCTTTCTACAGCTTCAGCCAGCGACAGGTCAGGCAGAGGTCAAGGAGAGTGGATTCATCACTATTCCTTGCCCTACACAGGTGAGGCATCCCATACTATGTAACACAGTCCAGTCATTTGTTGTCTTTCTGGTCTTGACTTACTCGACTTAAGATAAGATAAGATAAGATAAGATAATACTTTATTGTCCGTTTTCACGGAAATTTAACTTGCAGTACAAGCTCCAACAGTTATGAAAACATGAAACAGCATTAAAAACATAAACAACAATGAATAATAAATATGATGGGGGGTCCAGTCCCGCAAAAAGTGGTCATAAATAATATGGGGTTAAAGTCACTTCTTTGCTTTCCTGTGCTGATTCAGTAGGGAGACTGACAAGGGCACAAATGAATGTTTATATTTCACTTTTCTTTTTTCTTTACTTCCTTCTTTTCCGCTCTCATCCTAGGAACGACCTTTCCTACGCACGCTGAGAAATGACCCGACTGAAAGGGAGTGGAAGGCCTCTAATGTAACAGATCCTGTAAGTCTCCACCTTCGAACTCCCGAGTAATAATAATGTGTGAATGCTTTGTCATCAATGTGTGAAGTTAAACTTATGTGAGATCACTGTGTGTTTGCAGGTTATGGGTACTGAAATGCCTTGCACAGACCGCAGTCCCTCTTCCACTACACCCACTTCAGGTAAGATACTGTATGCTTTTTTCTTCTCTTATTCTGCTAATATATTTTGAGAAATGTTGTTCAATCCACTTTACCCTCTGTGTAGTTCATGAACTCAGACCTGCAGATATCAAGGTGGTGGCAGCAGTGGGCGACTCTCTGACAGTACGTTTTTCGCCTCTCCTGCCTTTAAGTCTAAATATATTATAATACAATATATATAATTAAACCTGATATGTAGTATACATACAGAACAGGGCATTTTTGATTTATGTGTGTATGTGTTCATAGTGACATGTGAATTCAACAGATAAAACACAGGTGAAGTGAGAATTAGGGTAAATTATTCACTTAAATTTAAAAAATTGGTGATCAATTCCAACTTTCATGCCAAGAAAATAAATAATAAATATTCACACAGTAGCTTGCGATAACTGCAATACATGCTTCTGGTTCAATAAATATTTGACTCTAATCATCTGGTCTCACTATCTCACATCTGATGTTCACTGAAGGCAGCCAATGGTGTGGGTGCAAAGGCAGACAACCTTCTGTTGGTGATTAATCAGTACAGAGGACTGTCATGGAGGTAAGATAAGCTAAAGCAAACCTTTGTTCTAATTTGGATAGTGTTGAAAAATACGATTAAACACTTGGTTTGTTGATTTTTGTGTGCTGCCTCATACTAACAAGCTGTTTCCTCGTTTTTTTAATGTTTGTCTTCTCTCTTTTTCTTTTTTTAGCATTGGTGGAGATGAGAGCATTACCAATGTGACCACACTGCCAAGTACGTGTGTCTCTTATTTTATCATTCTTTTTGAAGATGGTAATAGCAATGCATTGCATTAAATTATTTAAAAAAAAGCCAAGGCTTTATCTCATCACATGAACATGTCCACCATTGGGAAATGTTAGCATAGATAACATCTATAATTATGGTGTTTAATCAACATCATCATCACAATAATAATAAACTTTATTTCTATAGCGCCTTTTAAAATTAGACTTACAAGTACTTACTTCAAGATAGTGAAAAGATTAACAGAGAACATGCAATAAAACAATTTAAACATAACATAAAACCATAACAAAACTAAATATAAAAGAATTTTGAAATGTTGACATTATAAAATTATTATACAGATGCCAATGTGTACATTGTATGCTTCACTGTCTAGAACTGTCAACTAAATATTTAAGATAATCAGAATGATTTGAATGTATCTACCACAAAAAAGAACACAATCCTGTGTTTGCGCCCTGCAGACATCCTGAGGGAGTTTAACCCCTTGCTGACCGGCTTCTCAAAGGGAATGGGTGACGAGGAAACTCCTCAAGCCTTCCTCAATCAGGCAGTGGCAGGAGCTAAGAGTGGGTCAGTCATGTCCTTTACTTCAGTTTAGTATTACTGACTATTTTACTCATATACAAATACAATCTAACATGAATGTATGGCAAACCAGAACAAAGTGTTTGCCCTTCTTCTCTCTAACCATCAAATCCCTGTTTTCAGTGATATGGTGCGACAGGTGCAAGTCCTAGTGGACAAAATGAAAAATGACTCGGTGAGGCAGTGGTGATCCACATAGAAACACACACACACACACACACACACACACACACACACACACACACACACACACACACACACACACACACACACACAGATATGCTCTTTTGTAACCTTTGTCTCAGTTTTACATCCACAATAAGGCAATAACCAAGTTAACAGTGAACTTTCCCTTTGTTTCTTTTACAGCGCATTGATTTCCACAATGACTGGAAAGTGATCACCATGTTTATTGGGGGCAATGACATCTGTGACTTCTGCACCGACAGCGTGAGCACTCAGATTTTTTACTTACTTGAGCATCCTGCTTTGCCGATTTTCATTTAAAATTACCCTGGAGGACGTTTCAACCAATATCATTATTGATCTATAATCATGCTCCACATCGGTTGTAATGCCTGACAGTTATTCACATATCTACAGACTGCATACACCCGTCCCTCACTCCTGAACAATTTTACAGCTCTTCTCTTTCAAAGAACAGTCCTTTGCACTTATTTCCGTTTCTAACAATTTTTTGTTGTACATTTTCTATTTTCTGCTTATAGTATTGACTTGCTTTTTGACTTGACCTGCTCATCTTCTCTCTGATTATTGTTTGCACCACCAGACCAAGTCAAATTAGACTTACAACGCGATACACCTGAACGTGATTCTGTATTTTATCTTCATGCTTTGGCTCTGGTCTACTTTTTCCACAGATGTTCTTCTCACCCAGGAACGTGGTCGGCCGTATCCGCCAAGCTCTGGACATCCTCCACAGAGAAGTATGTTTTTCATCTTCTTTCATACACACACAAACTTGACTGCATGTACGCAACTTCAAAGACATAATCCAATTTACATGCAGCCTAAGAAACATTTATGTTTTGTATCCTCCAGGTGCCTCGTGCCATCGTCAATCTGATTGAGCAGTTAGACATTGTACCATTGCGTGATCTGCACGACGATAAAAGTTTGGGCTGTCCCACCTGGTTTGTAAGGTCAGCAATCTTTTGGTTGCGTAAGACAAGACGGTTTTGACCAAAAGACAGATCCAAGTTATTATTTAACACGTTTGATGTTTATGTTTCAGTTTAATTTGCCCCTGCATACTGAAGCCTAAAGAGGGCTCCGCTGAACTCCAGAAGGCCAATGACTTCAATGACGCCTATCAGGTATAAGACTCATTGATGCTCAATGGAAGAATATGAATTTTCTGTACATATTCTAAAGCTCTTTATACATTTCTGTAGCTACAAAACCAATTCGCTAGCCTTAATTTGACTTTGAGATCTTGAAAAGTCAATGTAGCACTGAAAAAGTCAGATTTTAAGGACATCATCTTTGTTTAACACTTGTGAACATTTCTTTTTTTATATCTTTATCTTTTGGCTGTCTCTCTGTCCAGCTGGCTATGAGGCAGCTGGTTGACTTCGGGCGATACGACACTCACAATAACTTCACTGTGGTCCTGCAGCCCTTCTTCAGGCAGGTTATCCTCCCCAGGTTAGAGGTGAGAGGTGACACCGCTGAAACATTAAATACTCCGCACGGTGTATCTCAATATATATAGCTATATATATTTTTAAAATTAAAATAACTTATCCCTTTGTTTTGAATAGGATGGCCGGCCTGACCGCTCTTACTTCACGCCCGACTGTTTTCATCTCAGCCAGAAAGCTCACACCCTCATGGCTCGTGCTCTTTGGAACAACATGGTGCGGTTTTACTTTAATCTGAGGATACATTTCATATAATTTGCCGCAGCCTTATAATGATCCGTTATGAAGCACTGACTTTTACTTTTATTTCTTTAGTTAGAAGCAGTGGGCAACAAGACTTTTACACAGGACTTTGCAACGGAAATTGTGTTGAAGTGTCCCTCTGAGGTAACAATTGATTAAAATAAATTACAGTCTTGTTGTTGTTTCAATTATTTTATGTGTATTCAGATGTTTTTTTTTTCATAGACAAACCCATTCTTTAGGACTGCCGTCAACAGCAACTACACCTTTCCAGGCCCTCCACCCACTCCTCCTCCCGTTACAGTAGGTCATACTTTTTGTCTTTCATGCACGGCAAAACGTAATGGCATGAAGTTATTATTTATTTATGATGCCAGGTAATGTATTATAACTATAAATGCCCTAAACTATGTCTCTCCACTCTTTAGAATTGGGGCACTGACTTTTCCTGTGCTAACACAGCTCCATCCAACTCTGTGCCAACTTCGGGTATGTTCTCAAGGTGTTACTTATCGGCATTAAAGGGAAATAGAAAAGGTTAGATTGTAAGAAAGGCTCATGTTGATCTTTTTGTTAGCTCACAGGCTTCGGCCAGCAGACATCAAAGTGGTGGCAGCTCTGGGAGACTCTTTAGCGGTAAGTTAGTAATACACAAGACGTGACCAACAAGTTTGCTGGGTAAACATAATATTCATCTAAATACTTTGATGAAAACGATATCGCCAGCCATTTCACAGAGCTTTCAAATGAATTGTGCAGTCATCATTTTGATTTACTTATAGTATTTATGTCAATATTTTGTCTATCTCTCTTCTATTTCTCTGTTACCCCTTTCTCCTATTTTCTCTCCTGCTGATATACTCCAATCATTGTTATAGTTGTGTAACAAATTATGTAATCATTTTGACAGATGGACTACATTACTTTGCACAAGTCATAAGAATGTATTTTGAAAAACATAGTTAGCTATAGTGGTATTATTACATTATCTTGTTTCATCCATTGTTTAATACATAGCATTTCTCCAAAACCCATGTCTGAGCCATGTGTGATCTATAATGTTAGGAAATAAGTTACTGTGAGTTTGAATAACGCTGGTGTGATGCAATATAAGTTAGTAATGATTGACCCAACCGGTGGGTCGACACTGCTTACTTTTTCTCTAGATAACTATAAATCAAGTTAATGAACAAACTGACAGAGCATTGTCAATTCATTGGGTTGAACTGAGAAAAAAATTCAAGACTATAACCCTCTTTTTCTGCATTCAGACTGGCTTTGGTGCGAAGGCAAATAATCTGCTGCAGCTCAGAACTGAGTACAGAGGGGTGTCATGGAGGTGAGAGACAGCTCAAAAACTATAAACGTATTAATGTACACTGCGTTGTGATCATTCAAGTCATTGTTTGTTTGTTTGTTTGTTTTTCATTAAAACAGCATTGGAGGAGACAAAACTCTTGAGACTGTCACAACATTACCCAGTAAGTCCTGAGCCTGACCTGCCCTGTAGATTTCTGGACACGTAATACACAGTGGTACCACTAGGTCGCAGAGTTGGTCTGTAACAAAGCAGGCATTTTGTCTCTTGTGCAGTCATTTATTATTTATATATATTCATATATATTTTTTACATCAGATATCCTTAAGAAGTTCAACCCTAACATCAAAGGGGTGTCAAAGGGAACAGGGAAAAGGCAGACTGGCTTCAACGTGGCTGTATCAGGAGCAAAAGTAGCGTAAGTCCTGTAACATTTCTTTATGAGCTGCAAGTGGTTCACTTGTACATGTACCTGTATTTTGTGCTCTGTATTAAGCATTTTGTGCACTCATCAAAACCTCTGCTTTCATACAGGGGAATCCCTGGACAGGTCCGACGCCTGATCGATACCATGAGGAATGACCTTGTGAGTTTGACCACCTGGCACTATACTAATGCATGCACATATGCATAATCATTTATGTGCGAGAAAATGCAATGTGTTCCATCTCTCCTTAATTTACGGAAATAGACGGTGGATTTTGAGAAGGACTGGAAGCTGGTGACCCTCTTCATTGGAGGCAATGACCTGTGTCAGTACTGCAATGACCGCGTGAGTTGCTTTATAAGAAGTCGTCACAGCAAATGAAGGTTGATCCAATGGAGGAGGGGCTAGCACCCCCCTCCAGTAAAGACAGTGTCCTATCAAAGCACAGGGGTTAAACATACTATGGTGTTGTGTGATGCCCCGTGCAGAGCCGTCTCATGATATCACTCTCCAAACGGGACCGGGCACCGGAGCTGAATAATCAAGCTTTGTGAAACGGCCCTCCCCCTAATTGTTTTATTGTGCTAGAGTAAGATGAGAGCAGACATGGTTTCTTTTCAATGAGCACATTCTGTCACTTCACCCCCCTCTCTTTGCTCCTCTTTCTCGGCCTCTGTCTGCATTGAACAAGCACACGGGGCACAGTGACGGGCCTTGTTCTCCAAGAGGCATAAACAACGCAGAGGTCAACCCAGACTCTCTTCATCCTGTCTCTGTCTCCCACCCTCCTCCTCTCTCTCTCTCGCTCTCGTTTTGCCTTTCCTTTCCCTTTCTGTCTCTCTGTGCTTTGAAGCAGAATATCAAAGCACCGGCATCAATTTAGGATGAGCTAGGATACTGTGGTAGTGACAGCTTAGGGTTAGCTGTTGCCCTTACGCTCATGCATGCTGTTGCATGGCGTCGGCCCTTTTGGTTGATATGTACTTTTTGGCTACAAACTAAATGATCTTTCACTGAAATGATTCTGCTTTTCTCTGGCTACAGCGGTGAACAGCTGTTAAGGCAGAACAAAACACAGGAGTGTACATGTGTTCACTGTGAATTAATAAACATCACTGTATGTACGTTGTGTGTAATCTTGTTATTCTCTCGGTTGCCAGGCCTCTTTGTCCTATCAGAACTACAGCTATCATATGATGACAAGCTTGGATATGCTCTACAAAGAGGTAAAAATGATGTTAAGGGCTACAAAACAACAGTTGATTATATAAAAAGAAATTCAAACACGGAATAAAAAAGTGACTTAAAATGTGTAGTTTTTCCTCACATTTTCTTTGTTTCTTGCTTTCTGCCTGCAGGTTCCCAGGGCAATTGTCAACGTCATGGAGATCCTGGAAATCGAAGGCCTTCGCAGGATAAAAAGAGATACTCTCGGGTGCAATGTCTTACAACAGTACGCTCATCCATCCTCTCATGCCAAATCAATTCTCAATGACTCAATACCACTGAGTCTAAGGCAGACAGCTCCTTTGAATCAACAGCACTTCTCTCCATATTGATCTAATACCGCTCAATCCAGCAAAGAAACTTTTATTTAACTAATAAATAAATATTGCCTTGTTCTGTGCAAAAAAATAAGCATTATGTATCGGCCATTGACGACTACAAAAGCATTACTTCACCAAAATTAGCTTTTAATCTGCCCTCTTGATCCTCAGGTATGTCTGCCCGTGCTTCTTGTTACCAGGAGAGGATTCCCCAGAACTGGCTGAAATGAAACGGTTCAATCGGCAGCTACAGGTTAGCAGACATGGGCAGCAAGGCCTTTCAGTGTAGTCCTTGTAGACATATGATAGTTAGAACTTTGAAATGAAATCCTTACATAATGCAAATCAATAGATTGTCGATGTCTCAATGTTTTTAACTAGTTGGTTGAAATTCTTGGTGGAAAAACCATAAGATACAAGTATTTGTATACGTTATATCTTAATACATGTTCGCAGGGGATCCTTAACAATGTGAATGAGACACCATTGTTCCATCAGCGTGAGTGTACCATGAGCATTTGTGGCCTTTCCTTTTCAGATTGAGACAGAGAAATTGGTGTACGAAGGCCGCTACGATGGCAGGGAGGACTTTGCTGTGGTCGCGCAGCCCTTTTTTAAGAACACCGCTCTTCCTTTGAATGCTGTAGGTCCTTTGTGTACTGCACTCCCACCTATACAAACATTCACGTTAGCTTTAGGACAGTAACCAACCCTTTCCCTCAAAGCACATAATTCCTATAAACTCTTATGTCTCTTTTCTAGGATGCCAGACCTGACGACACATACTTCTCTGCAGACTGTTTTCACTTCAGTGAGCGGGGACACGCTCACATGGCTACAGCACTGTGGAATAACATGGTGAGTCCGGCAAGGCTAACCAACTGTGTTTGACAGTGGAAAGGGTTTTGGGTCAGTCTCACTGCAATGTAGTAACAGGCTGAGGCCGCTGAGCATAAGATGTCCTCTGTTTTTATCTCTAGTTGGAGCCAGTGGGGGAAAAAACGAATTATAACGATTTCTCAACTGGCAGAAATAGAATCAATTGCCCCACAGAGGTAAGAAAGCTGCCACACAAGCACTTCTCACACAATAACCCCAGTTATATTGTATCTGTAGTATAGGCCTACACTTGTCCAATAATGGGTATGACTGGTTCATCTCTTCTCTCCTGTGTGTTGCAGGAGTATCCTTACATCTTCACACGGGTGAACAGCCTGCCCCCCTCCACCATCACTACACCAGCACCCAACACAGGAAGCACGGCTTCACCAGCAACACACACCACAGCCCAGCCACTCACCTCTGGTTGCACGGACACTGTTCCAGTGTGGCTCGCTGCTGTGCTGGCCGTAACGGGTCTTCTGATTGGCTGGGGGCTCACCTGGCTCCTCCTCTCCTGCAGAGCCAAGAGAAGCAATAAGAATATGATGGCTGCAGTGGAGATGAAGGGCACTGGGTTTTAAAGTGCTACCTACCTACTGTGTTGCTCTGGACTATTGTTGGAAAATGTTAACAAACCACAACTCCAAAAAAACAACCAAATTGTGACATTAACAGTACAAATGTGTTTTCTTTTTGTATAGGCCTAATAACTCATCATAAGATAGCCATGGCTGCTTTGACTGCGGAAGTCAATTATTCTCTCAGAAATTATTACTGCATGCAGAGGAGGAAAAGGTTGATATTTATTTAAACTGTATGTAATGTAAAATACACAAGGCTTGCTTTTGCTAGATAAATAGTTTGTAAGAAAATGTAGTGAGGCATCTTTTTTCTGTTTCTTAATGCCTTTGATTGTAAAAAAATGTTTTTTGAGCTGCTTTTAATAAATTATTTGCAATAATTTAAATAAACTTTAGTCTACTGCTCAATTGACATTCAGACAAACGGGCACCAACCGGCCCTGACAAGTTGTAGCCTGTCCGCCCAGGAAATCATCGACATTACACATTAATAGCATTTATTTTTGAAAGTATAATAAATATCTCACCATACAATAAATTACAAAAAGCAGCTATGCACAAAGGATTTTTCTTGGAGCACAGCACACAGCAGCATATATGTATTAGGCTACCTTAATCATTACCATCAGTGAGATAGCCTGCTCATAAAACATAAAAGGGGTTATTGTACAACCTCCTCATGGTGATAAAAGTAACCGACTGCTTCTGCTAATAAGACCATGTCACGGGGACACTGGCAGAAGGTGCATTTACTCAAGTAGCCTACTGACGTACACAACATATGGTCACTTTAAAATATAGGCTATAGGCCTAATGTATCGGAACAGTGTAAAAATTAGTTAAAAATAGCTCCAGCAGAACTAGCTATAACATTAAAATGCTTCTTAAGACATCCATGTGCTATATACTACAATAATACAGCCTAATATAAAACCGTAAAAGGGGGGATTCTCAGTAATTAAGTATAGGCTACCTTATAGGCCACTGCTGCTTGTGTACTTTTATCAGATTTTAAAAACGGGAATTGTAATTGTAGGCTACATACATTTATATTTTAAATTGTTGTATGTCTCCTGCTGCTATAGGCTCCAAATACTTATCCTTGCTTGCTCTGCAAACAAAAACACCTAGGCCTATTGCGCCTTTTTAATTTTAGATCAATTTTCAAAATAATAGCCTAGTGTTTTCTGTATGGAATAACGTTTTCATAAAAAAAATTAAGACAATATTTATTTATTTTGAAGTGAGTGCATTTATTTTAAGCAAAGAATGAACTAGGTTGGTCTTCTTATATTCTTATAAAGTGAGTTACAGATTGGTTGCTCATCGCTAGTCCATATCGCCTGCGGTTACTGTGTTCTTGACAACAGCGCCCTCTGGTGTCTGCGGGGGAAGTGGAACCTGCCAACAGTGTACCACATCAGTTTGAAGATGGCGGAGGGTGAATTGAACGTGGACAGCCTCATCTCTCGACTCTTGGAAGGTGAACCATTTTTAGTGTTACGCAGAGTTAGTCAATCGTGTTTTAAGCATGATGGGAGTTTTCACTTGAAAACGTAGGAAATGTGTTTGCTAGTGGCGCTAACGTCAGTCGTTACGGTGTATCTATCCCGCTGCTAGCTCGGGCTAACGTCCCTGTTAGCCTGCCGTGTTTATAAACACACTGGTGAACGCCTACGTTGGCTCAGTTCTCGCATTAACAGCTACGTTACAATTGGCAAGTCATTTTATCGTGTCGCAGTCTTTATTTTAGCGTATACTTAAACTTTCTTCTTTGACCTGCACGTTAAAACCTATGGTTGAAACATTAAAATACAACCCAGAATCACTTGTCGTTTGTCTAACGGTTTTAACTGTTATTCATGCGAATTTAACATTAAGCATGCACATAGATTTTAATCTGTACCCTTGCCATTGACAAGTTTAACTTTGGCTCTATATTCAGGGTAATGTAAGTTGTCCTGATAATATAGGCCTAATGTTTAATTTCTATTGGAGACCTGGTTAATCTTACATTATTTACGAACTTTGGACAGAAAATTAAGCTATCGAAGTAGTCCTAAAACACTAACCCTTCTCACTATATCTTAGACAAATAAACTGTTGTGTAGGTTGATTTTTTTTTACTTTTAACTTTTGTGGCTCACTCCTCTCTGGGTTTGTAGGTGTGTTGTAGTGGGCAATATGTGATTCCCTCCTCAAGATGCACACATATAAAATTGTAAATGCCCATCTCGTAGTATTGTACAGCTGATTAACAAAAAATAACAAATTGAATTTAAGTGCAAAATTAGGAAACACTGGATAAACCTTGGGTGTTTCTCTGACCTGTCCACAACAATGTTCACACCAACAGTTTAAAGTATGTGATCTTAGTGTTGTGCTGAGTCACTTTTGCGTGAACTTGCACTTGGTAAAGGGAGTTTTGTGTTGTTGTTTGAGGACCAGGTTTTGTCAGAGAGAGGAGATGTGCAGAAATCCTTTTGTCCTGGCCATCCACCAGCTCAAGAGAGGGCGGGGATTTTTTTTTTCTTTCTGTTCCCCTGTGAAATATAATTTGAGTCAGACCCTAGATCGCTAAGGCAAATTCAGCTGTCCTTGGCATACTTTCCACCAGTGTCTATGTGACTGTTGGAGGGATCATGATGAGACACCATGCCAGCACTGAAACGCAAAGATTTCTTATTTATAGCAATGGCAGGAGACTATCTGTCTTGGTGCAACTAAATAGCTTGTGCTTCTTGCATCACTTCCATTTTTTATTTCCATGTCTCGTACCGAATGCTGAAATAAACAGAATACAAAACAGAAAAGGCCCTTTTCTTATTCTAAAGGGTTTAGTGGAACGATCCGACACAATTGACCTTGCAACTTTAAAAGAAACCAAATTCAGCCTTTCAATTGGTTCTTTTCCGATCATTTTGCCAGTATCCAGCTCGCTTAGTGTACTGTTTTAATAAATCATGTCTGTTATTAATGGATAATAATATTATTCCTAGATGTAACAGAACCAGTTTGGACTTCAAACACACACTGATTTTTGCTGATATTTTCTGTATTTTTCAGCATAGAGTAACCATACAAGGAGAATAAGTTGTGCTGGTGCTTATATTTTCTAAACCAGATCTTTTGGAAGGCAGTGAGGCGTTATTTTGTATCCCAACATCCCATAATAGCTTACCGTATGTTTCGCTCTCTGAGAAAATGCAGTGTTGAGGAAATTGCCAAGTGAGAGTGCTTACTCATTGGGTGTTAAAACTCCCAGACACATGTACAGTCGACACACACACACACACACACACACACAAACACACACACACACACACACACACACACACACACACACACACACACACACACACACACACACACACACACACACACACACACACACACACACACGCACACACACAGGGATTTGGTCTCTGGTGGTTGGCTGCAAATCCTTGTCATTGCCTCATTTTTAGCCTTTGCCCCTCGATGTCCTTAAGTACGTAATCTCTTTTAAAAGTGCCAGCCCGCAGAAAATGCCAACAGTGAAAGGTTCAGTGTTAAAGCCGAGCAGCCTAAGCACCCGAGCTTAACTCACTTAGCCTCGGATCGGGCCCGGCCATTGAGCGAAGAGCCCTACTTCTGCAATTTCATGCTTCACATCATGGACATGAAGCAGTGCAGTTATAGAAGATGGATGATAAAGGGAATTGATGTTGTGTAAAGCAACACTTCATTAAGGGTGGTACAGCCCAGGCCTTAAATAGTTTTTGGCACTCAAGATTCACCATCTGTGAGGAATGGATCCGTATTCCTCGGCTTCACTCACTTCAGTTCTTATAGATTTGGTTGGATTACTTGACAGACGAGACATCGTGAGAGAGTCTGAGCACATTGTGTTAGTAGCAGGTTTATGCGTGGGTGGGTGGGTGTGTGTGTGTAGGTTTATGTTTGTTTGCACAAAAATACATGCACTAAGCTTAATTAATTGCTCACCATTACATCCATTAATCCAAACAGGCAAATATAGGAAAAGTATTTAATGAAACTTCCTCTCTGTCCAGCATGCATTCGTTTCACTAGACTTCGCTATCTTTTATAGGAATCTTCAGTGGGCGTCTAGCTTTGAGGCAATACCAAAATGGTTAGCTATTACATAATTCCTTAGTCATGGATTAGTTCTTCACTTTTGTTTTCTCTGTTGGACAATGGTTCATCTTGACGCAGTGTTTTGATTTGCTTTTTGTGACGCCAAATTGAGACTTAATTGAAAATCGGTAGATAAGTGACGTCCAGTTACCATTTACTATAAACTTATTGATAAAGATATATAGCCAGTACAGTATCTTGAGTGAGTCTAATATTTATTTCATTGGATGTATGCCATTGTTTGTCGCATTAGTCACTGTTTGCAAAGCTTTAATGTCAAGGGCTTCTTTTTCAAAGGAAGCTGCCCTTAGGAGACATTGCACTAAGCACGCCGTCCGGATATTAACTCAAACATAAAATTATAAAGAAAGCAGCAGCTGGCTTTTGAAACTAGATGGAACTTAACTTTAGACGTTTGCAAGTCACATGGTACCATAGCAATAAAGCAGATATGTATAATCTTACTTTTCATATCTCCGACTATTTCAACTGCCCGATCGTAGCCAACGTTTGCAATTCTCACTCCTCTTTTCATCATTGTACAATAAATCCACACCCAGAGCTTTTGGCAGAACCCCAGAAAGTAGGCTTAAAACCAACAGTGCAACTACACAGCCAATAAACCCACACCACTGCTGAAGAGGCAAGCTGCTCTCATAGTCTAAGCAGTGGGTTGCTTAAGTATGGCTGGAACTAAGCAGCTATAAGTAACATAATCATTACGCTCACAGCTCATCAGATTTTTAAGATTGCTTTGTAATTCTACCATCAGTGGGTTTTTTTCCACCCCCTTTGGTGGAAAGCCATTGTATCATGGCCTCATTCTGATGAACTTGATTGTGTGCTGGTGCTTCTGCGCTCACGCCAGACAGTGATGATAACAGTTGTTGATAGCACTGACGGCCTCTTTTCTCTCCTCTCCAGTGCGGGGATGTCGCCCGGGGAAGATAGTCCAGATGACAGAGGCAGAGGTTCGTGGCCTCTGCATCAAATCCAGGGAGATCTTTCTCAGCCAGCCCATCCTGCTTGAACTTGAGGCCCCTCTCAAGATCTGTGGTCAGTGTGTTGTACATTTCTGCCCTGGTTTAGGACTCTTTTTTTTTTGTATCAGTATTTAGTTATTTGCGGTGCATCCGGTTTCTTTGAACCAGAAGTGTTTTAAAACTGGACATAAGTATAGGATATGTGTAGGACGAGCCTGGTTTTCTCCAAAGTTAAGCCAAAACTTGGTTAGTTTTGCTTTTTAATTCATAAAACATCTTAAACCGAGTTAAGGTATTTTCTATTTAAGCATAATGTGAACTGAAAAGTTTAAATGTGTACTTATATAAGCAGCCAGGATAACACCGCCTCAGCCTTGGTCATTTATAGAGTCACTATTACTCTCTTGACTTGACTGTGTATGTTATCGGAATATTACAGTTTAATTCCAAACTAAAAAACAGATTGTGGAACACTTTCTTACAAACCTAATACAAACAGACCCAAAGCACTGCACATCCATTCATTCATTTCATTCATTTTCCTTTATTTAACCTCGAAAGATCAATTGAGGGGTGACCCTCTTTTACAATGACGTCGAGTTTGTACATATACACAATATACAATGAGAATACATAACAAGTTTACACACACACACACACAGACAACAACAATTTAAAACATTCAGATCAATTGAATGAGAGACATAATAGCCTAATTAAAACAGTTACAAGTGTAGAGGGGCTGATTCAAAATAATAATTTTAAATTGGTTAACAGTTATGAGTGTATTTATTTTAATTGTATGTTGTAGGCTGTTCCAGGAGTCAGGGGCACTATGGCTAAAAGCGGTTTTACCAAGCTCAGACCGGGCATAGGGGACATATAACATGAGCATGTCAGTTGAGCGGGTTTGATAAAGCCCATCTGAAATAAGCAGCATTTCTGTCAAATATAGTGGTAGCTTTCCAGTCAGAGCTTTATATATAAAAATATGCCAATGTGCATCACGTCTCTCCTTAAGGGAGGACCACCCAACCTTTTCATATAAAACACAATGGTGTGTATCATAAGCATCTCCTGTAATGAATCTCAAAGCAGAGTGAAATACAGAGTCTAGGAGTTTAAGGCATGAACGAGATGCATGCCGATAAACCACATCACCGTAATCAAGGACAGACATAAAAACTGCCTCAATAATCCTTTTCCTACTGAACAACGGGAAGGTGGCTTTATTCCTATAAAAATAGCCAATCTTTTGTCGGAGACGACAGACAAGATTTTTTATGTGAAATGTAAAAGAGAGTTTTTCATCTATCCAGATGCCAAGATATTTATATTCAGTGACTCTTTCAATATGAGATCCATTATTTGTGTGAATAATAAGATCATTAAAATGTGTAATTCTTGCTCTGGAAAAGCACATATATTTTGTTTTTTCTCCACAAGTGAACTCCTTCTCTGCAGTTGAAATGCTACCCGCTATCACTATCACTATCTGGCCCCCGCACATCACCACACACTCTCACGTGCTTTATCTCTTCCCTCCAGTGTAGCGCTGCGACTGCAAACAACTCCGAGCCTTTTAATATATGTGCGAGTCCTTGAAAAGTACAGTACACAAGCTCGCATATAGGCCCATTCCTACACACACGGTTCATTTGTTCCTGTCCTCATACCAGTTTCCTCCCACACACTTTAACATTGAGATAGTTGTTATGTAGGACTAATGCTGTATCGGCCTCAGATGGCAGCATTTGTATATTAATTTGTAGAAGTAATGAATGTGATAATGTAAAGTCCAGTCAAGTTGATATTTATTTGAGCATTATGTTATCCACATGTCTGATATTGCATTGATCAGAGGGACTGACAGTTTAAAGGCCCTCATCAGTGTAAACTTAACCTTGTCACGTTACTTTAAAATATGCATAAGTTTGAGTTGGTGTTATTAGTCCCCCATGCATGGCTTCTTTCTGTCTCCCCTACTTTCTTTATATTGTTGCTGATGACTTTCCTTTAACCCCACTGCCTTGATGGCAGGCTTTCAAAACACCAGATATAAAGACCAAACAGTCAATGGCTTTAATTATTTACTAAGGCCGCATGGATCAGGTTCTGGGCTCACTGTCTCTCTCACATGTTAACCTTAGTGCCACTGGCAACATTTTGCCCAAGACACCAGCTTTTTTTTATAAATATGCCTTTGTTGACATGACAATAATGGTAATCAAACCCTCATTATAAGGATGTGTTACTTAGACGGTCATCTAAAATAGTTTCTAAAATAACAGGCTGTGCAATCACAATGCTCTGCAAAATAACCATAATAGCACCTCACTGATTCGGAGCAAAATGTTACTGGTTTGCCTGATGAATTAGCTGTAGAAAGACCACAAGCATGTGCGCTGTGTTTACAGTTTTAGGTCAGAGTCCAAAATGATTCCCTTTTAATTATTTTCTGACTACAAGTACCGACTGAAAATTAGTGCTGCAAACAGTTCATAGCCTGAAGATAATGAGGTGAAAACATTTTAGAAAGCACAACAGCATGTTTGGAAGCAAAAGTTAATTAACAAGTCTCCTACTTTGAAGGTGATTTAGAAGTTTTTCAATGTCAAGTCATCTAAATTAAAATGCTGCATATATACATTTTTCCTATATTATATTGTGTCTATATTCTCTTCTTTGTATGAAGTAGATCCTTTTTGATATTTGAAAATTACTTTTATGTCTTTTAATTTCACGGCATCAAGAACAGCAATGGACTATACAGTTAATGGAAAATCAGCCTGCATGCTCAATGTATTTGTGTTTATTTCTTTTCTTTTCATTTTGAAATGTGCTGTAAGCAGTTATTCAGTGTGCTGTGTTTTTATGTGGGTACATTTGGACCAGCTGATTATCTGGCTACACAAGGTCAGGCAACAGCGCATTTGATTACAGCTTTTCTAACGAATAGAGTTGTTTGTTTGTAGAGTTCTGTTGGAGTTCCTTGCTTTATATTGTTTTGCCAAAGCTGAAACAAATATTGGATCATTTAAAACACTGACCTCGGATGCACCGCTATTTTTTTTCTCCTCTTTTTCCCCTTTTTGCTCTGCTTTTTAAACCCCAAATCTTGGTGCTGCTATTTTCGGACTGTTTTGACACCGCAGAGGCAGTGCCGGGTAGATAATTCACTGTCATCGCACAACTCCTTGTGATAGGGCAGACAGGGGAGCTGCCCCATGGAAAAGCCAGTCTCGGTGACACTCACAATTTCATATTCCGTCATGCAGAAACTCTGTATGGACGTGAGGATAGTTAAGAGTAAATGCAACCTTAAGCCAGACAATAATAATTAAAAAAAAAACAGACAATCATTTGGGTAAAGCTAAGGCATTCCTATGGTGTGGGAAAGCAAATAATAAAAATAAAAACTAAATCAGGCTAAATGTTTATTGTCTCATGTCCAAGTCTGTTTTATTGCAAACACAAGCATGAAAAGAGAAAGATATTACTATTTTGCCAGACTATCATTGAAATTATGTTCATAGGAACAAAAAAGAAGTGCAATACTATAAAATATATAATAAAACTAAAAACACTTAACACCTGTGTCGCTACCTTCACCTTTTCACTGTCCAATGAGAAGTTAACATGTATTATAGGGTTTGAAAACAGCAACTCAAGTGATGGGTAGACATTGGTGCGGCGCTAAATATACACGTCACACCTGATGCTGCTTTCAGGCACCCCTCTTTCATTCCGGAATGTGTAATGCTGTATAAATTGGCACACTGATGCGCCAGAATGCGCAATGTCGTTCCGTCAATATGCTGCAATCTCTGCGTAAAAGGGGCTATTTTAGAAACTTCCTGGATTTCACACTGACAGCTTGTATCCTGGACTATGTTGCTGCAACGGATGAATACTTTGACTTGATTCATTGAAGTTTTTTTATATTTTATTTTTAATGTTAAGAATTATGAAGTTGTAACCATTACTAGTACTTGCATCAAAACTTTACATGGCAATCTGGGGTTGCACGTCCAGGGCAAAGTAAATGATTGGCGGTGAAACCCATCCAACTGGCTAAGCATCAAATGGGCACTGAGTGTAAGACAGAGCTTGACGTCAAACAAGCAGAACTATTCCTAAAGTTTGTTTTTGCATGCCATCCTAAGACCGGGGCAAAAATAAGTACAGGCCTTTAGCCATATGGTTTTGGTGCAAGTCGGGGGTTAGGTTTCGGTGCCTAAGTCGCCGACGGCACCATGAAATGGAAAAAATAATAATCATGCTAGCCACTGTCATGATATACATATGCAATTTGTGTTGGTCATTTTAATCTCAAGGCCAGACAGCTGCACAGTTTAATAAGACCTATTTTTTCATTTTAATTTGCATTCGGTGCCATCTTGTAACAAAGCATTGCCATAAAAAGACTGTGGCGCATGAATTTGCCTCCCACTTTGGTCTCGATAAAGCCTGTCATTATTGTGCCGGCCCTTCTGCCCAGGCTCTCTGCAGCAGTCATCTGTGTCTGGAGCACTTAGCCTAAATTAGAGCAACTCTTAGATTGGTGCGAGAGGATATAAAAGGAAGCAGGTCTCGGCTAAGTGATGAAGCTAGCTCCCCTGCTTATGTTAGAGCAGCTCCAACACACTGCTGCCTGACTGATGTCAGAGAGAGACCAGGTTGACCCTGAATCCTGGCAGAGTGCTTTAAATTAAAGTTAGTTTGAGGATGTGTGTATGGGCATCCATTTATTTTGTGTGATTAACCTGGATTGTCAGCATTCTCTCCCTCGGTAGTTCATATCCCATGGGCCATGGCATTGATCTGGTGGCAGTTTTAAAGGCTCATTTTGTGTGCGCATCCTTGGGCTTGCTGCGATAGTCTCTGTAAATCAGAAGGACAGTCGTATATCCCCACCAACCTACATGTCTGGCAGTGTTCTGGAAATCAAAATGGATTCAGAAAGACGCGTGTTTGTGTGCGTGCGTGTGTGTGTGGCGTTTGCTGTTGTATGAAGTCATGCATGTGCCTTTTATTATATGCTAGCATCTTATTATGAACTCTACGTCTTACATGTGTTAATCAGCCAGTCCTTGTGACTGCACTTACAAGTAAATAGTAAATAAAATACCTTTTCCTTCCCCCTTGCCTCTCGCTCCTTTCTAGGTGATATCCATGGGCAGTACACAGATCTCCTGAGGTTGTTTGAGTATGGGGGCTTCCCCCCAGAGGCAAACTACCTTTTCCTAGGTGACTATGTGGACAGAGGGAAACAATCCCTGGAAACCATCTGCCTCCTGTTGGCCTACAAGATCAAATACCCAGAGAACTTTTTCCTGCTAAGGGGCAACCACGAGTGTGCTTCTATCAACCGCATCTATGGCTTCTACGATGAGTGTGAGTAGATAGAAAACTAGCCCTGCACACATACAGTATACATGCATGCTGTCCCGGGGTGACATACATAGTTTGGTTCTAATAATGCGTGTTTATGCTTTCTGCCAGGCAAGCGCAGGTTCAACATTAAGTTGTGGAAGACCTTCACCGACTGCTTTAACTGCCTCCCCATTGCTGCAATCATCGATGAGAAGATCTTTTGTTGCCATGGAGGTAGGAGAATTTCAACTGTTGGCACACATTTCCTCCCCCTTGTCTCAAATCTAAACCAAAACTTTTTGGTACCCTTGTTTTGAAATATATTGGTAGCTACTCCAATCAAAAGTAAGGTCTTTATTTTTTTCTATTTCAGGGCTATCGCCTGATTTGCAGTCAATGGAGCAGATTCGCAGGATCATGAGGCCAACAGACGTGCCTGATACAGGTACACATACTTATTACTGAACATGTTCACTCTGTCTGGATTTCTTTTTGGACCCAGAATCCCTCGTCGTTACATCAGTTACTCCTCTGTCTTACATCAGCAAATTCAGCTGAATCTTTACCACATTCTTCCCCTCCCCCTCCGCAGCCTGTCCGTGCTCTCCTTTCACCACTTTTTCGGATCTCTGTGATTTTTCCTTATCTCCGTCCCTCCTCTCCACATGTGTCTCTCAGGCCTGCTGTGTGACCTTTTGTGGTCGGACCCAGATAAGGATGTGCAAGGTTGGGGAGAGAACGACCGCGGGGTCTCCTTCACCTTTGGGGCAGATGTGGTCAGCAAGTTCCTTAACCGCCACGACCTGGACCTCATTTGCAGAGCCCACCAGGTAATTATGACAGGAAAGCAGGCATCCAGAGAAGCCTGGACATGGAGGGGACAATGCAGGAAGCACATGGCTGGCAAATGAGTCCTGTGAATTTTAATTATAGCTGACCATAAGTTTGTGCGTCATAGGCACGACTAATTATTGTGTATGATGCAAAGACACGAACACCAGAGCCAAACCTCAAATGAATAGACCTACTGCGGCATCAGTGGTGTAGCCAGGGCCGTCGCTCCCTATACGCAGGGTACGCAGAGTGCGTAGGGCACCAAGTTCCTGGGGGCCCCCAACAAAAAATGTTTTTTTATTTTTTTTTATGAAAAAGAAAAAATATATGATCCGGGGGCCCCCCAAAATTGAGTTTTTTTTTTTAAACTTCATGATGATCATTACATTACAAAAAATATATAAATTAGAACAGGCCCATTGTTGTTTTGTCTTAATTGTGCAACCTATCCATGGGTGGATTACTGCACAGGCATACCAGGCACAGGCCCAGGGGCCCAGGGGCCCAAGGGCTCAGGGGGGCCCTTAGCCAGAGATACTGATAGTAACTTTTCATGTTGCATAGTCAAAGAGCTCTGTCACTGATGTCAATAACAGGGTCAATAACAGGGTCCAAAAAGGAATAGCCTAAATATAAGTATACTCATCAGATTGTAACAAGATAGAAATCATCATGGGCCCCTCAACTAGTAGGGGAGAAATACAAAGGCAAGTTAAAAACAACAGCACTACTAGCTCTGTGTAAGGGGCTCCATGAGGGGCCTTGAAGGCCCCCTCACACATACACAAATAAGCTTTCTATGTGTGAATTCTAAATTGTTCATAAAAAGTAGCTATCCACCCTTTATCTGTTGAAATGGGCCCCTCCATCATAGAACATGGATCTGCAGACCAATCTACTGTACTGTTTTTACAGTTGCAGAGTAAGGAGTGCTGCCTGTTTAAGAAAAATCTGAAAAATAATGTTCCTTCTGCATCTCAGGAGTTGATATAGCCTCTAAAATGTCCTCTCAAAGTGCATCAGATTGATAGCCTGGCATTCCCAGACCTGCCACTAGGCGCTGGCAAATTAAATTTGCTGCGCGTGTGGGGGCACCACTGACAATTTAAGCTTAGGGCACCCAAAAGCTTAGCAGCGGCCCTGGGTGTAGCCCCTTATTTCCTGCGGCCATTTCATCGCATTTTCTTTCTTCCTCATGCATTATTTATTATAACTTATTTTAGCTCTCAGTTATTATCTAATGTGTTTGTTTTTGTTTTGTTTTTAAGGTATGAAATGGAGAATGAGAAGCTACTGTTTGAATTTGAGACACTGACAGATGATTTAAAAACGTATCGATTTAAGATAATTGAATTGTCTGACCTTTTCTAGTAATTGATTTAAATGACTGGCACAAGAGTCATTATTGTTTACTTGGCCACAGCTATTTTGGCTCTGCATGGGACGTTTCACATTGATTCAGGTGTAGGTAGTTTTGTCCAGCATGATAGCAAAGTTGGATTGTGAAAGTAGCTGAAGATCTCTTTCTTGGTATTGATCTGTGCAGGCAGAGGGATAATGTCATGTGTACTTCTTACAGGTTGTGGAGGATGGATACGAGTTCTTTGCCAAACGCCAACTGGTCACACTTTTCTCCGCTCCAAACTACTGTGGGGAGTTTGACAATGCAGGCGGCATGATGAGTGTGGATGAATCGCTCATGTGCTCCTTCCAGGTACAAGTTTCTGTTAACTGCCTTTTGATATTTGACTGAACGCATTATTTCAGAAATATCCACACATGCATCTTCTCACTCTCTCTGTTTGTGTCTCATTGTTCAAAGATCTTAAAGCCTTCGGAGAAGAAGGCCAAGTACCAGTACGGTGGTGTAAACTCTGGTCGGCCCGTCACCCCACCCCGCACCGCCCAAGCCCCAAAGAAGAGGTGAACATACAGCCTTGGCTCCCCCCCCCCTCCCTATCCCACCTTCTCACCCTGTCTGTTCCCTGGTTCTGCTTTAACAGCAAAACCCCTGTAACTCCCCTGTATAGCCAAGATACAGGGCTTATCTAATTGCCCAAAACGTTCTCCTGATTTTTCCCCCACTCCACTGACAGCTCTTTTCTTAATGTGTATGTGTACATAAATTTGCTGTGACCAATCTGTTGGATTTTTTTTCTCTTGCCTGTTGGTTGGTATTTTTGATATTATTAACATTAACAGATAATCTTTTCTGTGCTTTTACTTCCGATTGCCATTTGAGGTTTTCTGAGGGTTCTGTGTTGTGTAAGGAAATGCCTTTTCTGTATTGAGAGGCAAAGTGACCGAGTTGAAAGGAATACTTTTTCAGTTTGACAAAAAAAAAACACACAGTAGAGAAGAGATTGAACATTGTTTTGCCTTGATCTCTCAAAAGCCGAGAGAATCCTTCCAATGTATTTCAATGAGACTGAGGTTTCCGTGCAATGCTAAATCTGTAAAGACAAATAATATTGCTCGTATTCCAGTTTAAACACATTATAGCATGTGCGTTGAACTTGCGGTTGTTGTGCACATTTTATATATTTAACCATTTAAAAAAAGCGTACCTCCCCATGGGTAGTAAAGAATGTGAAGAGACCGGTGTGAATGAAATATAGAGGCTAAATCAGATGCTGCTGGCAGTGGACACGCTCTACCCGAACACAACGCCCTCTGGGCATAGTTTCCTCCCCTCTGTTATGCCTCCCTGTGCCTCGACTCCACACACACACAAACACGCCACTCCACACACAGAGCTGATGTCGACATTTTCCTGGGCCTCTTTATTAATTGTTTTCATCAATATAATTTCCCCCGTATATTCCTCTTAATTTGAAGTTAAAGATGCAGAGAGATTTGTGTAGTTAAATCAATGCTCTGGCATTTAACTAATATGATTCACTTATGGTCAGGGTTTTACCTGCAGACATTCTGGATTCATGTTGTACTAAAAAGTGCTTATAAAATTGTACTGTATTCTCTTTGTATGGAGAAACAGAAAGTATCTTAACAGCACTATAGTTTCAGCTTTTTTTCAATGTTTAAAAGACCAAAAAAACAAACAAACAAAATGCAAGCTTCACAAAATGCTCCACTGTGTTTGTAGAGCACACACACCAAACAAACATAATGAAGAAAGTTTGCTCTTGAAAGCTTTTTACATTTAATGCCAGCAAATCCCTCTTTCACAACACCCAATGTTTTCAGGTACAGTGTGAAAGATGGTGGAGTCAGCGGAAGGTGACCGGACCAGGCCGTTATGCCATGTGACAGTGATGCCACCTGGTGTATAAATACAGTAGCACAGTACAAAGTACAAATCAGATTTGAAACCAAACAGCTCAGGATGGGCGCTTCATAACATTGCCAGTACAAAATGTGGTGGCATTACCACAAGGAGGTACTTCAGTTTGAAGGACCAGCGATTAGCCTGGTTGGAAGTTCACTTCAGTCTACTGCAAATGAGACGCAGTTGACCTTTTGTGGTAAACAGTTGCCTCTTACTTTATTTTGCTCTTTGTGGTATTATTATTTCTGTTGTATTTCTATGTTCTCTATTTACATTGTTTACTTTTCAGTCACTTAATTTATTTCCTAATAATGACAATAAGAAAGCAATGAGGTGTTACCAAAAGCTGTTTTGCAATTTGTACAAGTTTGTGTGAAAGTCTATAAATTCAATAAAATGGATGGAAACCAAATGTGTTTTTCATTTATTTTTACTAATGTCTTTGCAAGATGTATATTTGTGCTTTCTATTAGTTAGAGACATTTTTGTGTCTTACCTCTATAACCAACATGGAACTGAGGCTTTACGCAGGGGTTAAATCCGGATAAGTGATTGTGCAAGTATACAGTATACACGTTCAATAAAGCTGTTAAAATGCTGTGTTTTACTGGTAGAAATGATGGTAGTAATTTTCCTCCCATTTTTAATGTGTCAGTCGCTCCAGCGTGACTGCTTATGCAGCTTTGTGAAGTATACGCCTCTTAGCCCATTTCAATGCTCTGTGCATCGGCCCTAAATACAGCCAGAGGATCGGAGGCAGGAGAAAACATGGAGCGCCCATGTGGAGTGCAGACAAGACCCAGGCGAAGAGGATCCACAGTCCAAATTTCAGACAGAGGAGAGTGTAGTAGATGATGGTGTTTCGTGAGCTCAATTTGGCGTCTGCCTGAGGACAATTTAGAACATGTATTGACGATTCCTGCTTTATAACTGTTAACGATATCTGTTAAGTTAAATGGCATAGCCTGTCTTGCCAAACCTGTACATCAGGTACATCCAGAGCAGCATCAGCCATCATCATGTCATCACTGTCATCAGACCTGAGGAACTTGATGGGCAGATAAGGGAGGGCTCTCCTTTTCTTCCTTCTTTGCACAGAAGATTTTCGTACTTGTAGTTCTTCCATTGATAATGCGACTCTTCCTAAGTACACAACACGGGGGTTTGAGCACTTCAAACAACTGTGGCAATCTGTCAAATTTTAACAAGTAAACTAGAAAATAAAGGACAAGACAACAAATAGGCTACTCTAAACAGTAAATCCTTCGGAACAAAAAGCTATGCTGACAGAATAATAAATAGGCCTAATGTAGAATGAAAGAGGATACTCTGGCTTTTTCATAGTGTGTGGAAGAACATACATGTTTTGTAGCCAAGGGGATACCCAGCTGCTGAAAGTCTATTTATCCATTTTAATATTTCATATATTTGCATTCTGCTTCACTCACCCATGGTAGCACTCACCGTGTAGTGCACAGATTGTGCCTGCTGGTGGAGATCAGCACGTTTTTCTTGCCAGTGTTTGCATGTTTGATTTTAGAATGTTTTCTTTTCAAATCGGGAATTTTATATAGGCCTAATCATGTTATAAGTATAGGCCTATACTTTTTTATGGCATCACTTGGTGCGTGAGTATTGTTTGTGTTATACACCTTCCCAACGAAAGGGGGCGACATCACTTTGATTCAATAACTCGTTGACTCGCTGTTGACCGGACAGGACAGAAGCGCGTAAGATCAGATTCATAAAACACGTGGATGGGTCTAGGCCGCTGCTCATGCGCAGTTTGACTGTTTAGAGATTTGTGACGTTTCCGGGATGAGCTACTGGACCAGAAGTGCAGGTTGTGTCCGTGTGTCCCCCTCTTTTGCATCTCATGCAACGCTATTCATTTATCAAGAGTCGTTAGTTTGACTCGGCCTTAACGAACCATTATTGTAAAAAAGAAAAAAAAAACGGTTAAAGCGGGAACAAGTAGCCTAACGTTTTTGACTGTCACGTTGTGTCCCACTCGCTTGTTCTTGGCTGCTTTTGAAAGTTCATCAATGCAGGTATAGCTGATGTAGCTAGCGTTGATAGCTTGTGAATTGTGTCTTTAGTCGTCGCTAAATTGCTGTAGAAACCTTTCTTTATAGGTCCATGGTAGTAACGTGTTGTTTATCATAAGGCTTACTGTCTGTGCATGTGACAGGACTTCCGCATAGTGTGCAGTTATTTCAATTGACGTATAGCTCTGTCTTCGCGTGCCTCTTCTTATGTTTTTTTTAGGATCCCAAAAGTGTTATTGATAATTCGCTGCTTTTCCTTGTCTAGAGACAAAATTAGAATGTAGATCGAGCTACATTCTATAACTGTATCTTTGGCTTTTGGAATGTTAGTTATGAATGCCTATCAAAACAAGATATGCATTCACTGTTTTAGAGATGAAGTCATTAATGATATATCAATGATATTCTGAAAACAGTCGTTTGTTTCAACCCATCTTTGAGTTTGGACTGTAGGCTACTTTAGCTAAAACAAGCAATTTTGATGGTAACATCACTTTGGCTTATGCTGATCTCTGAGCATCTTTCACCTTTTTTTGACCTTTCATAGAGCTGTCCGACAACAGAGCTGCACCGTCCTCTCAACAATGAACTGTGGGAAGCTTCGAGCACTGACTGAAGAATGGCGAGGTTCAGGCGCAGATCTTGCATCACGTTAATTGCTCTGGTGTTGCTTGTGCTCATAGTAACAGTGGTCTTGAAGGCGCTCACACCGGAGGACTCTCCACTCAGCAGCAGTCATGATGGCGAGAAGCTGTTCCCTGAAAGAAAGAATGAGATCAAGGGGGAAAAGGACCATATACCTGATCGGACCAGAATGAATGAAGCCCCTCAGTCAGATAAAGAAGATGCACAGCTGGAAGCCCAGCTGAGGAAGTTCCCTCCTCCAAACTACTACCTCCATACCTTCTACTACACATGGTATGGGAACCCCAAGGTTGATGCTAAATACATCCACTGGGACCACCCGCAGCTGCCACACTGGGACCAGAAGGTGGCTCAGGGCTATCCACAAGGGAGGCACAGCCCGCCGGATGATATTGGGGCAAACTTCTACCCTTCTTTGGGGGCTTACAGCTCCAGGGACCCCTCCATTATAGAGGCTCATATGCAGCAGATGAGAACAGCAGCCATTGGTAAGTCTGAAAGTAACATAACCCTAAATCCAGGACCGAATGCAATCCAACATTATCAATAAATATAAACACTATATGGATAACCGGTTATATTTAAGAACCAATTACTTAAGTGATTTTGTATTTATTCAACTTCAAGGTTTGAACCGTAACTGTGTTTCATTATCAGGCGTCATTGCTGTTTCCTGGTATCCTCCTAACATGAAGGACGATAATGGCATTCCAACGGATGACCTTGTGCCTTTGCTGCTGCAAGTGGCACATAAATACCATATTAAGGTCTGTATGAAAATATGAGTGTGCCGAAAGCCTTTTTATTTTTATTTTTTGGCAGCGAACAAAATGTTTGACCTTCTTTAAAACATCTAATCATTTGAAAATGTAGTGGAATACTTAAAAAAATAAATGCATATAAGAATGTTTTTGTTGTCTTTTTCTGTTGCCATTTATATATTTTTTTTACAGGTAGTTTTTCACATTGAACCATACAAAGGAAGAGATGAAGTGAACATGTTCACTAACGTCAAATACATCATTGACACGTGAGTAGTGCTGTGTTGTTGTTGTTCTTTTTCAGTGTTGTCAGTCAAATGTCAGTGTCATGATTGTACACCACCTGGAAATCCTTCTGTCATGATACATCGCATCAATCAATAATTTCTGATGTTTGTGTCAGTCTTTCTTTACTCCTGTGACACTAGTCTCCAGTCTTTTGGAGTTGTTTACCTTGTTTGTATCCTCTTATCAGATATGGACAGCACCCTGCGTTTTTTAAGTACCGGACAGACACCGGCAAGCTCCTCCCACTCTTCTACGTGTACGACTCCTATCTGATGAACTCGGAGCAGTGGGCCAAACTGCTCAAACACACGGAGAGTAGCAGCGTCAGGGATACCCCATACGACGCCATATTCATCGCGCTGCTGGTTGAGGAGAAACATAAGAGGGACATTGTGACTGCCGGTTTTGATGGCATCTACACCTACTTTGCCACTAACGGCTTCTCCTACGGGTCGACTCAGAAGAACTGGGACACTCTTAAAGCTTTCTGCGAAGACAACAACCTGATATTCATCCCGAGTGTGGGACCCGGCTACATAGACACAAGCGTTCGACCCTGGAACTTCCAAAACACTCGTAACCGCATCAACGGCAAATACTATGAAACCTCGCTCAGTGCCGCGTTACAAGCCAGGCCCGATTTCATCTCTATAACCTCTTTTAACGAATGGCACGAGGGCACTCAAATTGAGATGGCGATTCCCAAAACGAGCCAGACTGTGTATCTGGACTACCTTCCTAATAAACCTGCAATCTACCTGGAAATAACTCGCAAATGGGCCGCGATATTCGGTGGCGAGCGGAGAAAATGGCAGGAATGATCTGACTATGAGCCATAGAAAATGTTCATTCCTGGTTGGGAGAAATAATTCAATGGAAAGTCAATGTTGTAGTAAACAGAAACAAATATGAATAACTGTGAAACAAAGGGTAGAGAACTACTGTCTACATTTTAGCTGATATGTGGGACTTTTGTACTTGTTTAAATTATTTTTAATTTAAAGATGTTTTGTTACTTGGTCAATTATGGATTATAACATTAACTGCATGTCTTACCACCGTCTCCACCACATCTGGTAGAAACAGCATAGGAATGTTTTGCCGTCCTGTAATCTGTGACACATTAAACCTCAGTGGAAATGAATAAAGTTCACCCTGGAAAGAAAGGAATGACGCTGGGTAAACTAATGTGAAAGTCTGTCTCCTTATGCTGCCTCCAACTCTGCCTCAACCCAAAAACGTTGGGAGAAAAAGGCACAAAACCGATCTTGATATTTGAGATGTGTGTTGAGCTAAATTCTGAGATGAATCATAGTGATGACAACCAAGGGAGAGAGTCGACGGGCAACAATCTAGATTATTTATATCTTGAGAATAAATACCCTTCTTATTGGACTAACACCATGGTATGTGTCGTCAAGGTGGCATGTTTCTGTGTGATGTGTCACAGACACTATCACACCTCTGGTTTTATTTTGGAACTTCCTTTTGGAAAACTTCTATTGGAAAAGTTTGATTTCACGTCACTGTAATGATATCAAGATGCAGAGTTTATATAAATACCACACGCATAGGTGGAAATAGAAGTGAATGGTAGACGTTGGAATAATATTTAACACATCCAGCAGTTATAGACCAACATACTGTAATTAATTTGGAGTCGTGTTTCAGAATCAGAATCAGGTTTATTGCCAGGTGTATCAAACAAGGAGTTGACCTTAGCGCATCCCCTTAACCATACAGTAGGCTACATACAGTACTTAAAACTAGAGAAGATAAGTAAAAGCAAGACAAAGAATATAGCCTAGTAGAATATTTACAGTAAAATAATATTATAAAAAAGAAATGTGTGGAAATATCTTCTTTTTTTTTAAAGGAAGGCCTGTACAATTGTGCATGAATGAGCAGTGATCAAAATGTGTAACTTTAAGTGGGCGTCAAAATCCAGAATCTAAGGATTGGAAAGACACTGGCATTTACCAGGCAGAGAGGGGGTCTAATGAAATACGCAATTGCATTGTTGGAATTGGAGGATCCACTTCACTTGGAGCTGGGACTGAAAATTGTGGCATCTCAATGTCTGCTCCTTTGATTTCAACCATTCCTCTTTTAAAAATACGTCTCTCGGAATTCTAAAACTTTATGGAAGTGCAACAGTAAATCTAAAGTGCCCCTTTGAATTATTCATCAATGAGCTAATGGTAATTACTGGCGATGTTAAAGGATTAAGGTTGCTAATAGTCACACTTGGCATTAAAGTGCCTCTTTGTAGAATAATTCAGACACTTAATGTGTACCGAGGAATCAAAATGTTCACAGCAGGAAGTGGTTTAAACTGAACAAGAACATTAAGTATCAATGTGCATTTATTGCTTTGGTTTTGGCCACTAGAATTTTCGGCCTTTAGGATAGTATTAATGATTATTATTGCACTTATTGCCTGTCATCATGTCTCTGTCTATCTCTCAGACAATATTAGCATAGATAAAGTCACATCTCTCTAGGTTGCTATGGATCACCTCAAACTCAAAACATTGGTAGGCCTATGTTTGGCGCCCTAGCCTGAAGCCTTTGAGAGACAGCATGAGGTTACAACACTGCTCTCAGGAAGTGTCTGGCAGAACTAAATCGCATTAGGCTACTATTACTTGTGCTGCTGTCCCGTTATCATCGATCAAGCCTGTAATAGATATTGCTTTATAATTCATACAAATCTCCTGAGATCTCCTTCCAGCGGAGCTGACCTCTGACCAATGAAAAACTTTCAACACAGCCACAACCAAAGCCTGGTGCATTATCATCATTATCAGTGACCTGCGGTAATAGGTCACCACTGCATCTCTGAAAGGCATGTGGCATACAAATCAGCTTTTTGGATAGAGTTGATTGAAGCCAATATAGGGCAAACCTTTTGATCCGCGCTTCCTCGATATAATTCACCTGTTTTTGTTTTTGTTTTATTAATGAGAACCTTAGGCAATTGATGGCAGTGTGTAACATGCACTGACGCTGGACCTCCGCCACAGCCTGCAGCTGCATTGACGGTAAACAGAGCAAGGTAGCGCATGGGCAGCCAGCAGGGAATTATTCCACATCGCCTGACATCCCTGAGCGTCCTATACTATGGCGTCCTCACACACCGAGCCACTAATTCAGTGTGCAGGGTGACGAGGTAGACACTAAATGTGTTTATTATAGCCTAGGTTTCTTTTTTTTTCATGTTCCTTTTTTTCCAGCCATCATTCTATGCGTCGATGTGCAACAGCAACGAGGGGGATTGAGCGCACATTGCTACAGTAGGTACCATCATTCTCTGGGAATCGAGACGATGGATGTGGGCTCATCCGGATCCATTCCTGCGAATACGGCGGACGGGCGCGATTTTTTATTCCAAACGCATCCACATCTTCCGTATGTTGCAAGGTGTCTTTGAAAAGGGTACGGACCTCGGGAGGAAATGAGAAGAAAGGCTATCAAAAGCAGAATTTTGACTCACGCCTATCGAGATGGTGAGTGAAATGCATGGCTATTTTTCCCCCAACGCCTGCACCCAATAGCTGAGCAGCTGTACCTGTTTTCTGACGGCAAAATCTTTGCCAGCTAATTAAAAGCGATCTCCGCAGAGAAATGCCACAAATAATTGTCAGACCGGCGCTTTCCAATTTCCCCGTTGGGATTTTTTTTTTTTTTTACATGATATGTTTACATTTTGAATGCATCGTTTTACACAGTTCATCTTCATAAAGGTGAACGTAAAGGTTTTTTTCTCTACTGAATGTGACTTAGTCTTTTTGATATCCGGCCGTATTTGCGTTGCACTAGGCTACTGTGCATTTTCCTGCAACCTCCTCCACGCTATTATTTATATTCTGCGCGTTTTTGGTGCGCAAAAGAGCGACGGGTTAGGAAATACGAAATATCCCGGTGAGTCTACCAATATTCACATCAACTTCCATGCAGTGTCACGTACGCCAAAAGACAACCATTTTAAACGGTGTCTTAAAGCATCACGTTTAAAAATGACCTTCAGTGCTCGGTTCGTGGAAATTGATTTTCACCTGCATGGATGGAGCGAGCGTCCTTTTACAATCAGTGCCGTGGCCTTCCTCAGAATGCACATAAATCAACGTGAAAATAGCATAGAGAATGTCATTTTGCAGGGCATGAGCGCTTTCCTCTCGCCTTTAGCCTACCTGAACCATGTCAGGGATTTGAAGCACCTCCGTGAATGATTTGTGGTTGCGTTTTTTTGTTGTTGTTGCCTTAATCGAGTTTTTTTAATGAATTCATTCATTTTTAAACGTAGTCCCGCAGGACACTACTCAATCATGCCCCTTCCAGTGTCCCGAATACATCACAATGCATTTGATAGCGCTTCCAGCTATTTCACTTAAAAATCTGGACCCAGTTCTCACATGGATGGAAAGAGGAGAGGAGAATAGCAGCTGTGTGAGCCATGCATAACCCTCTCATGCTAAATACTCTGACCTCAGCACCATCATCACCATGGAGACACTATAACTTTACCAACCGCTGCATGAATGGTCTGATTTTGATATCTGCCTACTGCACACTTCTGCCTTCCTGACACTATTTGTTTCATGTAGGCCTATGACACCAACATATAAGCATGTAAGCATGTGCTGCATACTTTGCAATGCAACGAGATTATGGCAGCTGCTGAGAGAGAGGATTTGCCTACATGAAAATGTATTGATACTGCAAGCCTTTTAGAAGGAGTCACACCCGGTTCATGGACTTTGCATGCGCAGATCTGTGTAACCAAGTAACAGATGGGTGATATGTCATACATATACAAGGGCGGCCTATATCATCCCCCATATGGCATACACAACATATCATGTAAGGAAAATCGGAGCTGGTCTTATTGATTTATATCTGCTTCAGTGATGTATGGAATAATGATAACAGTCACTTCTCGAGGTCTGTTTTGGCACTTTGCGTCTCAATCTGCTTCTATGGCCTCTTTATGCAACATGCACCTGTGTGTGGAGCCTTTCTACTCCACTCAGCCTTAAGATGGCAGCATACTCTTATAATACATACAGTAGAATATGCCAAAAGCAATAACAGCCTGGAGCTTATGTACATGCTTAACAAGCAAATTTGAAAGGAACATCCATGATTAACTGGCAATTTGTTTTTCGATAACCTCAATGTTTTCATAATATTTTCCAGCTTATTTTAAAGACTTGTATGTGGACATGGATCTTATCTCTGCGTGTTGAGTGCATATAACCTCCAGACATGAGACTCCATGCTTTTTTGTAGTAATGTTTGGTTTCTTTTTCTCACTCCCCAGCCCTAATTTTTTCTCTCTGATTCTCTCTCTCTGCTCACGTAAAGGAGGCATCATTAAGAGGACCTGTACCTTCGAGATCGAGCACTCCTCATTAGAACATTACGGGTCATTGTTCTTCTGCGTAAAGGGCAAAGACGCATCTCTTAGCTGTGACCCGCTGATTTTTTTCCATCTATGAGCACTGAGTCACAAAGAAGATCGATCCCACCGTCGACCCGATGTAGGAACGGCTCCCTCCGACTCCCAAAACCTCTACTCTTGTTTGGATTTCAGCGTTCAGTCAGATCCACCAGGTCTGTATTACAATGAATGCGCCTGAGGAGGCAACAGGTTTTTCTTTATGAGCATTGATCCCAAGTGGTGGGTACATTGCGCATGGCAGGGAGTATACCCATTGACTATGAGGCAAGAATAGGAATACTGTGTTCACATGCTGATGCTCACAAGCCAAGTGTATTTAATTTGCCTAGCAATCGATGTTCAGTCAATGATTCAGTATGATAGACATTATAAAGACATGATGAGGTGACTAGTCTAGATGCTGTTGCCTGTTGATCGTGACTTTTCTTCTTTCTTTGGTGTTCTCTTTTTAGGACAGAGTATGCCATCTGCACCTTTTCACAGAATCCTACGACCCCTTCTGCTCGGCACTTTCGTACTGGGATGCTTTGTGACTCTGTTTTTGATGTATTTTAAGCCATCCACCAGCTGGTTATCGGGTCCTGTAGAGTCAACGGTATCCACAGATCGGGTCAAGAACCTTTTCTCCACCAAGAGCGATAAGAACGTGACCACTGTGCTGATCTGGCTCTGGCCCTTTGGACAGACCTACGACCTGGGCGTGTGCAGCTCTCTCTTTAACATCGAGGGTTGCCTCCTCACAGCGGACAGGAGCCTCTACAACAAGTCGGATGGGGTCGTCATCCATCACCGAGACATCTGCACCGACCTGTCCAACCTGCCACCGTACCAGCGGCCGTCCTTCCAGAAGTGGGTATGGATGAACTTGGAGTCGCCGTCGCACTCCTCCCAGCTGCCTGGGATTGAGAACATGTTCAATCTGACTCTGAATTACCGTCAGGATGCTGACATTGAAGTGCCTTATGGGTCCATCGTAGCAGCGGAGGGCGAGGAGGACTTTGTCCCACCGAGCAAAAACAAGCTGATCTGCTGGATTGTGAGCAATTGGAACCAGGACCACGTGCGGGTGAAATACTACAATGAGCTGTACAAACACATTGAGGTTCATGCGTACGGACAAGCCTTCGGAGAGTACATCTCCGACCAAGACTACTTCCCCACCATAGCCGGCTGTAAGTTCTACCTGGCTTTTGAGAACTCCATCCACAAGGACTACATTACTGAAAAACTGTACAACCCGCTGTCTGTGGGGACGGTGCCAGTGGTTCTGGGCCCGGCCAGGCAGAACTACGAGAACTTTATCCAGGGAGACGCCTTCATCCATGTGGACGACTTCACCTCGCCCAAGGAGCTGGCCGATTACCTGCTGCTCCTGGACAAGAATGAGGAAATGTACCTCAGGTACTTTGAGTGGCGGCGGCACTTTAAAGTAAAGAAGGCCTATTTCTGGGCAGAGCACACATGCCTGGCTTGTGATTATCTGCGTAGGCACAAGGAGTACAAGGCATTCAATAACCTTGACAAGTGGTACTGGGGCGGATAGTGCTTTGAAGGGCTTTGCGGTGCTTGTTTAGTTGTTGAAGGCAGTGCTTTAAGATTGTTGTCCTTCACTTAACATGAAGGTTGATTACTGTGCTGTCCTGAATTCCCTAATGATGTTTTTCTATTGGTTCAGTGGCCCAGTGAGACATCCATCTTTTATTTTTATTTGCAAGCCAATTTTGCCAAGCCTTACTTTGCCTCATGTCATTCATTTATTATTTATTTTTATGAATTACAAATGCACTACATTTTTTTGTTATTATTTCAACCCATGTTTTGCTCAAAATGCCCACATTTGCTGCTATTTGTAATGCTTTTTTGTTCTTTTATTAGTGTGAATGTGTGATTGGATGGGTGTTTTTGTTTAAGAGATAACATTCTTGATGCAAGGTAGCTGTTTTTTTATTTCTTAAATATCACGTTTTCACTAAGTGGCACACAGCGTACATTGGAATAGTTTTGGCTGCAGAAGGAGACTGACATTAAAAATGAAAATATTTATGTAATATTTATTCAAGTGAGGCATTATATGATAAGAAAAAAACAATCTCATCTGTGCTAGTGATGCAGTCACCTATGCAGTGTTTACTGAACTCTTGTGTATTTTTGAAATTAAGTGGCTGTCATTTTTTCCATATTTTTGTAAGTTTGCATTTGCACTGCTAATCTAACTATTACCTATCATTACATCTGTTCAGTAAGATAAACGCTCATCATATTATGTGGTTGCAGATAGCACATGGTGATCGTTACCCCGGTAGCAGATGTGACTGCTGTGTGAGAGGGAGGTTACTATTTAAATCATGTTATGAATTGTTCATTGTCACACGGGATGTGTCACATTGCAGCCGAATCCCTTGTGAATGATGGTAGTACAGCACAGAGACTTTATACTGCAATATGAATCTCCTGCACACCTCATTATGTGGCATTCTGGTTTGACATACAAAAGTCTGTCATTTTTAATTAAATACAGCAACAGAGGGGGAAGAGCACAAAATGAACATGTTCCTTTGATTAAACTATCTTGCTGTGCATACTGTACTGTCATCCCACAATGTGACCTTTAATATTTTCAGTGGTGAGGGGATCAGATCAGGTGAGATCCGTGCAAATGTTTGGGACCCCTTCGGAAAAAATGTGAAGTTCTCACAGAATTATACACATTTCTGTCCTTCAACAATTCTTGTTTGGGGAGATAGAGGTTGCATGTAAAAGAAACATATTTCTTTCTGGATTTCCTTTTATTTTCACTCATGTTTACAGTTGTGTGGCTCGCCTGCCAACCTACACCACTCAAGATCACACTTCAAAAAGACAGCTCAGCATCTGTAGATATCACATCACTTTTAAATGTTGTCAGAACCGCTGATACATGAACAATGCATCTCAACAGCACGCAGTAGCTATTGATGATGGTTGGGATTTTACAGAAAAGTAACAAAGCAAAACCATGTCACCATTTTATGCAAGATGAGCTGGCGTCTTTTTGGTCAAAGAACTCAAATGTTTCAGGTTATTATCATTTTGATATTTCTTCACTGTCAAAGGGACCATTGATGTAAATTGGTTATTAGTTATTCTTCTTATTGAATATGGTTCCCAATGCCGTAGTGAAGCCTGTATATAAAACTTGTAATGAACGGAATCATCATCCAGATCAAACCAGCCCACTTCCGCAAACCATTCCTGTATGTGCATACCGAGGGAGCTCCAACATTGTTTCTTTTCATTGGGAAAAGAAACAATGTGTGTATATATTTTTAATGTTTAAAACACTTTGCAACATGCAATTGTTGTCAGGCAGTGAATGTGATTTTCGCTGCGCCTTTGTAAGTAACGGTGCTTCAAAAGGATGTGACTCGAGGCGAAAGGAGAGAGAGAGAAAAGGACAACCTGCGTCAGAGACAATGGTTTTAGTGTTGTTAGGTGGACGTGTTCATCAAGGGAGGCCATTTTTACAGTTCTTTTTTTTAATTTTCTTTATTAGGCGGTTATCCTGTTGGCATGACCTAATAGGAAAAGTCGCCGCCAAAATGCAGCAGAAATCTAGCACTTTTAGTCATGTGGAGATGTGTGACTCACCATGCCGTTGCCTGTCTTAGATGGATCTATTGGGAGTTCAGAAACCGTCATCCAGGACCTCGGCTGTCCCACAGATTAACTATGAAACTGCCACTCATGGTTTCATATTGTACAGTCCAATCTCATGTATGAAAACAAAGGTTTCTTGTCCGATGTGGTTGGTGACTTTAAGGAACAGAAGATTATTTTCCCCCCGTGTTGTCTATTTCATCCTCTCTCCCGTGTTTCTCTTTTTTGCACAAAAACAAAACATGAGGAGCTATGGCTTCTCCGTCCCCTGTCTGAGTCTGTGAGTGCGTCACGGCACCAGAGAGGGAATCTGGATACTGTCTTGACCTGACACTGATTTTGCTGGAGTCTTAAAAAAAAGAAAGAAAAGAGTGTGACGAAATCTTTGTGTGTGTTGTTGAACATGAAGATTTCTCCAAAAATGCTCATTTTCTGCCAGTTCACTGGAATAAGCAGTGACTCAATCAGTACAATTATTTTGCCAAATCATTGTATTTTGCCAAATGTTGTGTTTTAACTGTAGATGTCTGATAGTGTCAAAGAAAATAAAGATATGGAGAATTGAGAAAACGTGAGTGGAGCATGCGTCCCCCTTTTATTGTGAAGACACGGCTGATGATGTATTTCATGGTAACCTTTTGAAATAATCTTACACTGACACCATTTCCTAATAAACATGGACTTGAAAGAAGTATCAATCTGAACATCTAATTCCCTGCAAGGAAGGGATATTTCCAAAAAACTTAAAACTATTCCTTTAAATTTGAGTACTTCCATGATCATTTCACATGACTCTTGTATGTGAAAGTTTGAGTTCTTCAGGTTCAGCATAGTGAGTTGGTCGTTACACGTTTAATATGATGCCCCCCTAATATAAAGTCCTTGCATCTATATCATATTTGATTTCCACAGCTTTTGCCACGAGCTGTTCTCCAGTGCCATGTAATGCAGGCAAAGAGTATAAATAGGGATCCAAAAGCCTTAATAAGTGATTGACGAGAGTGAGGAGAGTATGTTGTGGTGGTTACGCCTCGATCCTCCAACTGTTGTTAGTTACACCATATCCTCACTATAACTCTGGTATTCTCAGTCGCCTTCTCCGCCACATGGAGATGACACATCTTTGTTAACTGCCACTGCTCAAGGCTGCAGGTCAAAGCTTCTAATAAATGTGCATGTTGCCAGGATGGTGGGCGCAAATAATCCATCCATGTCATTTGGGGATTAATGTTAAAATTCAGGTGGCTGTGGGAAATTGTCCCTTTGGTTTTTTAGAACTGAAGACAGTGTGACAGAGGACAGTGTCCTATGTAGTGGATTTGACATTTACTTTGCAAAATACAAAACAAACCCAACTGGAAATTATAACCCGACAGCAGTTTCTCTGTCCTAAACCAGCAGGGGAACATAATGAAGCATTTTAGAGCTTAAACCAAGTAAGCCAAATATCGGTTAATGAAAGTTTAAGATATACCAAAATCAAAACAAAATAGGCAGAACTGTAATAATGCCTAACTAGAAAATACCGCCTGGCGGCCCTGCGAGGCGTACAATTGCTGAACGGTGAAAGTACAGGAGGGACGCAATGCTCTGAAGAAGGTAAAACTCCTAAGAACCTACCATTCTGCAAAAGGGTACCTTTGACCTCTGTCATGTAATCAGTTCACCCTCAAGTCCAAGTGTAAATTTGTGTTAAATTTGGCAAAAATCCCTCACTGCATTCTTAAAATATTGTGCTCACAATGATCTTAACTTTTGACCTATGACATCCAAAAACTTATCAGTTCATCTTTGAGTCAGAGTTGACATTTATGCAACTTTTGAAGAAAATCCCTCTAAGCGTTCTTGAGATATTGTGTTTACAATATGCAAGGTCAGGCTGGCCTTGACCTTTGACCTCCAAACTATAATCAGTTTATACTGGAGTCAAAGTGGGACTTTAATCAGTTTATACTGGAGTCAAAGTGGGACTTTAATCAGTTTATACTGGAGTCAAAGTGGGACTTTTTGGCAAATTTGATGAAAATCCCTCAAAGCGATCTTGAGATATTGCATTCATTAGGCACAAGGTCACAGTGACCTTGACCTTGGACTAATGAGCTCTGAAATCTAATTAGTTCGTCATTCAGTCAGGTTTGACTTTTGTGCAAAGTTTAAAGAAAATCCTTCAAAGCGTTCCTGACATATCGCATTCACAAGAATAGCCCAGACAGACGGATGGACGGATTTACGGATGGATGGATGTACGGATGGACAACCTCCGGTGCGGAGGCATGAAAACCTTTTACCATGTACCTTCTCTATCAGTTCAAGTCCACATGTTGAATCCTAGCAGACACATTAGAAAATGAAGCCCAGATAAGATTCCTGCCAAATTAATAACTTCTGTGTTTTTCCCCCCATTTGCTCATTTGGATCATTTACGGTAAACTAAAGCCAGTTTATTTGTGCTGCACTATTTGTAGACACAGAGCGCATGGAAGACGTTATGTTATTATAACTGGGATTGGGTTCTTGAAAGCTGGGAGGGTTTTTCGGCTTGGAAGCTGTCAGAAGATAAAAGATTTTTCTTGTAGCAGGTATGTAAGAATTTCATTTTTTGCTCTTATTTTGTGCGATATATTGAAGTATGTTTTGTGCTCTGACTTGCTGCTGCCGGCACACAAAGGTAATCAGCAGCCTCGTCTACACACTTCATCCAAATACCAGAAAATCTGTGGGCTGCAGAGGCACCGGATTGAAGAGGAGAACATTTTAATGGGTTGTGCATTCCTAGGAGTAACATTCTCTCCTCTTTAGCGTCGGAGATCATATGTCTGGCTATGTGACAGGCCTCGTCACCCACTCATGCTATGACTCATTTAGTGAGAACAGTGTGGGGGGAGGGTGAAGTCGGTGGAGGCATTACATGGGCACTCACAGGGCCTCCCTGAAGGGGTGTAAGGTTTTGCGAGATGGTAGACTTAGGAGATTGTGTCCCCTCGCCCCCCAGCTACCCCCTATGTGGCTATCCTGTTCAGTCGAAAACGCTGCGTTGAAAGCGAGCTCACCATGTCGCAGAAGAGTGCAAAGGCCCGCTCAAAGAGCCAGGTTTGTGTGAGTCCACTCATTAACTACAAGAGCCGCTCCTCAACTCAGCCCTAATGGATCCCACTTATGCTGTCATCACCATGCCAACCAGCTGTCAACTCTGGTGCGACGAGGCTTTTGTGCTTCAGAGAGATGCAACTGTGTCGCGTTGATCTCTCTCAGTCTACAACAAGTCACCACCTCAAAGGAGCCACCAAAATAAATGCTTCTCTTCTTCTGTGAGAACATTTAATAAGAGAGGGGCAGGAGGGGGAGCCACACTGACACCTTATTGTAAATACTGAATACATTAAGATAAGAGGACACTCGAGTCCAGGTCAAATAAAGGCCTATGTATTGGGGGCTAGACAGGCCGCATACAAAATCTGTTGGCAGCTGCTCACTAGTTGACTTCAGAGGATTAGGCAGGCAAAAAGGAATACGCAAGATCAGCAAGCTTTTTGCCCCGCATGGCTGGCACTGCGTGGTGTACAATTTAATAATCCAAGAGACAAAGACCACCACCTGTTATCTATCAGATAAAAATCAGAGTATGTAATAAAATTACATGAATGGAGATTAATGCTGATGATATAAACAAAACATACAATTGTATCTGCTTTAATCCAGTTACATCATCGCCTAACGGCATACAATTTATTTTTCATGACTTTAATATTATGTTAATACACTCCCAGGGATGATAGTTTTTTGTTTGCAGAATATAGGTCACATCCATGCTGGCTTCAACTCAAATCAGTTTTATTTATATAGCCCAATATCAGAAATAGCAATTTGCCTCACTGGGCTTCACAAACCGTACAGCAATACGACACTCTCCTCTGTCCCAAGACCCTCGACTCGGCTAAAGAACAACTCCCCAAAGAAAAACGTTAAAAGGAAAAAAAAAATAAGAAACCTCAATAGAGCGCCCTCTCCCAGGACAGAGAGACATGCAATAAAGGCCAAGTGTGTCGGAACAACAGAAAAATCACAAAGGAACAATGACAAAAATGATAGTAAAACATATGAATAATGTGGGTGCACCTGAGACAAGCCGTCACCTCTCCACCGGGCAGACATGGCAAGAGGACAAACAGACAACCACAGAGTCAAGCACATGGTTTTACATGGTGACAGATACTGTGCATCTGTCACCAATTATTTTGAAAGACTATAACTATGTTTGTCGTACGGTTGATTCAGGGTTTATTTAAGGCCTGTTGCATTGTGATTTGCAATCGCTGATCTGCTGTCCAGCCGGGAGCAAGAGTACAATGCAGTTGTAATCTATAATCCGGAGCAGCAGATGACTCGGGACCACCCCCTCAGCAATAAGTCGAACCTGAAGGATGGCACGACTTCAAATAAGAAATGTTTGTTTGGGACACTTGAATAACATTTTACGATTGTTTTGTGCTGAGAGCCTTACATAACACACAGCGTGTAGGTCAAAATAACATAGTCTTGCATTGTTCCTCAGAGGTTTGGGTATACCACCTACACACACTGCAGACACATGTTCCATCATTATCTGCTAATCCATAAATGGACTAAATCGTAGTCATTCACAAGGGTGTAACGCTACACAAATTTCAGCACATGGAGTGGTACTGAGTGAGAGAAGACAGAGGGGAATTTGCATTCCTGTCAGCCTCATCCCTGACACTGACCTTCCTGTGTGTGTATATGAGGGATTAGGCCTGTGGGCTGGGCTGGTGGTCTTCTCAGGCTATTTTTATGAAGATGTCCGCCCCCTGATCCTTTTGGAAAACTGATATGAGCACATGCTCCAAGATTCAAATGTAATTAATCGACTGTCAATGAAAGACACAATATGGGATTTTATATTTTTTTACCCAGGTGGAAATGAGAATTTGAACTGTTTCAGACATGTCTTTTTGACATCTACATACACTCTTTATATTTTATTGAGCCAAATATACATACAGACAAATATGAGGCATGGACATTCTATACTGTATTGATTCAGGCCCTACAAACTAAAAATAACCAGGTCGTAATTGATCCAGTTTCAGTCAATTGAGAACCAAAGCAATATCTTTACCACCAACTTTATCAAAACTAAAACAATTAAGGTAAAGGCAAACTGTTATACTTTACTCCTGCTCTATTCAAAACTCACATGCCACTATTTGTGTATGACAGTTAATAATATTCCAATATGTGTATCCTTTGCAGTTCTGGATGCCATATGAACATCGAATTACAACAATAAATGAACAATGAATGAACAGTAAATTAGTTAAGGTTTTAGGTCAAACTTGAGCTTGTCGTGTTTAACACTTCAATATATTTTATTTGGGGAAATAAACAAACAGTAATATATAAAAAAAAATCCTTGGTTAAAACAACTGACTAGTACTAGTTAATGTTAAACCAGTTTAGCGTTATTTTGTTATGGTGTACCAATGTTGATTGTTTTTGAACTCTTTTCCGTGTGTATGCCAGTTATGTACAAATGTGTTTTTAATGAGGTTACAGGCGTATCGCTATCAGCGAGATGGTCACCATTAATCTGTCATTCATGCTCCTCCTGCTTTATTTTTCTGTGGATGAATTGAACACCCACAGCAGGCCCAGCACTTCTGAAGTGCTGCCAAAGGGCTCTCAATAGCCACTGAAAGGCCCTGGCATTACAGTTCAGTACCTGGCACCCACAAAGCTACTGGCGCCTACCTCTTATGAGCCATCTGCAACTGCTTGTTGTATGTAGTGGGCACTGACAAAAGGCCACACGTGTATTCAGACACATCAGTGCATCCAAATAGCCAACTCTCTGCTTTTTGGCATCAATATCCAAACTGATTGTAGTGTTGGATCTGTCTCATCTGTTATTTATGTGTTGTGTGAAATTGAGCAAACATTTGAGCACTTACACTAGTTAGTTATAACTTAGTAGGTCGTCAAGAATTCCAATAATATTCTTTCTAGTATGTACTTATTGCTTTTACGCATTCCTGGACGAAAGCAACAATGGTAAAAAACAAAAGTTCAAAAGTTCAGCGCCCTTAAAAGGTGCAGAATGATGCAGTGGAGCATGTCCATTCTCCCCTAGAGATTACCGCTAATAAACCAGCCAGTATTTATAGAAGATCCCCCACCAGTGGATCCCCATAATCCTGCCTCACCCCTTTTCATCCCTGCCCCATCCCCGTGCCTGGACTGTTCACTCCCTGCAGCCTCACAGCTTCAGCCTCATCTTCGCCCCATATCAACTGAGGTAGAAACCTCTCTTATACAACACTGCTTTTTTCAGATTCTTTTGAAAGAAAGGGGAACAAATACATTTGCTCTGCTTCTTCACTTGCTTCATGAGAGGGGGGAAGAGATTGCTCGGACTATTACAGGGCATTTTTCCATCTTTCTTTATTGTCCAATTTTCCTCCTCCTGCTCTCTTTGACCTGCAGCTAAGAAAAGCAGACAACAATGTCCACCAGCGAGCGCTTCGACTGCCATTACTGTAAAGACTCTCTGCTGGGGAAGAAGTACATAATGAAAGAAGACACGCAGTACTGCACTAAGTGCTATGAGAACCTTTTCGCTAACTGCTGTGAGGGCTGCTCGACACCAATTGGCTGTAACAGTAAGGTAAGGAGGCACTAGTTTTATACTGAGAGAGTAATGGCTTTCATGTCACTATAAGAGTGCATGTTATTTTTATTAACATTATGATGATAAAGGTCAAACATTTTGCCCTGAATTAATTAATTAATCTTCAGATATTCTTCGCTGCACATGAACGAATATGATTTCTTACAGAACATCCGCAGTGAATAAATAATGTGTAAAATATTTGCAGGACTTGTCCTACAAAGATCGCCACTGGCACGATCAATGTTTCAAGTGTGCAAAGTGCAGCCGCTCTCTGGATGAAAAGGCCTTTGCTGCCAAGGATGATTTGTTGCTCTGCACTGAATGCTACGCCAATGATTATTCCTCCAAGTGCAACACCTGCAAGAAAACCGTCATGCCAGGTACAGATGACAACGAGGACTTGGGCTGGACGATATCAACTTAAATCTATATCTTGATACATTATCACATTAACATGAATGACAATGCATGTTTTTAAATACAGACATCCATTATTGATAGTGAAAGTGCATTCTTGGCTTTGGAAACAATAGCTAACAATATGAATGGACACTGCGTCCATGGAGAAGCTGTTCCGGATCTTTCAATCTAAACTCATGATCTCCATAAGTGGATGGAGTTTGCCCAAGATGTAGATGTTGAAGTTTCTAATTTTCTGAGCACTTGAAGGATTATTTTACTGTCCATGTTTGCTAAAAGGTTGAGATTGAATGAACATTCAAGTTATCTACCATGACAACTGAGGAAACTCAGGAGTATTGTGTAAGAATTGTATCACAATTGTGGTGAATCTTGAGTTATAGGTGCAAAAAAGATGGATAAAACTTATATATTTTAAAATAGACACTAGTTGATGCCATTTATTCCTTACACTTAATTCTTTACAAGATTATTTAGATATCTTTGACCTCTCTCTTCAAATAAAGCCAGACTATTTTTGGCGGCAGTGTCTTTTTGACATAGAGGTACCATATGCTGACTAAGCTGCTCTCGTCCCTCATGCCAGGTTCCCGCAAAATGGAATACAAGGGGAACAGCTGGCATGAAACCTGCTTCCTGTGCAACCGCTGCCAACAGCCAATAGGAACCAAATCCTTCATCCCAAAAGACACCGGCTACTTCTGTGTGGCATGCTTCGAGAAGCAATTTGCCTACCAGTGCTGTGCTTGTAAGAAGGTAAGGTTACAGCCTATTGACTGCTGCAGTACAGTCAATCCACCTGACTGGTATTGTTAACGTCACTCACACTGTCTGGATTTGTGTAACCTCTCTAGGCAATCACAACAGGTGGGGTGACCTACCAAGACAAGCCCTGGCACCGCGAGTGTTTCCTCTGCATCGGCTGCAGAAAGCAGCTGTCGGGTCAACGCTTCACCTCCAGGGAAAACTTCCCCTACTGCCTTGAATGCTTCAGCAACCTGTACGCCAAGAAGTGTGTGGGCTGTACCAAGCCCATCACCAGTGAGTCACTCGCTGTGCTCATGTTTTGATTCACTGTGGCACGCACTCATGCATTTCTGCTGCCTTTATTTGTATTCCTGTAGGAACTGTCGGATAAACAAGGTAAAGGTCTTGCTTTAACACATACTTTACATTACATTTAATGTGTGCAGGTCTGGCAGGGGCCAAGTACATCTCTTTTGAGGAGCGTCAATGGCACAGCGAGTGTTTCACCTGTGTGCAGTGCTCCGTGTCGCTGGTTGGACGCGGCTTCCTCACCCAGCGCGACAACATCTTGTGCACCGACTGCGGCAGGGAGAAGTGATCTATCCATGAAGGGGTCCCCTGTAACAACAAGAGCTCATATTCTGATGCAGATATTATGTATCCATGAATATTTATGATAGCTTGCCAGCTACATGAACATCCTCTGATGTTAAAATGCTTATTTTAGTGTTATAAATGCCCTTTGGTGCTCTCACATTGCCCACAAACACCACACACACCAAAGCTGTGATTTAGAATATGCATCTTTAAAATTAGGGAGTAATTGTTCTGTTCTTGATGAATATTTTTTTTGTTTCTTGAAATTACTGACTCGGATAAAATAATGTTGAAAACCTTTTTGAGCAAGTCAATTAATGGATAAGTCAATTTACAAAAAAATTGTAAAATTTCTATTTAAATTCATCCAGTTTAGGATTCGGATTTGACACTTTTTTTGTCTTCTGTACAGTAAATGGAATATCTTTTGATTTTCGACTGTTAGTTGGATAAAAGAAAAGCATTGTGAATATGTTTTTGTGGAAATAATAATATCCCCATTTTCTGAAATTTTCAGGACAAAAATTATTTATTAATAAAGCAGTTAATTGACAATAAAAATCATTGTTTGTGTCAGCCCCAGAACATTTTTCCCCTTGATACAGCTCTGACTTCCATTACGCATACAGAATATTTCTGAGTGTGTGCTTTGGTTATGATTGCATAGAATAAAAATGTATTGATAAAGAGGAAACAAAAAAATATGCATGTTTCATGCTTCTCTCATGTAAAATGCTTTACACACTAAAGATTGTTCAAATAAAGACCTTTCTAAGTGTATGAAATATCATCAGATATCATCCCTATGTCTTATTCTGCTCCATCAATGCCAACCAGAGGTGCAGTCTGCATATATCAGCACAACAAATATAGCTGTGGCGTTAGGTCTGAAACTCAGATCTTTTTATGATCATACTGTCCCCTCTCAGTCACCATTTAGACAATCATTGCCAAAAAGCAAACCTCTGGTTTACCTTTGATGCCCCTTGATCTTGTCGCAACCAGTTCACTCACGTTGTAAACAAACTAAGAGCGGCCATATATGGTTTGTTGAGCAGATAGTTTGCTCTCCTACTTGTCCATTATCCAGTGACCAAACCCACCACTTAGGTCCATGCACAAGCCAAGAAAACAAGTAGCATAACTGTGGGCAACTCAAAATATCTGGCTTCCTAAACATACCTATTGATTTGCTACTCATACAAGTTGGTTTTCTTGGTGAGGGCGGCTGGGTGAGTTGTGTAAGTGTCCTCTTATGGCAGGATGAGCGGTGAAAAATGCTGACATAGATTTCCTGTCAGGAAATGGTCACATGGGAGGTGAAACTACATTACACTTTATGCACTTGTGGAGGAATCAAAGAAGGAAGGGAGAACAGCAGAGAGGTAGGGACGTCTTGTTTTACATATTTCACCTTAGATATGGAACTTCAGGCAGATACTTATTGTATTTTACATTCCAAAGATCAATGATCCTAACATCTCTGTGATGGCTTTTAGAGCATTTACACAAACCCATGTCTATGAGAAGCAAGCGGTCCTAAAAGAAAAGGACAAATCCAGCATCCAGTGCCTTGAGTGCTATGACCGAAATGTATATATAGGTACCAAAGATGCCACAGTCCAGCATCTCATTTTGCCCAGTTTTGCAAATGGAGACCTGAGTCCAGACCATAGCAAAAACAGAGAAGGTAGGGCAAGAAAACTAGGGTCAAGCAACCAAATAGCCCAACTGAGGGCAGTCCCACTTTTCAACCATCTGCTGGTCCTGTGGGACCGGAGCGTTACTGCCCTCAACATGTTCTCCTTAGAGCCTGTACCTACTCTGAAGAAGATCCAGCACGTGTCTTTGTTTGAGGTGTGCGACTCATTGCCCTCAGCCCAGGCCACATGTGTGGAGATGGTGACCTCATCCAGCCGAAGAAAGGTGATCCGAATTCACTTGGTGGGAGTGGACAGGTGGGATGTTGTAAAAGAGATCCCTTGTTTCCAGGACCCTTTGGCCTTGGCAGTAGATGGCTCAATTCTATGTGTAGCTACCAGCGACAGGTATCTCCTCTGTGATACTAAGTCTGGGAGCAGCGAGGACCTTTTCCCTCACAATCACAGCAGGCAGCGCGTCATTGTTACATCAGTGGGACGAGGGGAATTCCTCCTGAACGGGCCCGAATCTTTGGGTAAGAGCTGCCAAAATGTTTATGGTACATGTTGTTCTGCAGGCTGTCAAGCACAGACGTCGCCATGTGTCATTATATGGTTCTTTTCCAAAGCTGCTATACAGTTAATCGCCTCATATCACTCCCCCCATATATCTATCAAGCCAGAGGATATTTGTTTTGTCAAGATATAATTTCCAATCCTCATCCCTCAGGCATGTTTGTGATGAAGACAGGGATATGCCAGCGCCCTCCCCTGCAGTGGCCTCAGGAGGTGCTGGCAGCCGGAGTATGTTTCCCTTACGTTCTAACCCTACAGCCCCAAGTGCTGTCTGTCTACAGCATGGTAGATCAGCAGCGCAAACAGACTGTGAGTCTCAGCGGAGCTAGGGGTTTGCACTCCACGTCAGGTAAACCATGCAACATCAAATCATCGCCTAACCATTGCAGATTGCAGACTAAAACGCTGTCAAATTGTGGTTTTGTACAGGAAAAGCTGTAGCTGTGTCTGCCCCAGTTTGCACTGATTCGGTCAATCATTGTTGAATCGACAGTTCGTACACACTGAGTATATCTGAAAACTAGTAACCAAATCTCCCCTCAGATGGCGTGTTAGTGTTTACAGAGAGAGACATTTTCAGCCTGCGCCTTGTGCCAATCGAAGATCAGATCCAGGCACTAGTGAGGAATGAGAGGGTCGAGGAGGCCTTATTGCTGCTTGATGCTGTACAAGGCCATCGTCCACTTGACTCATACAAGGTCAAATGCACTTTAAAACACATTATTCCCTCCTTTGAGACTAGGTTTCTAACAAATGTGTTCTTCTCAAAAAATAAAAAATCTAAGGATAATGAAATTACACTTTTATTTGTTCTACTTTTTTTCGTTAGCCTACTTGTGTGCATTGGACTTGTATATACATTATATTTCCTCAAAATAAACTATACACAATTAGCAGGAACAAATGTTACAAGATTGGTCTACAACCATGCGACCATGCTCTAAACTCAAGTCAAAATGCAAATGCATGTATGCCAACATTAGTTTAGCGTGTTGACATGCTAACGTTTGGTAATTAGCACTTAACGCAAAGTAACACTGCAACGGTTGGAAAAATTTACCTTTACAGCTATCTGTTCATAAATGATTAGTTTTGACTTTGTAGTATCACTTTGATAGGAACTAAGCCACAATGGAGAACAAATTAGCAAGCTAAACTTTTCTTGCTAACAGCTAACCAGTCTAGGCTATAGTTTAAATGGTCAAAACATACCATTTCTTTCAACAAACATACTTTTCTTTCGGAGGAATATTTATTCTTTTAAAAATCAAATTCAGGTTTAACATATTTATTGCAGATGGTGTCTGAGGTTTAGTGTAATATGTGCATCATCACAATTTACAGCATGTCAGAATGAACATGCTTTTGATATTGTCTTTGGTGTAGACGGGCCTTAGTCTTCCTCATAATATGTCTTATTTTGAATATCTTGAAGTGAAACATGTCTCCCTCGAGATTTATGCAAAGTCAAACAGTCTTCTGCCTCAATAATTTCAGCTCACATATTGGTGCTATAGAGATGCTCATGCAAAGTCTGCCTGGCTTGAACAGAGCTATATATTTCTTTTTCACCAGCAGGAGCTGCAGAAGGCCATCACTTGCCTGGCTGGATTTGTTCATTTTTACCAGCAGGGTTTTTCCCAAGCCAGAGATCTATTCATGTGAGAGTAAAAACCCTTTCCACAACACTTAAAATTCTAAACACGCTACAATGGCCTAAATCACAGCAAATGGTGCAGTAAAATGAGAATTATTTTTAATAGTGAGACGAGACCAATCTGCTGAATTCAATGCTAAACGTATTACAAATCCATTCTCGTTGTTTCCCACTTGAACAGCAAAGGTGAGCTGGACCCCAGAGAAATCATCCACCTCTACCCCGTGACAAAGCCGAGTCTTAGCGACGACTTTAAATCCCATCTGAATCAGGAGAACAAGTGCAGGGATCTCCAGGTGCTCTGGCAAGAGGACAAAAACACAGTGCATCATTACCTGGCTTTCCTTGGAGATTTTCTCAGAGCAGTAAGGGGGACGGAGCAAGGCCTGAGGTGCATTGAGGAGGTGGACTGCGCCCTCCTGAGGCTGTACGTAGAACTGGGAGACAATGAAAATCTGCAGCAGCTTGTGGCTTTTCCCAATGACTGCAGGCTGGACCAGTGTGTTCCTGTTTTGGAGCAACATAACAGGTTAAAATGAATTATTTGTTAAATAGTTGATATGTAATCACACTTACTTATGACACAAGTAATTGTATTGTTTTCTAGTTGAACGACAAAATATTAATAGAAGAAAAGTTTTCAATTCAACATTTGAAACTTTTTTGCTATGGACCTGATTAAGCTGTTATATCTTGCTCTTTATATCTTTCAGATTTTTTGCATTAGGTTCCTTCTATCAAAGCCATGGAAATCAAATTGATGCAATTAAGGTACCTCAAGTCCACAGATTTGATATATAAACTTTATGTGTAAAAGTAGCATGTTGGAGCATGTGGTTTTCTTTCAGACTTGGGTGAAGATTGCAGATGGTCTCTGCAAAGACTCCTCCTGCTCAGATGTCTACGAACACATAGTGTGGACTCTCAGTCAACTGCAGGACAGAGATGCTGTGTGGAAGTTTGCAGACTGGACATTGCAAAGAAACCAAAAGGTTATTTTATTTTTCATTTGTCATGCTTTCAACCTAACTGGAGAGGGCAGAGTTGCACAATACAACCAGGCTATGTGTTACAGATATAAACACACAGCAAAATGCCACCCACTTTATTAACTAAATTGCTTCGCTTAGAAGGCAATTATTGGTAATTAAATGTCCAATAACAGTTATCCCTTCATTTGAAAAAAAAGATAGGTGTGCAGATTTTCAGCAAGCGTCCACCAGATGCTCAATTTGAGACACAAGATGTCCTTACTTTCTTGGAGAAGTACCCACTGGCATTGCTTTTGTATCTGGAGTTCTTAATCCAAGATTTGAACAGTGAGGTGGGTACGGCAGCAGATACATAACCTAATAGCCTGAATCCTTTATTAAATGCACTGACACAAAATTGGTGTAATCTGCCTTAGGAGGAGAGACATCATGACAGTCTGGCCCTGGCATATGTTACTCAGACGCTGCGAGAGGAAGAGGAAACAGATTTGAGCGAAACCAGAGGGAAGCTGCAGCAGCTGCTATGGGAATCTAGATTTTTTGACGTCTCCACTGTGTATGGTGGGTGGAAGCCTTAGAAAATTAATCATTGGTGATTTTTACAAAATGATCAAAGGATTATTTGTGTTAAGGGAATTTGCGTTTTCTAGAACAGAATTGGTAGAAACGGAAGTATGTTTTAATGAGTGTATACTTTTTGTTTTTTACTATCTAAGAATGAGCCTTCATGCCATCATGTTGCACTGACATGTTTCTACAGTAGCACGGAACGGACTAACTTATCAGCATTACACGTTTTAATGTATAGTGGGTGGAAATGCAGCTTCACCTCATTATTTGATATTGTATAAAGTCTTGAGGCGGTGGTGGATGATGCCATCTTTAGCAACTTGCTTCTTGTCCTCGAAGGCCACAGTATCTTCTGTTAATTATTCGAAAGGGAGGAGTAGCAGCGGAGCGTTGCAGTCAAGATTTTTACCACTAGTTGCCGCCAAAATACACCTTTGCTACACACTACACCTTTAAAGGTGGAGTCAGCAATTCTGGAGAATGCTTGACCACTGTTTACAGAGGCTGTGTATTAAAACTTTTTTCTTTCAGTGCACACAGTGTGTACAGATAGCAGATCGTTAAGAGATATTCACCGATTTTGACATATAGGATTTTGACAAAAAGCGTTGTCCAAAATCACTGTCTTTTTTTATTCTCCTTACAGAGGGAGTCAAGTCAACACACCTGCACATAGAGAAAGCGATTCTCCTTGGCAGGGCTGGTGAACACTCTCAGGCACTGCAGGTGCTTGTTCACCAGGAGCGAGACCTCAAGGTTGCAGAGGCCTACTGCTGCAGAGCAGCACAGGGCCGGGACTCGCAGTTCAGGCAGACCCTGCTGCTCACCTTGCTCCAAATCTACCTGAGCTCCGAGGATCTCACCAGTGCTGCAGTGGATCTGCTCAACAACGACCCTCAGGTATTTGCATCAAAGAAGGTCATCCAGCTCCTGCCCAATTCCTGGTCTGTTCAACTAGTCTCCCAGTTCTTAGTTGGATCCCTCAGAGAGGCTTTCCACCAGAAGCGGATGGCAATGCTGCAAAATGCTCTGAGCCAGTCAGAGCTCATGCGGCACAAGGTAATTTGGGTAAGTTTAACGAGATATTTCACTTTTTTTTTAACTCCAGTAAACATTCTTGTTTGTCTTATTTTTCTGAACCCAGTTGCCCTTTCACTCTCTCCTCAGATGCAGGCGTCAAAAACTATGTGCAGACTGGACAGGGGGCAGAAGTGTAAGGTTTGTCAGAGAGACCTTGAAGAGTCACAGTTTGCCCGTAACCTCACTGGTGAGCTAATGCACATAAGCTGCACTGGTTCTTCACCATCATAAAGGTTGTTTTCTTTGCAAATATCTAACTAGAGTATTACTTCTTAATCCTATCATGATTGTGTCTGCTCGCTACATGATTCTCTTTCTAGATTTGACTTGCATCAATAGGCACACTCTGTAAAGGGACTCAATTTGTTTACCTTGAACCAGACACTTTCCCTTATTGGAAAAAAAGGAAAAATACATTGTGTAAATAACCGGTTTCAAAGTGCAAAAGTGCAAGCAGTGCATTTTTAAATTGCGGCATGTCTGAGCCATTTCCTACAGACACTGTGTACAGCAAAAGCTATAAAATGAATTGTGGAGGACATATATTCACTGATTGGACAGTGGTGTTTTACATAGAAACCACCTGTGGTCAACCTGATGACCGGAGGGAATCTAACCATCCTCTATTGCTGTATATAAGCATCCCCACCGACATGGTTTCCAATGGCTGTGTATATTTGTCTGCATAGGGCTGGAAATAGAAAACAGAGAGGCTGAATGGGAGAGACTTTTTTCATTCCGCTCGTGCATTAATATACATTTATGACCCTACCCAAAAAATAAAAATCACACATTACAGGTTTAAAAATAAAAAGCAAACAGGTCGAGGAAGTTCAGAGTTTGTTGTCATTTCTGTTAATTTTACGAGCGACCAAATGACAGGTCTGTGCTGTGTATGGAACATGAAATCAGAGGCCATTTTTACCAACATCATAACTATATCATTAGGGGACATGATATACCAAATAATAACACACACACTCCAGTGTGTCCACATGCACAGTATGGAAATCTTGTAAATAAACTTAAACACATATCATTAAGTTAGATGACACTCCAGATGTATTTGTATGTTTTTGTTGCAATTTAGTCATTAAGGCTAACCATAGCTGAATATTTCTTTATCCTGATGCCTTTTGGGACAGGAGTGAAGGAGACGCCCTAGGGGAGCTGGAAAAGTAACTTGTGCACTTGGCTGGACTGTGCGTACATTTTTGGCACGGGTTTGTGACTAATTGCATTGTAGATAAATGGTGAACAATGAGCGTGTTGGAAGGAGTGATCTGTTTGTGATGCCCTTGCCAAGATAACTTCTGTTCCTCTCTAATAATGATATTTTTTTGGGGAGTGTTTCATTGTTCTCACCAAGGAGAGTGTGTGTTCATTTCATGTTTCATATAGTGTGGGTGTTTTGAAGCCCTTTGAGAGTGTAACTTGGATTAAGGGCTGCAAGAATACACTTAGCTTAAGCTTCGACTTGAATGTTTCACTCTGAGTTTGTAAATGTCACACATCAACATCTGACAGAAAACCCAATAAAACCATATTCCCAGTTTTTCCCTTTCACTTGTTTTTAGGAAAATAGCCTTTTCCACTTCTCCATATCACCGCATTGTAAATTCAAACATTGGCATTTCATTTTGAATCTGCTGTTCATTGCAATCACTCTAAGACCAACAGCAGAAAGGCATCAGTGTGGAGAAAAACAAAAGCATCAACCTCTGTCCTGCTTGCTTTGAGATGTGAAGGAGCCTCCCACAGTTTATATGGACTGACTGTTAGGGCTGCTGCTCTGTGACTGGCCGAGCTTTGGGCCGTGCCTCGTGACCAGTGACCACTGGGTGGACCTGAGGACGGCCTTATGTCCACTCCTCCTTCCTTTCACGGACATGTTCTAGGAGCATTTAATGTTATTTTGAACACCTGTGGTTAAGTTGTGCCTCGAAAATCTGTCTCTCATCTTTGATGGTGACCAACAGCTATAAGTAACTAGAATGTAAAAATATAAAGAAGTACAAGTACAAGTACACCTTCTTCTAACCCAATTTAGAGTCCAGAAAGCCTGTTTGTTGCATTTGGATGCTTTTGGATGGATTAAGATCCCCCTCTCATTGTATGTGACAAGTTGATATTTGTAGTTCCTGTTGATGTGAGAGTATTGCACTTGCAATCTGGAGATCTGTGTGTGAGTAGGCGGGGGCTCTTGATCACTGCAGGGTGCTGGCCAGATGGACATTTTACACATGAGGGAGTAGATTGGATGAAAAAAGGAACAGTTATGGAGGAATGGTCTTGTATCCAGACATTGGTCTCCCATTATAAATATCCGTGCAGCCACAGACTGAAGGCAAGGAGGGAAAACAAGAACATTTCCTTCTTGTGCTTTTCTAAATTTAAGAATAAATGTCGGCTGTCTGGACTGCAGGATGCAATTGTTTACATGTTAACATAGCTTTATCTTGTATGGACTAGGAAGAGAGATATTATGACATGCGTTGGAGGTTTTGCGCTTCAGTTATAGGAAAAGGACAACAAATCCTCTTGAACTTGTTTTATCAGTATGATCTTTCATGACTTTAGCTGTTTTTATATGATAATTGCTTATAACTGTGATTTTGAACTTGTCATATGTTTCATGATTCTGATACAGAACATGATCCAGTACTTGTGTTTTGGCTCTTAACTGTAAAACATGGATAGATACAGTAGAATGGTTTCTAAATTGTATATGCTCTATGTATATATCTGTGATGGGGCCCTCCTAAATCCCAAATTATCCCCTAATAATTTTTGGATTTGTTTTCAGGAGTTTTATATTTTGTTTATATGGTAGGTAAATTGACCTCTCTAGACCCTCATTAAAATCATGGTAAAGAATTACATACTATAAAATGATTTGTAAGTAGAGTATTTTTTGGCAATCAAATATCCCATGTAACATATAAGGGGTGAACTATTCACTTATTTGATGTAATAATTGTGCTTTATGTTCATGTCACTAAGGTGACAGAAATAAAGAAAAGACAATAAAAATACATTATGTTTTTCTAATATTTAACATCTGTGAGTCACTTCTTTGTTTGATATTGATTTAATATTTTATAAAACATGAAGATGTACTGTATATTCCACACTTTGGTACAAACTTCAAAAAGACTTAAGTAAATGGAATGAAATGGATTATGGAAATTGTAGAAGGTACCTCACAAAATAAAACCTATGGGTAAAATGAATACACAATGCTTCTCTGTGCATCATGTATCACATTTATAGTCAAAGCCACAAATGACTGTATCATTGTCCCTTATGACGCATTTTTCAGTCCCTTAGTGGTTGCAATGGAGACAAGGAGAATCCAAATTTGCAACCCTTTTGGTGGCAATAATGGTAAGGTAGCAGAAAACCTAAACGATTGAACTTTAAATCCTGCTTTCCCAGCAAAACTAATTCTATAGATATAGCAGAACGAGTATGGGAATAAATAGCTGAAGAGGATGATCAAAACATATCTTTTTTTAACTCCAAAGGCAACACTCTCATTTTCATGGCGTGCTACCTTGTGGTTTGGCAGAATGCCACTGGGAGAAATGTGTAGGGTGGCCCACTGGAGACACAGAGGGCAGAGACAGTGACCACAGACACCCACCCTGCCCTGCTGCACGGAACCATGGGTTATATACATCATGCTGTATGGAGCACAGAGTCAAGCCATGTCTGCAGGGCTTATATTGTTCACTGTTTACCTCTTTCAGTACTCAAACCTGTTTTCTTGACTGGAAATTTTGAGGAAGATATATGATATTTTTTATTTTGTACATAACTGCCTCTGCCAGAATAATTATCCCTATTACAAATTAGGGTGAAGTGCTTAGGGACTCTAAAATTATCTAAGGAAGAGGTGGTCAGGAAAAGTCTAATTTTTATAATTTATAATTTGAACTCCCACACTTTATGGTCCATTCTTCCACAGTTAAATGAACAAACAACCTTATTTCTTGATCATTATTTCTCTCATTAAACATATTTGTAGCAGTTAGCAGTATGCAACAGGTGTCATACCTTTTTTTAGAGAAAAATATAGTGTTAGATAAGAAGGTCCATGACACTCATGTCTGTACAGAAAATGTGAAGCTACTGGCTGGCTAACTTAACTTAGTATTAAGACTGTAGAAATGAAACACAGCTAGCCTAGTTCTGTTTAAAGGTTTTAATCCACCTTCAAGCAAAAACATCAAAATAGTCATTATAAAAATTGTATAGATCATGATTGGCGTTGATCTTCTCATCCAATGCTAACTCTAGGCAAGACAGCGAATAAGCATATTTATCAATATGTCAACCTTTTCTTTTTTTAAACAGGATCCAGTGATAATACCTCTGCCTTCTACAGGAGAGCAACCTTGAGATGCGGTCTTGGTTAGCAGTATCACACAAAGTTAGTGTAGCGTTAGATTTGGAAGTTCTGAAAAGCCTAAGAGATTTTTCGGATTGAGATTAAAAATTTAAAAAAAGGTTCAGCCCCCCTAACCCACCCCAATCATTTTCATACAGTCCCTTAGGTGAATCTCAGAGCTCCCATTTCCACAATAAACTTGTCAGAAATATCCCCTACATATCAAGCACTACTTTCTCCAACTTGAAGTCACCATAAATAGATATGTTCCTAAATAAATTAAGTGGCATTCGCTTAATTTTAGATAAAGCATGAGAGTTCCTTTTCAGAAAGATTAAGGATTTTTGGCAGCCAGATGTGTTTTCACTGCTCATTCTTAATGAGTATATTTCAGGTACGAGAGTAAAGTACCCAGCCAAAGGCCAAAAGAAAAACACGGGTGGACGACCACAGCTAGACCTTTGGTTGTCCACTTCCGTTTAATTTTTTTAAAATCTGGTGGCAGGTCCAGCACCTTTCATATCTAGACCATTTGGGTTTCTCGAAATAGGAAAAATCTAGAACCGCTGACAGATCTAAAAGTTGGGGTTGTACCTGCAATCTTGGTCTAATTGCTGCTAGTCTATCTAGCAACAACTATTTACCAAATTCAAAACAGTTTTGAATTGCACAACACGCCAGAAAACAAATAAGATGGTGTCACCTTTATACAGCTCAGTGTAAACCCATAAGTCAGTTCATCTTATTTACAAGCACATTTCTATTTCGATATCTAAATTGCTACTATTGTAAATCTTAATCAGAGCATCCAGTTAGTGACAAGGCTATTTAACAAGCTGATGAATATACCACAAAAAAGGCATTATGATCCGTACCGTGTGAAAGGAACATAATTAAAGCTTTGACAACAACAGGGACGTGCGCTCTGCACCATAGGGTCCCTGACAGCTTTTTGAGCTTCATCTGCAAATATTGTGCCTCATGTGGTGTTTGACACTGATTAAAGAGCACTGTACCCTGGGAAAGTTGAGAATGTGGGACTGTGCATAATTAGACATTTAGCACCAATGCTCACCACAGATGAACACACCCTTTCCCACAACAGATAGGCCAGGGAGTTAAAAATGTCCCAGCGCCCCCTGATATGAACCGCTGGAGTCAAAACGCCCTCCCTCTGCTATCTAGGACTGAACTTACTGTCACCCACACAATAATGGCCTATGGGCAAAACCAATACTGACCCCAAAAGGCCTCTTTCAATCTTTGAGATGAAATCCCTGCAATAGGAATCTCAAGTTATCTGTATTTTAGAGAAGAAATTGTAATCATAAACTTGTATATAGCAATCAAAGCTCCAGTCAGAGTTTGGACAAATTAGAGGTACATCGTGTTTTAGCATAGAATAACATTTCTATTTCTACTGATCGAACATCTCTGGACACATTGTACGAAGGATATTTCCAGGCTCTCGTGAACTTTTAAAAACCACTAAACCAAGGAGAATAAAACGATTCTCAGCTGACGTGAAGCTGCATGAAATCTCTGCACTTTGTGGTTTCATGCACCGACACATACCCATACTTGAGGTTATTTCAGGAGTGCCCGAGCATCACTTTGCATCTAAAAAAAAAATTTAAAGAACGACTTCCCAAAAAGTACAAGATGTTCTCTTGCCAAAAAGTACACAGGAAAAGCTAATATTTAAAAATGAATGATAAGTAATGATAAGTGTGTCATACTTTTCTTGATTTCTACTCATTTTAGCTGCTAACTTGGTCAAAAGTGTGTATCGACAAAGTAATTTGGTCCAGTAAATAAGTGCATTTACTAAAGTACTTGAAGGGGAACTCCAAACATTTTACACATCAACGCCTTTTTACAGGTCATAGGGAGAACTATTTAATATGTCAAATTAAAAGTTGTTTAAAGCCTTTTGTGGTTTCAGATGGAGAAGCGGTAAGTCTAATAAATTGCTTTGGTGATGCCACATGAATGGTTCCTGTAGACTTGAGGTCGACCAATACTGGTTCTAAAGGCCAATATTAATATATAAAAATGACCGTCTAGAGCAGGGTAAAGCCGAAAGTTGATTACTGGCCAATATAAACCATGCCTATTTTTTCAGCAGCTATGTTCAGTCTAATGCATTGATAAGGCCATACTAGGATCAACAACCTTATCATGCTCATAAATATTATATAGCACTATTCTATGGAGCCTCCATGCAAAATGTTGAAGTACTTTGCGCAGCCATCAAATAGTCTGACACTAAAATCCCCTGTCGTCAATGGATTTAATGTTACTTTATAGTTTTACCCCACTTCATTAAAAAGGGATATCATGTACTTTTACTCCACATTTATGTTACAGCTATTGTAAAAAAGTTTACCCTAAAAAATATATACTGTATGATGAGTTTATGTAAAACATTGTTTTTTTGTATGAAGAACTAGTACTTTTACTTTTTATACATCATAATAATAATCATCATAATATGTATGTTTTGGACCCAGAACTTTTACTTCAGAGTATTTTTACAGCATTGTGCTGTTAATTTTACTTACACAAAATAATACAGTACTTATTTCGCAGCTGTTGGGTCCTTCCTGCCTCTTAGACTGTCTGTGATGTATGATTTGGTGAATGATGTGTTTAGTCAGCTTTCAGCATTATGATCAAACCATGTGGGTCCAAATACAGCAGTAAATCAGAGACCAGGCTTCATTGTGGTGACAGCATAGTGATTCACAGCGGCCTAAATAAAGCTCTCGAGCTTTCCATTGTCTAAACACCAAAACCAACCTAAGGCTCTATAACATAACGTTGTGTATGCTTAACATGTTGCTTAATTAAGAGGCAAAACCATGGCAACAGCTTCTATTATATGTATGAGTAAACCAGAGTAAAGAAGTCTTTGATCCTATAAAAAAAACTTGGGGGAAGTATATTGTGTTTTCCAATCCTGAGGCACCAGATGCATTGAAAATAACCCTATCCTTAAAGGCCTACTTCACCGGTTTGAATATGAAGGTGTATTGAATTCTGAGATCCTATGTAGTATAAATGTGCAAAACAAAATAAAATCGGTTCATCCTAGCCTGAGAAAAGGCAGAAAGAGTGTTTTTTTAACCCTATATTTCTCTTTCTCGTGACATCACAGAAAGAGAAATATAGGGTTAAAAAAACTTACTTTGTAAATATTACTGTGATGTCACAGTAAAAGACATCACAGTAATATTTACAAAGTAAGTTTTTTTTAACCCTATATTTCTCTTTCTGTGATGTCACGAGAAAGAGAAATATAGGGTTAAAAAAACACTCTTTCTGCCTTTTCTCAGGCTAGGATGAACCGATTTTAAAAAAAATTGCACATTTATACTACATAGGATCTCAGAATTCAATACACCTTCATATTCAAACCGGTGAAGTAGGCCTTTAAGTTCACCATTTCAGCAGGATGACCACGTATTTATTTATTTGGTTATTGATGCTTGCATAAGACCAAACTTGAATTGTGTTTCAATGGAGGTTATATCATTCACACATATTATTTCAACCAAACTATTTAAGAAAATAAAATAAAAAATTCACAGAAATCATTAAAGAAATATTTCACATCCAAGTGAAAGGCTTCAGATGCATAGATAAACTGTTTTTTTTTAAATATCTGGGATGGTTGTGGTCTTTTATGAAAAAAGCTGAAAAATACCCTCAAGCTGTCTGCTTGAAAGAAAACTTGTGTTTGTGCACCTCTGTGTGACTGCACATACCAGTCTTTTTTTCTTTTCTTATCCCAAGGTGATTACTGACATTTACAGTTTATTGCAGCTTTTCATCACTGAGCAGAAAGTTTAAATCGTCTGGAGGAGCTGCACCTCTGCTCTCTGTGCAGACTTGAGAAGAGAACTGATTTCTACAAACTGAGGCTTATTCTAAGCTGTCTGTTGGCAGCTGATGTCAAACTGGGACAGACTGACAGACTGGAGCGACTGGGCTCCTCAGCTTATAATGTCAGGTTTTGGCACATTTCCGACCTTTAATTTGGAGAGGGTGTTTCACAGTCACAAAACCTTAAAGACATAATGGCGAGCGAAAGTATAGCTTACAGTAGCTGCGTGTATACAGGAGTGGAATATAATTTGCTTAATTTCAATGAAGCAAACCACTTGTCTGTGAGGTATGGATGGGACCTAATGCTACAATCAACAGAGGGGCTTCACACTGTGTGTATAAAGTGAAAGTGAAGAGCTGAAATAAGAGTTCAAACATGAAACTAATCTCATTTAGGTTTTGAATATCAATCTTATCATCTGTGAGGATAAGAGTAAATTATGAAATTCAGTTAAAGACAGAGCAACAGGCCAGGATAAACCACTGTCATTAAAAATGGAATGTAAAACCATATCTGGAATCCCAATGGTCACATGAACTTTCTTGTTCAAAATATATTTAACATCCAATCATGAGATCTCATGTCATTATCTCATCATGTCATCTCTCTATTTGTGTCATTTCTATCCTTTTGTCTTACCTAGTGGGTGTCAAAAGTTCCATCTTTCATTATCAACTTTTTTTCCTAGGGCTTCATTTTGTTGTTGCAATAATTGAGATTGAAGTGATCTCAAAAAGATAAAAAGGAGATCTTACTCTATGCGGTTAAGAAAAAAAGACTATTCTGAGCAAAATATTTTTCCTCTGGGCAGCCTAGTGAAAAACCCCAATATTGAGGGATCTTTGTTGTAACCCAAATACATGTTTGTTAAGAATAACTAGAGTTAAACATTAGCGTGTTAGGATTATCAATGCAGTCATGCTGAAATTAGCATTTAGATTGTGCTTTTTAGCACCATTATATAATAATATACTAAATAACTACAAGTCATGAGAAAGTGGGTTTCATTATCTGTGGTTTTGGAATGAAACCATCAACATCTGACTCACCCGACTGCAGTTCCACTCAGCTCTGAGCATTTTAGCATCTACATCATGCTACTTTATGCTAATGGTTCACTCCCACAACTCGTATTGTTGTAGGCATAAAGTTGCAGACAGACAAAGTTAGCGAACATGGGGAACATAATGGAAACCAAAAACTGTTTCCTGAAAGGAGAGTTACTAATGGACTTTGTCTTGGCTAGAAACAAAAATGTTGAAACATACTAGTGACTACGTGTGTAAAAAGGCAGCTGATAGCTCTGCTATCACGTTTACCATATAAAATAGAGGTGTATTTATTTTCTGCACTGAGGCAATACACAACACTGCTACCCTCCTACCAAGAGATGCTTGTATAAATATGCCAAAGGCAACACTGCCTAGGCAACTTTAGACTGACCCTTTTTCCACAAGTCCTTATTTTAGTCAAAAATAAAAGCTTACCCCATCAACATGATTTAAAATCAGTATGGTTATGTAAAAACTGGTTTTAATAAAATAAAAGAATGGATGAATATGTAGGCCTATACTCTAAAACAAATAATTAGTGGAAATGGAAACAGAAGGCTTTGGATTTTTTTTTAAATAAAGTGGTTACAGCCTCCTGGAAATGTCTCAGTGAATGAGATGCAGTCAGCTGCTCAGTCTGTTCGTGAAAACTGTTTCCATCTGGGGGAAAAAGTTTGATCAAAATGTGCTGTCCCTTTATTAAACTTCCATTTGAGGAAGCCATTTAGACACTACTGCAGGAGTTTCCACCTGTCTGTCTGGCTCAGATGGGATTCAAGCAGCAGCCACAGCCACAGTTTAATTCAACCATGTGCTGGTGCAATCTGACCAGACCAATGTAAACACTGTAGCAGGAAAAGTGCACCAATATTAGTACTGTAATTCTCTCTTCCCTCACCACAGGACCTCAGACTTCCACATTTGGAGATTTTGTTTGAAATACAGAACTGTAAATAGCTGAGAAAAACACAAATTGGAAACTCTTCAAAGTCTTTATTATGAGCAGAATTAGCAGTTTGCCTTGTGCCTTCCAGACTTGACTGTCCAGTTCACCAGGGAGAAGGACGTACCTACAGGCTTCAGCCATATCCATTTGGAAAAATGGTATTTACAGTAGCTGCATTATCCAGGAAATAAGGAGATTTGGTACAGGAATTATGGAAGAGATTAACAGAGGCTCTATGACAGGAAAGAAGGTCAGAGACCCAAAATAGTCTTTAGGCCTGTCCTAGGAAGATCTTCCAGCAAGCTGTCATTGCAGTAAAACCTGTACAAGCTGTAATTGAGGGAGCAAGCTCTGGGAAGTGACATTATAATTATTATGTCAGGAGGAAGGGAAAGTTTTACATGTGGATGAGTCTGGTTAACAGGTCTGCAGCCGCGGTCACTTAAGGCAGCTGCAGTGCGCCGAAATTACAGAGCACAATGAGTCACAGTCTTTCTGTGTTAAAGACCACTCGGACGAGCCCTCACAGTAAAACATGCTCTCTCCACAGAGCAAACTGTTGCCTCATCAAAATAACAAGTTCTGTGTTCTGCTTTGCAACACCGGCCCCGCAGACCACCTAGAAGAATTTATTATTTTTGTCATTACGTGCTGATAAACTCAAAGAGAAATGAGAACACTAGAAGTTCACACACAGGAATAAACAGGCCACGCTCATATACGTATCAAGTCATTGTAACAAAATGATTCATCTGGACCCCCCAAGAAGCTACTCGGATTTTCATTTATAGAACTACATTTCCATAGTTTTCATCTCCGTAATGCAGCTTGCTTGATCCAGACAGGATTGAGCCCATCAGCGGCCTCAGCCTTTAACCTTTCCAAAACAAGAAAAAAGCCTTTTTGGTAACAAGTGCATGTAAATGTTAAAAGCTGGAGGATTACAAATGGGCATTTATTTTTTAGTACATCATGCTGAACACAGGAGTTGCGAGCTAAAAAAAGGGGGAGGTTTAACAGCCCATTTCATACAAATGCAGGCCTAATAGCTCCTTTGAAGATGTACTCAACCGTGACTTTTCTTCATGAAAAAGGTTGAATTCACGTGTAATTTCACAGCATCCTGCAGAACAGCATGTTATGTTAAATTTCTGAGTAAATGTCCACAATTTTAGCCCGTGAACTTTTTTACACTTTGACTTCAGTTTTGTTTGGTGACTGCCAGGGACAGTCTCAAATGACCTGTGGTGAGACATCTTTTATAATCATGGTTTCCTTTATGGTGGGTGCACAAAAGATACACGGAAGGCAAGAAATACCCGGGGCCCATGCTGTCAGACAGCTTCCCGTTTCCACATTCAAAGGGCCTCTTGGGGCTCTGCATAAACTCGCAAACTCCAGTGTTTTTGCATTCAGGATCCACCTTTTTGGCGTGTCTCTTCAAAATACCCTGCAAATATGAAGTCTGGTGACCTAAACCCTTTAAACAAACACAACGAGAAGCCAGCTACCGACACGCAGACCATATGGAATGAAACTTCACTTTGTGTGTATTTGTACCGATTTATTCTGGGATGTTCTTCTGTTTGTGGATTACCAATAACACACTCCAAAACATCTGCAGCGAGCCGCTCATCTGAATGATTGTGGGGAATGTTTGTTTTTCTTCATTTCTTCACATAGCGGGCCAATTGCATACTTTGGAAAACACATGAAATGTGTTACATTCTCGACCACATCTGAATTCAATTGATAACTGCAACTGCATAGTTTCTATTTCTATATAACTGAAGAGATAATGCTTCTGACTTTTTCAGTGGTTTGATTGATGTTTCAAGCTTACATTAGTAAAACCACATTTAAAAAAAATTTATTTTGCAAGTAAAAGTCTGCCATTACATTTTTATATAAACAAAAATATGTAAGTATTATCCGGGAAATGTACGGAAAGTATCAAAAGTTCTCATTATGAAGAACGGACCCTGTCAGTTTATTTCTATGTATACTAGTGATTACTGCGCAAATATTCCAGTATAAACAGCATTTGAATGTTGTAGCTTCACGCAGTATGACTATGTTTATAGTAGAGAGTGTAGACAGGATGATATGGTTTGTGTATATTATATAATGGGGAATGATTCTCATTCAGTCTCAATAAGGGCCACTGTTTCTGGCTCTGGTCAGACCATCAGCCCACACAGTGTCCATCAGCCAGAGAAACCAACCCTACAAACCAAGACTCGACCCCGGCATTGTTACGGACACACTGTACATTAAACTCTAGCTAACATCCTGTGGTTACGTCTTATTAAACAAACATCATCGTGTGCAAATATACGTGAACGGTGTGGCCAATAACTAACATTTTTCCTCCTGCACTTATTTGAGAGACAGACATGTCTGTGGACCAAATATAGCGAACAGACACAACACTTGTCTTGTCTCTCCACAACTCATTATATGGTGCAGAGCTATCTATCTCCTCCAGAGAGCAAGGCGACATTGTGTTGTATAAACATTGTTTCTTGGTTGTCACTTTGCATTTCAGACACAGAAGGTGCCGTTCCCCACCCCACACACACACAAACACACATTCCAACTGCAGTATAAGTCAAATATGATTATGACCTTGAAAAGTCAAATATAAATCCACTTCTGCTGTGATGCAGTTAACTCGGTCTATGGAGAGATGTGTGTCTTCACCTTCCTGTCTTTCACAAAGACTTCTTCACACACATTGACTCTTTCTTTTCCTCTTTTTCTTGCATTTGTTCTGAAACGGCTGACACTGCCTGCTACAGACATTGAAACCTGACATTTTCACAAGGCCTGGTGTTGCGGATTTGTCATTATCCTTAAATACAGGACTCCGCCACCTACACTTAAGCACCAAAAATCTCATTCAGTTGGTTTTATTTAGCTTTGATATCTTGAAATTATCCCACAAAAAGCAGATATGCCTGGCAGTCTGTCTTCTGCTCAGTTTTTTTTATTTTTATGTTTTTATACTTTGAGGCGATTTTGAACAAGGGAACATGACCCAGATAATAATGTAATGTTCTAATATAATGAATAACAATCATAGATTATTTTACCCTTGCTGGAGACGAGGTACAAAACAAAGATGAAAAAGTGAATACATGTGTTTTTCTGACCTTTTCACCTTTTCAGCACATTGTGTGGTGTGTTTTGCAGCACCCAATAAACTGTCTGGCAGAGCACTTCAACTTAAATTAGTTTCTGGCAGCCATGCAACTCTGAAACTCTGAATTCCACAAACCGGTAGCTGAGTCAGACCTTTTCCAGAAATAAACTTACAGCAAATTGAACTATGGAAACAGAAACAATCCAATCTCACGGTGGAGATTAAGCAGCACTCGGTTGACTGGCAAAAAGCAAGTTCCAACTTTCTGAAGTGTGTATGACAGCAGCTACATCATGAAGCAAAAATTCAACCACCTTATCAACGTAATCACATAGCAAACTGCATGTGTTTGAAAAAAAGATATGAGATGATATCATTTAACACAACCTCTTACATTTATATCAACTCACAAAAACAACTAATATATGATTTTACCGTTGTATTTTTGAAGCTTTCCAGATATTTAAATTGAAAACAACAACAAAAATTGTGTGGAAATGGTGTCATAAAAGCGTATATTAAAGACTGCGTTAAGGTGTTGTGTCGAAAGGGTTCGATCTAGTCGCCAACAAATCCATATATCGTTCTACCGTATATCGATGCATTGTTAAACCCTTAATGGCAACTCCCTACTTTGCGTGCTATCACATGGTTCACACCAACCATCTCTCTCTCTCTTCTATTCCCCCATTTATCTGCAATGCTGGGGTTTCCTCCTAGAAATAAGCCCTCGTCTCTCTGGCTACCACCACCATTTTCCAGTTACTTTTACGCTTCCGGTTACTCTTTGGGTCCATGTTTGTTTTCAGGACCCTATAATTTCCCCACCAATCACTCACATGGGCCCCCGTCATGTCTGCCATTCATAGAGTTTAAAGTAGCTCTTAGTGGTCCGTGGAGTTTATTGAAACATTAAATTTGTATCCCTGCCGTGATGGTGTATCTTTAGCCATTGCTTTACTCACATGCTCGGTCGGGTCCCCTTACATCAACTGCCAATTATGTTCTCCTCTTGGGTGTGGGTTGTGCATCGGTCGGCATGGCGAAGAAACCAGAAACATCAAATCCTGGCCAGCAGAGCGAACCAAAAACAGACAAAATGCAAAAACCTTTCAACCGAACACTGTTATCATTGTAGAGTACGAGCACAAACATTGCTAACATTGCCAGAAACACTGTCCAGCAGCACTCTCATAGGGAATCCAGTCAAATCTACCAGCTGTTGGCCTGAACAACAAGCAGGACCTCAGAGTGCCAGCTTATGTCCTCTACAGAAGGGTCAGACAAAGAAAATGTGCCCAGTCACAGATTCCCTTGCTTGCAATTATTTTTGTCTGCAGAGACTTTCTTCTCAACAGGTCCCAGTGGTGGAAGGAGTACTTGAATATTGTATCTATATAAAAGTAGCAATACCCCAGTGTAGAAATACTCTAAATAAAACTTCTGCATTGAACAATTTAAAAGTGCAATAGTATCATGATATACTGTATATAAAAAATACATAAAGTACCAACAGTAGAAGTACTCATTATACAGAATGAGCCATTTCAGAATAATATATACAGTATGTTCTATTCTTGGGCAATTATTATTGATGCTCAGTGTGATCAGAGTCACTTTAATGTTGCAGCTGGTAACTAATTGATGTACTGTTGGGAAGCTTTATCTTTGATAATAAAACATTTTTTGTAAGTTAATCATATTTTGTATCAATAATTGGAATCTAAAGATTAGCTGGTAACTGAGTAAGTGAAAAGTACAATATTTCCATCTCGAATGTAGTGTGTTAGAGGTTTAAAGTAGCATTTAAAAAACACTTTAGTAAAGTAAATGTGTAAATGTACTTATTTACTTTCACAACAAACTCAAAAGAACAAAATCTGAACTCAAAGTAAGACATTGTGCAGCTTTCATGAACTTCTCAGTGACTGGGTGTGTCAAGCTTATTTAATGTTATATCAAGTGACTTGAAATTAAAAGCATGTGTGTATTTAACAGTGAGGGTCCCTTGACATTATAAGAGCAAAGCGACGTCACCACCGTCTTTATTTTGAAGGCTGTTCACATAATTCCTAATGGTTATTACAATGACTCCTGCCGACCACATCAATCTGCTGCTGTTCTATAATGGCCTGAGCAGAGAGTGCTCTGCCATGCACTTTCAGAGCCCTCAATTCTTACACTTTAAGCACAAGGACACAGAGTCCGGTGCAAACGAGTGCAGTGCCGTGTTTAGAAAATAAAAAAAATATGCTGCGAGGTTATAAACAACATCTAAATTACACTTTTAATTTAAATTGTCCTCAAGCCAAAGTACACTCTGGTTGCAAAGTTCAGCATGAATGTTCCTGCCACTTTGCAGGCTCTCATGCTGTTGAAGGTTGTTTTTGCTTGTTTATGAATAAGGAGATGGCTCATTTTACCCACAACATTGGACTAGAAACCGAGGATCTCTTTTTCATTGGTAGCTTCAGAAAAACTTGAATAAACTGAGATTATCTGAACATATAAACATATGAAATCCTAACTCCAGCCTCTCTTGCTCTGTCATTTCATCTAAAACAGACTAAATCTGGAAACGCTGGGCACAAGCATAAAGAGATTTTAAAGCAGTGTAATAGATTTTAACACAGAATATCAAAACTGGCAACACAGGAAACACCATAGTGTTCCAGGACAACAGCAATTAAATCAAAACCTTTGCATACTTGTGAGTTATCGGGGAAAAACGATTTTGCTCTGTTGATCAAGCAAGACACCACATGTGCAATCAAAATGAGAAATATGACTTACATTTATGATGCTGGCACCAAAATGATCCTCCTCTTTCTTAAGGTGCACGTGCCACATGTATATAATGTGACATTTGTCTATGATCACACAGCCTAAGGTAGCCAGTCTGCACCTGTGCTGTGAACTGTCGCTCCTATCTTATTAGTAAAAGACAGAATTTCAAACATTTGGAAATGCAGGTCACAAATTAGATTAGATTTTATTTGACAGGAAGAGGAAAGTTAAACAATGCTTGCCAAACATGATTAAGTGCTATAAGCCACGGAAGGTAGCATTTTAGAAAATTGCAGATAATTTGGTCTAATTTAGAAAAAACGGGGGGTTCAAACAAGCTCCAAGTTGTACAATCTTTAATTATACCCCTTGTGAAAGACGCCTGTCACAGTCACGTGTTGTAAAAAAAAAAAAACCCCGCCTCATATAGAAACTTAGTGAAGCCCTCAATCAGGCAGAGGGCTTCGTCATCATCTTTTCTGCAAATATACTCATGTTGTCAGCAATATGTATATACATTATCAGAACACAGGGAGCATAATGGTAATTTGTCCTGGAAGATTTTGGGATGGGAGGGATATGGAGTATCCTACACATTGTTTATGGCTAGTTGTGCATTTGAGAACATGTGATTATTTGGGTGTATGCATTTCCTATGTGGCTGCACTAAAATTGAGAAATTACAGTCGGAGGAGCTCAAAGTAAGCAAGGCAAGGTGGAGGGTGAGAGTGAGGGTGAAGGAAGATAATAATGGAGGCTAGCGGTGATTGAGGAAATACAACATCATGACAGAAACTAACTCTAATTGTAGGAATGGGCCTGGACCCCCTGATGATGTATATGCAAAGAAGGGACCCAAAAATAACTGGTGACCACAGAGGCATGGCCCCTTCTTTGCAGCAGCAGCATCTCCCTCAACCAAGAGGTGCAGTGCCACAGTAAAACCTGCCCTCCGGTGTCCAAACATCAGCACTGCATATGAGGGGCTATCAGACACTGGGTTGCATTCATGAGGCTGCACAGAAACGAGCCCAAATGTCTATTCCAGTGGCTCCTTATATAGTTTTACTAGCTGTTTTGAGGCTGAAACACGTATAAAAAATACACAACTTAAGAAAAAGTGTTCATCCTGAAATAGAGACTGAAATCAAGACCACTTAGTCATTTATTAGCTACAACAACAAGCTGGCCAAATAATACACAAGAAATAAACAAAGCTAAATTTGTGAAAAACTAAATATGCGAATCCCTTAAATTATGTCTTCACAACAGTAATAGATCTAATCTTTTTGATTTCAAGTCTTAGGCTTCTCAAATATCTAGGACTTTTCATCCATGGCACTCTGCACAACCTTTCCCCATCACTTCCCTTGTTTACCTTTTTAAGGCAAGCGTGGAGGTGCCCAGACAGTCAAGAAAGGTAGAGGTGAGCCTCCGCCAGCCGACTAGACAAAAAGTAAATTTGCAGATGAGTCTGGCTGTGTACATCGTCAATGCAAGCTTTGTAAAGCAACACAGGTGCCATTAGAAATCTGAAGTTGTTGTGATATATATACACGTGTGTGTGTAGATGGTCTATATGTGTAGATGGAATATTTTCTGACGTCATATTCAAACACGGGGTCTTTAAACCATTTATAAATATAAAACAGAATAAAACATGTAAATCTGGTTGCAAAATGTTGAATGTAATGGACACAAGGTTGAATATGTTATTGGATTATTATTGGATTAAGTGTATTCCTCCCACAGAGCTTGTTTGTGGTCTTTGTTTATGTATTCTTTTTTTTTTTTTTTGCTTAGAACATGATTATTTTCTCGTTCAGAAGAAGACTGAAATAAGTGATAATCATGTGTCTGGATATTCAAGACATGGAGGCACCCTGATGTGACATGCCCGCTTTGGGCAGATCTGTCTAATTACAGCCTAGCTCTGTGGAGGGAGGTACTTGCGTGGTGGGTTTTCTTTTTCTTTTTTTTTAATGATGCGAGGGGTAGATATGGTATAAATACTCACAATATTGTACTGGAAAGCAGCATATCCTCAGTTGTGCTCCTACCCTAAGGATATACAGCAGCGCCAGGAGCTTACTGGTGTGGAAGAGATTGATTTTACTCCCATTGGATGCTGGTAAGTGGGTTTTCTCTTCCTCTTCTAAACAGCTCCATGCCTGGAGGAGTGTAGTCAACATCTTGGCTTGTCTAGGCCTTGAGTTGTTCCTATGATAGTCTGGAGAAGGAAAGGAGATTTTAATTGACTTGGAGCTTCTTGGATGATATTCAGTGAGTCTGAATGATCCAGGATGCTCTGACTGGACCAAACACCTAGATTTACAGCCAGTTACCTTGATTTAGCATATCCAATTTGTTGTCTATTGAGTTAAGATGTACAGTCTGTACACTTAGTTGAGGATGTTTTAGGCTCTGTAAAATAGCTCAAAATGAGTAAGAAAACCAAAGCATGTGGACACTTTGAACCTTGAGAGTGGTTGTGCTGACCTGCTCGTTTTCCCCCTGCAGATCTGACCTTACAAGATGGATCTACGAGTAGCAAGCCTCCTCCTCCTCACCTTGGCCTTGACTTCGGCCCACGGTGAGCGCTATGTGGTGAAGAAAGTGGTGAAGTCAGCCCCTCAGTACCAGCCCTACTCTGTGAAGAGCCATGGTAAGAAAACACAGCTCTCTACACAATATGTATTTGACTATAGTGCATTTCTCCTTTCTTTGTCTACTCTGTCCCCAAAGAAACATTCCCTCTGAAGTCAGATTTTCTTCTCCAAAGATGATCTTTCCTTGAGCAACATTTCATGACGGCCTTAGCTTACCTTTAAGTCTTCAGCTAGCGAAATTAGCATCTCTGCTGTGTCAAACAGTAGCAGCATAAGCAGCAGGAGAAGAAGCCGGTCACAGTCAGATGCTACTTTTGAAAACTGAACTCCACCTTGCACTGGGACTGCCTTATGCTCTGATTGGCTGCAATAGTGTGCATGCTGATCCAATTACATAGTCCATTTAGATCTAGGATTTGAATAACAATCCTTATTCTCTCAGTGCAGAGCTTTGCAGTTATCTTTATCTAGCAGTCATAGGATTCGATAAATACACCTAACTGAAGTGTTTTTCTGCTTCATTTGTTCTTTTATTCAACTAGTGTAATCACATTTGCTCACTTTTTTACTTTCCGATTTGCTTATCTGGTGCATAATGTTCACTTTATGATCAGCAATCCTGAGGAATCACTCGTGTTATTTTTTTCATTTGTTTTCAGTTTTCTACATTACTTCAATATCTAACATTTCAAAAAGCATAATGTTTCTCATTCAAGTCTTAAATGTTGCCTGTTAATTTGCTTTCAGACACTCACACTATTCCCTCTGCAAAACCAGGCAGAGTCCATAAAATCCATATTTTTAGTATATTCAGTCACGCTGAATAACTTTTTTTATTACTCTTTAAATGTTTTAATTATGGTGTGGTCTTGGCCCACAAAATATGAAATTTAGCTTTTTGTGTATATCAACACAAATGCTATTTTTATTTGAGAAAGTAGCTGTTAGTGAAATATTTTTAGTTTGATGCTGTCAATTACAGTTCAGTCACCCAGCAGTGTGGTTTGTTTGGGTGTGCCTGCTTCACACAGAATTGGAAACATCTGTTTGACTATATCCAAACTCGGGTGCAGTAAGCCAGAGCGCCTTTTAACGCTCAAACACATGTGACCACATAAAGGCAGCAAATAAAAAATCCTTCCTTTTCATTTAGACCTACTGTTTAACAAACAGTCACAAGATGTCTTTTGACCTCTACAGTATAAAAATAGCAATTATATATTTTAATTAAAACTAATTAGAAATAATTTTTATTTATAAATTTTTTACATAAAGTAATGCCTAAATATTAAATAGATGTGTATTATAAAGATATATCCCCAAAAGGCAGCAGGGACTAAATCTACAGTTTAGTTTTTTTAAGGATTTGCAAGTTTTTCGATTTGAAGAAGTATTAAACAAAATTGAGCCAGTGAATATGGCCAATGTCTTCAAACTGAAAACACTTCAAGATGTGTTGCTGGGAATAAAACATTCCCCACCTCCAGGGAGCATTCATTAGTGAATTAAGACCATTAACTAAATTACATTATAATGCTTTTAACATATTTTCCTCCAAAATGAAATGCACAAGACAAATGAATGAGCAATATCCATATGAAACTTATTTATCTCACATTTGACTATTGAACAAGAATGTTGCTAGTCAACAAGATACTGCCAAGACTTATTTATACTCACACAGACACATACCTAGAAGCTCAGCAGTGCATTCATATTCCTGTACCTTTTGTCACTTGAATGGGATTTAATCAGCGGTACTACAGATAAAAGACCCTGTATGTACACAAGTATGTTAATATAAGTACATCATCATACCAACAGCTTACAGTATAACTTCTAGAGTAATAATAGTTTTACTCACTCTACTCTGTTTCTCTCTATACAGTTGTGTCAGTGCCAGGCGAGCCCGGTGCCCCAGGTGAGCCCGGCCCTGAGGGACCTGCTGGTCCTGCTGGCCCCCCAGGCGAGAGTGCTGAAGGTCTCCCCGGACCCCAGGGACCTGCTGGATCTCCTGGAGCTCCAGGCCGCTCCATCGCTGGCAAACCTGGATCCCCCGGTGGACCTGGTAAACCTGGCAGTGATGGTGCACCTGGTGAGAAGGGAGACACAGGAGCCACTGGCCTTCAGGGGCCTAGGGGAGTACCTGGATCTTCTGGAAGCCCCGGACCTGCTGGACTCTCTGCTACTGGCAAGCCTGGACCTTCAGGTCTTCCTGGAGCGATGGGACCTCGTGGAGAGTCTGGTCTGAAGGGACACCCAGGTGTACCTGGCCTGCCAGGTGCTAAGGGTGATACAGGGGTGGGAGCTCCCGGAGCTCAGGGTGAGACAGGAGCTACAGGACCCATGGGCCCAACTGGACAACCAGGTGTGGCTGGAGTAGGAAAGCCAGGGCAATCAGGTATGCCAGGTGAGCCAGGAAAGTCAGGTACCCCAGGTAGGGACGGTGCCTCCGGTCCAATGGGACCAAAGGGACTCAAGGGACACACTGGTGCCCCAGGTGTAGGTGTTTCAGGTAAACCAGGTGAGAATGGCGCCCCAGGTATGCCCGGCCCATCCGGTCCTAAAGGCCACCAGGGACCTGCAGGAGCCACTGGTGCCCCCGGTGTCCCCGGATATGGAAAGCCAGGTGCAAACGGAGAGAAGGGAGAGAGGGGACTGACAGGTAGCACAGGTGCCCCAGGTGCTAAGGGCGAGCAAGGCCCAACAGGTTATACTGGTGCCACAGGTGCAACTGGCCCCACTGGTCCCACTGGACCACAGGGCCCAGTAGGTTTCCCAGGTGATACCGGTGCTGTTGGTACCAAAGGTGACACAGGTGCAACAGGAAGTCAGGGATTGAAGGGACACAAGGGAGATCAGGGAGCACAGGGTTTCCAAGGCAAGCAGGGTTACCCAGGCGCAGCTGGTCCTCCTGGAGCCAGAGGAGCCACTGGACCCACAGGTGACAAAGGTCATGGTGGTGCCCCAGGTACCCCAGGTTCTCCAGGTATTCCAGGCCCTGCCGGACCCAAGGGTCATCCCGGCCGTGCAGGTGAGACAGGTGCTTCTGGTGCTGATGGGGCTCCAGGTCCCAGAGGACCTTCTGGGCCTTCAGGTGCCGCTGGTGCTCCCGGTCTTAAGGGACACCCAGGTCTCCCCGGTCCTTCCGGCCCAGCTGGTTTGGCTGCTAAGGGTGTCGCAGGACCCCAAGGTGCCCCCGGTGTGCCCGGTGAGCCCGGAGCTGATGGAGCAGAGGGTCCATCTGGCCCTGCCGGTCCCCCTGGTCCTCCTGGTGAGGTTGTGTTTGAGAAGGGAATGGGAATGGGAATGAGTGAGGTTATGGTCAAGTCCCCCATGTCTGCTTTCACTGCATCTCTGGCCACCCCCTACCCTGCTGCTGGCAGCCCCATTAAGTTTGACCAGATTGTGTACAATGCTGAGAATCACTACGACCCTGAGTCCGGCATGTTCACTTGCCAGGTTCCTGGCGTCTACTATTTCTCCTACAGCGTCCACGTTAATGGCGCTCATGCTCTGGTGGCTCTATACAAGAATGACCAGCCTGTTATGTTCACTTACGATGAGTACAGCAAGGGCTTCCTGGACCAGATGTCCGGTAGTGCTGTCCTTTTGCTCAACGAGCAGGACACAGTCTACCTCCAGATCCCCGATGAGGAGGCCAATGGCGTCTTTGCCGCTGAGAATGTCCACTGCTCTTTCTCTGGGTTCCTCATTGCTTCAACGTGATAGGTTGATACAGTAGTTCCCAAAGCCAACCAACTAAATTTGCAATCTATTTCTCAAACTAAAGTAAACTCCCTGTTAAATGTTTCCTCAACCAAGCAGACAGGCAGTTCACACTTCTTTGAGGAATAGTAGCATCCCGACTTGAAACTACAAGAAATAGGTGCTTAGAAGAAGGAAAACTAATTTATGAAAACAGGTGATCAGGGATGGGGGAAGCAATCCACAAAGTTACCAGTCAGCTTTTGTAATGGAGACAGCATGTGAAATTGAGGTGTTATAACTGTTGTGTCATTACTTTTTATTTTCCACTCTGTTTCTTTTAAACTGTCTACAACTGGTGACTCTTAATTAAGTGTTTGTCTGTTTGTTTTTTTGTTTTGTTTTTTGTTTCCGTACCTGTTTGTTTTTTTCGTTTGGGTGACCAATAATCTTATTAAAGGTGCACAAATACTTTCTGTGCAATGTGTTATAACTGTTATCCTCATATGTGACTTGAATATTGTGAATTGGTGATGGTCAAATTGACTGTTACAATGAAATAAGTCACCAGAATACTGTCATACAAACACAAACTACCAGCAACATTGTTATATCCCTGAACATGCATTATGTCATGTAAAGCATAATGACCAAAATAAAAAGATGTCTAAAAAAAATGTTTTCCTCAGAATGCACTTTTTTAAAGAGACTCAACTAATCATGAATATCATACTACTCTTTTTCCTGTAGACAGGTGTGTGTGTCTAGGAAATAATACAGAGGGTCAAAATCCACTTTAATCAATTTAACTGTCTTTTTAATGTAGTTATTGCACATGAAACCTGATAAATCCAACTAAAAGATAACCTGCCACCTACTGGGTCATAGGGTTACAGAGCAGTTCAGCAGGGGGTAGAAGGAGGTAGTTTCCAATGTGGGAGCCTGAAAATGAGTCCAGTTTATTTTGTGTCTGACTTTTCACCCTGGCTGCCAGTAATGTCTGCAATATGGTACAAACTTAGATGAAAACATTTCAACGAGCTCTCCTTTACAGCACTGGATTAAAGATTCACTGAGGCACCAGGAAATTATTGAATTTCTAAACTCAGTTGTTAGAAGTTCTGCAAAATATAACATCATTGCTACTAATCTGAAGTAACAAGAGACACTGAAAGTGTTAATAATAGGTGCCAGCATATTAGCTACAACCACATGGACGAAGCATAGCATGATAACAGATATATAAACCATTACTGAACATAAAAATAGTCAATAACAGATTAAAAAAGTTATTATACTGACAAATACGTTACATTAATAAACACTTATTAAATGTTTGTATACCGCCTCATTAGAGTATGTAAAGCATCAATAATTATTTAATTATAAGTAAAATTCCTACAGTCAAAGTATACACAGATTCCCTCTTACTGTTACTGATGTAAGACACGATGTAATGTCGAATACTGTTATAGGCTACTCATATTCAAAAGGTTCCATTGTTTTGGAGACATTTCAAAAAGTAGTGTCAGGTGCTTGTAGCCAAGCTTAATAGTGCCATGTCACAGACAATAGCTTGAAAGGTAACAAAGCATCGTATTTTCTAAGGTGATCTGTGGTTCGTATACAGTATAAGCTTATGTAATCTGCAAAGTAACCAGTAGCATTATCCGTCAGAAAAAAATAAAAGGAGTAAAAAGTACAATTTTTCCTTTTAAATGTAGAGTAAAGTAGAAGTGTAAAGTATCATTAATAGGAAATACTAACTTAGGAACACTTGAGTTAATCTAATTAGTTACTGGTACCTGGGGTTAATGTAGAAAACATTGAGATGATCATAAAGTTTGAATTTCTCCCCACATTATGGCCTCTGGTCGCCTGCTTTGCAGCCAAAGTTCACAAAAGCTACTCAAAGATGCAAGTCTGACTGTGGGCGAGCTGAAAATAGTGAGCCTGTGGTGTGGGGGACAGGGATGGTCCTCTTGCAGGGCAGCTGCCCTTTGATCTTCTCTCGAAGAGAAAGTGAGATGGTGGTTAGGTGAAGGGCCTGAGGGACAGAAGAGAGAGGAAGCCGGTCGGAGAAAATAACCACATGGGATTGCCATCCGAGGGGACTGCCATTCAGAGAGGGCCTGCGGTTAGTGCATGAGGTGGGACAGACAGGAACACAGACGAGGGAGCCCTGGCTCCGGTCGACTCCACAAGCCACACTCCAAATTTATCTGTCACCCTCAGAGCAATATTTTTCACTTTGATACATTTTTGTCTTGAAGCAGCAGGCTCACGTCTCCCCATGTATTTGCATCCATCCATGCTCTTGTGTATCCATCTGTCTGGAAAGAAGCTAACAAAAGAATACACTTTGAGGAAGATGGAGGGTGTTGTGTGGCATGATGGGATACGTCATGGTAATGAGCTGCATGAGAAGCACACTGAAGGCCAAAACGGGCGAAAATTGCTCAACAACCAGACCAAGATGGACATGCAGACCAGGAAGCAGAAATATACATATGTGTAAAACACACCCGCCCTGCGGTGAGCCAAGCAGCAGAACATAGGTTTGCACTGGGTGCAAAGGAAATGGATGTTCTGAAATGAGCATGGGTACAGCTGTTGGTAGCTAAAAACATCCCGGAGAGGCAAACTCTTCTACTTTTAAAAACCTTCTGCTGCCTTTATGGGGTTTGGGGTTTTGTCGAACGACTCCCAACATGTCGATGGGCAAGCACAGGCATCAGTTAAGCCTAAATCAGTGCTGAAGTTGCTCGCTGTACTTACTGAAAACTCAGACACTGTAAAAATGTTTGTTTTAAACACTGTAATTTATGGGGCAAATCCAGCAGCTCTGTGATTGAATCAAACACAGCCCCAAAATGAATCTTGTACCATAATTACGTTGCGGCTGTTAATGATCAAGCCAGTAATTTCCTAAAAATACTGTAGGGCTGTGAGTATATCTAACTTTCATTGCAAACCAGGCTGGTTTAGTTAAAGAAAAACACAAGCGATTATCATATTTTTGGATGTGCTGCCTGGGGCCTCTGAGGTGAAATAATTTAACTATCGTCATTCAGCTCCAATTTAACCACCGATTGGTTGTCGATTTCTCTGAATGTATTTACCAAAAGAACAGTCGCACCATTCCATTACAGAGGCTGTGCAGTATTGTATCTACTTGGTAATGTAATTAAGTTACCACACAACCTGATGAGGAATTTGACTTTGCTACAACTGATTGAAATTCCCGAAAATTACAGATGTTGTGCCATTTTGCCATGGAGTTGCCCAATAAAGCAAAAACAAATTTGTTTTGTATGCTTCTCTACAAATGGACAGATGGAGACTATTCCTGTAAGGCACCACATGAGGGTGCTGTAAAGCAAAGAATCAAACTTCATTTATTCCTCCATGAGCTGTACATTTACTTAAGAGCATTTGAAGTCTGCTGAAAATTATGAATAAATGAGCTTGATTGTCAATTCACACTTCATTCCTTTATTCTTTATCAGTGCTCACAGAAAATAAACACCTATAACCAGATTGTAGGCAATGTTACATTCTATATTGAAAAAAGGTGAAGCCTCCCTATATACAAAGACGCTGTTCAAAGTCTGCACACCTGACCCAGAATCTGTGCTTCCTAGTTTCGACTTTAAGTGGTGTTGTAGTCATCACAGCTTACTGCAAAATTTGCTTAAAACATCTCCCAATTTTATTCAATCTTACAAATGGTGAAAAACAAGAAAACTTCATTTACAATGGGTAATCTGTTAAAAACGTCAGTCATTTAGGTACATCTCAGTCATAAAACCAGTAATATCAAAGTCTATACAACGTGCATTACTACAGAGTTTTGAAATGGTGGAATCTATATGGGAAGTGATGAGCACCTAATATTTTGACAGTTAACTAAATCTAGTTTATTCAGGAATGGTTGTGTCCACAGGAACGTTGAGTTTTTAAAGAGTTGTAAACAACTGTGCACTGCAAAGACAACATTTAAGGACTTGGTTTAGGACTTTGTTCCCTTTAAATATCACAATGTGTCAAATCTTGCAGACACAGCTTTAGCTGCTACATCCAATTGCCCAGCACCAAATACTTTGATAAAATGTCAAATTCAGCAATGTGTCAACACAGTCATGGTTTCATGTAGAAAAAAAAAAAAAACAAAAAAAAAAAACATTCACACTCACAGTCGCACTTTCACACTCACCCACGTCACAAATGCAAGCACCAATGAGCAGTGAGGAAGCAGCACACTCTCTAGTACACTCTCCTGTCCGTCACTGCCAAGGACGTTGCAGTCATTATGGATGAGATGGTTGCAGAATAGTAAACAAACACCAAGAAAAAAAATTAAAGAAACTGAACAAAAAAAAATCCCTGGTTTTAGACAAGTCCTCGCATTCCTTCACACAGGCGCCATCGCCTCCTTCATTCCGGTGTCTCGTTCAGCAGGATTACTCGGCGGCTGCGGGGGCCTCTGCCTCTGGACTGGCTGCCGTCTCTGGCTCAGTAGGGGAAGCTTCAGCTGCTTTCTCCTCTCCTGCTGCTGCTGTTTCTTCTGCCTTCACCTCTGCTTTAGGCTCCTCTGCAGCAGCAGCCTCCTTGGCTCCCTCCTCCTCGGTGGCGGCCTCAGCTGGTTTGGTCTCCTCAGCAGGAGCTTCCTCAGACGCGGCAGTCTCTCCTTCGGCTGCCTCTGCTGATCCCTCCTCTGTCGCCTCCTCGGAATCCTTCTTGGTCTTCTTGAAAGTGAAGCCGCTGAGCTTGAAGGAGGGCTTCTTGAAGGAGAAACGCTTTTTCTTCTGCTTGCCATCCTCGCTGGTGGACGGAGTGCCTTCCTCGGGCTTGGCAGAAGCCTCTCCGTTTGTGGCGGCGGCCTCCGCTTCGCCGTTGGCCTCTGCACCCTCTACTTTCTCGCCTTCTTCCTTTGGCGCCTCCTCAGTAGGACTGCTGCCGTTGGCCTGAACATCAGCCTTGTTGGCCTCCTCTGCAGCCGGAGAGGTATCCCCGTTGGTCTTGGCATGGCCGTTCTCCTGGAAAAAGAAACATAAAAAAAATATATGTCATTCCTGAACATCAGTGTGCCATTTCAGTGAAAAGAAGCTACTCCAACAATTGCCTGTAATCTGACCGAGGCCAACCCATGGCCTAGAAACGAACATGTGCATGCAGCACTAACCCCCTGCAAAATCTGGCATGCTGTGATACTTAATCACATTCAACCACAAGCAGCGACCAATAGGAAAATAGCCCAAAAACTGCAGCAACATCTGTTACTAGGAGAGTGACGACAGATATGTGGCTTTCAGCAGTAGGCTAGTCGGTTAGACTGCAGTGTTGTTTGAATCCTCCAGGTGGCGTTCAATGGGGCGTCTGGATACAATATAGGAATTTTTCCCCCTTTCACCTCTTTAAACGACCCGTGTAGTAAACGTATGCGTTATTTTCATTGTATATACACATCTCCTCCCACTCAGTTTACTTCTTTCTTATTTATCTTTTTACACAATGTGTTGATATCGAGGGATGAGAGTGTGCAAAAACGTGGCTTCTTTCTTGAACCTGGCAACAAAGGCGTGGTATCGTTTGGTAAAAATGGCCATGCCACCAGTGAAAGCAGCAACAGACCCTGGTGCACACATTTCAGCAAAATTAATGCAAAAAAAACTGACAGAATGTTTTGGAAGCAACAGCTTCAGAGTGACTGAGAAACGCTGAAATAAAGCAAAAATGGAAATATGGACTATTGTCTAATGAACTAATCACATTAGTTGTGCAGCTCATTCATATTCAAAAATAACAATTTAAACAAATCACAAATGTAAGGCCTTTATTAAAAAAAACTGTTAATTGTAACAAGAATGCGTTGCAACATACAAAATAAATTCAGCAACGCACTCTCCAGTGAAAATGGATGCATGTGGCCACTTTCCCTGAATGCCGGTGAGCGTGGGGATGCGCTGCAGGGAACATGGAGCACGCCATTGACGCAACACATTGCTAAAACAAGACAAAATCCCCGCTCGACAAATCAAGACTCGAATGACTTAATTGTAAGTTACCTGTCCGTTTGTCTTGGCTGCAACAGCTGCGCCTTCCACCGGCTTTTCCACCGCAGCTTCCTCTTTTCCGGCGGTTTTGGAGATTTGCGCTCCCATGCTTTTGGTGCAACAAAGGAACCCCAACCGATCAAAATGAATGAACAAAGACCGCGAGCTTCCTCCCCAAAAATTCAGGTCAAACGCCGACACCCCCTTCTCCAAGTGAAGCAGAGGAACCAGCCCGAAGCCGAGGTGACCGCAAAGGGACGCGTGAGAACTGGCGAAAAATGTGGCAAAGACGCAAAAAGCAACTAGAATTCTTCCAATTTTTTCTCGAGCGGAGTTTGTAAATGGAGAAATTGGCCCCGCCGTAAATGAGATGCGGAGTACAACGCCCCAGTCCGCTGATGAATGGGTGCTGGGGCTATGACGACAAAGCCGGCCCGTCTCCACCAATCACAAGTCCGGAATCCAACGAGTGGGGGGAGGTCATGAAGTGGGGGTGCCACGGACAATAGGAGATACACAACAACATGGCCAACAACTTGTCTTTAAATCTACTTAAGAGTCCCCCCCACCAAAAAAAGGATATTAATGTTGACTAAAACGATGGCTGAGATTTCACAAAAGGAAAAATGTGATTATGCCATATTCAAATAAACAAGTGCCTATATTGAAAGGTTGGCTCTATTTCTTTTTTTTTAAAACTACAAACATGGCCATCATTTGTTTTTACATGATGACGTTGATTTTGGCCTATATCGTTTTCTTTATAGGCTACATATTAATTCTCTGTATGCTCTTTAATTTCTTAGAGCGCAGGAATTGTCCTTTTGTGTAATCTTAGGCCTACCATATACTATAAGCTACTAAATAACATTGAATATTTAAGCCTACTATGTTGCAGGTTATAAAACAAACCTCATGTTTTTACATCTAATTAAGGGTTAAATGTAGGTATTGATGCAGAAAGCTACAACAAATAGGGTCAAGAGGTTGTTTATCACTTTCAAATTGATGTCCTGTTTTGTACAGCTGAGCTGAGAAAGCCCTGCTCAGCTGTGTTATATCATCGCCCACCCATCCTAACATATGTCTCGCTCAGTAAACAGACGTCCCCTGTAACTATAAGCCCCTGTGCCCACAACTTCCCTCATCCCTCCTCTTGCATAATAGCGTCTTGTCTGCTTGTTGCAGCTGGAGCATCCCGGTGACCCAGATATAACGAGAGTTTATGGCCCCTCCACTCCAGCAGCCTGCAGTGCTCATGGCATCACCACCACCACCAGCCACAAGTCTCCTCTCCCTGCCATCACTGCATGACCCACATCTCCATGGTTACCGGTGCAAAATGGCTCCAAGGAAGGCTGCACGTCGAGGAGCCATCAGCGATCATACTGTAACTCTCAGTTGTGGAGACTCATGGTGAGAGGGAGTTCAGGACTAAAAGCACAGTGCAGACAACAGTTTGAGGATTAGGGTGACTTCTTTCAGCGTCCCTCCCTTCATCAGGCTAACTAGGCCAAGCTCATTGTTGTGATATTTGATTACATGCAAAGCTGTGATTATTATGGTGAATATGTAAAGAAGGGGACAAAGGCACCAGGGCATGAAGTGTTTTCAACAACAGCATGCAAGCGCCAGACATTCAGACAGACAGACTTCACCTGTCAGGAGGATGCTGTAGTGTAGCCTATCATGTCAGCATCCTATAGGTGGAGACAGTGTAAACATGGGATATTACAATCGCACACTGCAGCCTCCACTTCTAAAGATGCACATATTGACAGAAAATCTCAAATGTGACTATAAAAATTCAGTAAGCGTTTCACAGTAAATTATGTCAAATGTAACCTGTGGTGAATTGTGATCCTCAACCAAACTGTCTATGAAAGGTAAATGCATTGTTCTTCAACAACCTGCACACATTTTTCTACATTAAAGTAGGGACAAAAACAAATGTTTCTTACACAAAAAAAAAACCAATACAAATATTTGAAGGATCACAAAAAAACATGAAGCATTTTAAAGATATTCTACTGATAATTTAGTGATTGTGTACTTAAGAAATTAATTTTGAAAATTTTGAAAGTGACTATCTTTTTTTTTTGTATATTTGTTTACTTTGATAAAACGGTTGACTGAATCAAATTCCCTCTCTGGGATTATAAAGATACCTTGAACCTTGATCTGAAACCAAAAATAGGCCCGTCCACTCAAGTCTGTCTAATGAACTGGGGAAAATAAAAACATTCTTTTAAAAACTGGTGATAGACCACCTAAAATTCAGGTCAATACACATAATTTTTAAGCTGAATGAGCTGTTGTCAACAATTTTGATAATCAATTAATCGTCTATATGTCAGTCTAGTAAAAATCAAAAACATTTTCTTTCCCCTGGGTGTTCAATGTGAAGATTTGCAGTTCCCCCCCCCCCCCCTCTTTTACATGATTGTATAAATTAATATCTTTTGGGTTTGGATCTTTGGTTGTACAAATAAAAACATTTTAATATAGGCTACTTTATACTCATAGGCCTACACGTTTCAGTATTTTGAATAAGCCCCCCTAAAATATAGGCCTAAAGACATCCATGTTGGTAAGCTTCCAGTGAGATAAGTTTATCACCTGAATGATACCTGACATAAATAAAATACTTATTGATTGTTAGGACTGGACTTACTCTGCTATTATGTATGTGCCATTCATGGAGGGCCAGCTGTATACAGTTTTAATTCCAACAGAAGAAAAGCATAATTGTAGTTGAAATAAAAACAAATCCACTTAGGCTACCACTGTTGAATATAACGGGATGAAACATGAAAAAAACTAAAGAAGGCTCCATCATTATTAATGTGTAGGCTATTTTTTTGCATGATGTTCTCTGTTTTGAATTCATATTTGCAAAAACTTAACACCATAACGTCGGCCTACAGAGGGATCACTTGAACAAACACAGGTCATTTTCATTTTGCCATAATTTCCCTGTTTTGCAGTCACTTCACAGACGAGGAGGGGCCCCGCTACACATTGTAAGCTGTCATTGGGGGAAAGCGGTGTCAATCACAGCTCTGATCCTCATCAGCTGTACGCAATCACATCTGCGTCAGTACGCACACGGAGAAACCGGAAAATAAAACAGCGTTTGCGGGGCAAAATAAAAGCACAAAAGTTAGTCCTCTAAAACTCCTGTATTGGCAGTGTTTGGGAAGCTACTTTGAAAGCATAGCTTTGAAAACTACCAATTACTTCACACTGGAAGAAGTCGAATTAAGATAGAGAAAAGCTATACCCCAGAGAGAAATCTATTTACAAAAAGGTTGTACTTTTTTTTAGTAGCCTACTACTTTTATAACAAAATAATAACAAAATATACCAGTAATACAAAAAGTCGCATGCCAGCCAAAACACATGATCAAATTAAAATGAATTCCTTTCCTTTTTGGCCCAGAATTACAAAATTGCAACAACAAAAAAATATATAGGCTATATATATATCTAGCCTACTTGCTCCCGATGGTTCAGAGAGCGCCTTGCATGGCAGCTACTGCCATCGGTGTATGAGTGTGTGTATGAATGGGTGAATGTGGTAAGATATGTAAAGCGCTTTGGGGCTGAGAAAATCGGCAAGAAGGCGCTATAAGTCAAGTCCATTTACCATTTTACAATTTGAATCACTATGCAAATATGAATGTAGTTGAACTACCAGCAAGCCACTTCTAATTGTAGTAGGCCTAGTTGATTTACTAGCTTATAGTTCACTACTTCCCAACTCTTGGGTGTGCTTAACACAACCTCACTAGGCCTACTGCAGAATTGTCTATTTAACATTCATACAATTAATTCAGGCTGCAGACATAAGAATTTCTTTTGTGTATGATAAAATACTTTTTATTCGTGTTTTCATCTTTAAACTACTTGTTCTATAATTCTAAGAAGAAAAAAACAATTTTATTTTGACATGATCAACCGGAAGTTGCGTGTATTATTGTGTTGGACTTGACGCTGGTCGCCGTCGTCATCATCTGTACGCACGGCGGCGACAGGAGCCTGAATCGGCAGGGACTGTAGGTCCATGGTATCCCACCGCTATTCTCCCCCAGTGCGAGGAAGAGAAGAAAAAAACACTCATATAGAGTAGAAAAATATCGGCGATTTCCCCCACGAAAGTCCCTCTGGAAACTCTGATGGACTAATCTGATTTTTCTACGGTAAGCACGCTTTTATTTTTTCTTTCCCGTGTTGCATTTCAATTGGTGCACCCGCCTTGTCCCCTATTTTGCGCTGTGGACTGCTAGCTGAATCCATCTCCGGAGAGAGAGAAAGAGAGAGAGAGAAACGGAGAGAGAGGAGATAAATAACACATTGAATCTTGCTGCAATGAAGCCAGTGTTCACTTCTTCAGATGTAGATGCGTGTATTTGATGGCATAAGTTTCACCCTTACAGAAGCAAGGAGCGTGGCTGTGCTCTCGTGATTGTATGATGATGTTTTGCAGTGCTGTGATTGTGGAGAGGGGGCTCTTCTGTTGCAGCAGCAGGGATGGATGCGCTGCAGAGCTGACCACCGAGGCCACACACACACACACACACACACACACACACACACAACACACAACACACAACACACAACACACAACACACACACACACACACACAAAATTAAAAACGTCACAATGGCCCGCAGACAGCCTCCTATTGATTCACCCCAAAATAATTGTCATATGCTTCAAGCTAATTGCATTGCCTCGCTGTTAAGTATCCAATTAAAGCTGTCCTAATCGGGTTATCTGATGTGTCTGGAAGTGCAGCCATCCATCGTGTTGGCAAACACTAGGGATGTTATAAAGTGTGTGTTTACCTGGGAGCCTCATTTTATCATGTGCAATAAGTTGGGCAGCAGCTGTGTGTCGGTTTGTGACAAAGCACTCAGTAACCTGAAGTATCCAGGCTTTCATTGGTCTGTGAATGACTACACGACTGGTGTGTGTGTGTTATCAAATTGGAATGAAAGGAGTTGCATATAATGCTTCATGGACCATGTACACTCCCCCCAGGCCATATTTGAGCCTTGTTATCTGACAAAGCGGCACACAAGCTTGTGACTTATGGATTATAGGTTCATATAACATGTGTCATGATAAAGGTGAAGTATAAGGCTAAACATTGATAGTTTCAGTTTCGCATATGTTAAGATCATAGTTTGGTTCCACGAGTCCTGGTTGTCATCTTCAAATGTCTTGTTTTTGTGCAACAAAAAAGGTTTTTTATGTATATCAGCCAATTGTCACATGGAAGAAACTAACACCAGACTACATCTTTTGCTTTAAAAATTACCTAAACAATTCTCCAAATCGTTGCAAATAATCAATAAAAACTAATCGTTGCCGCACATACTGCCCTCACTTTGCACTTACTTTCAACCCAAGTCTTATTCAGATCTACCAGAACACTTCCAACCTCCATCGCTGTAGACCCAACACATCATTATTTCCAGTGAATTCTTACATTGAACATTGCCCTCCACTGGCACTAGATTTGGAGAAAAAAAACCTTAACACCCCCAGTTGTTCAGTGACAGGCAGCAGTGAGAATCTGCTCTGATATGTTTTTAGAAATAAAATAAAAAGTTAGACTTTTTTCAAATGTTCTCCCAGTTGGAAATTATTCAGCTTCTTGGTAAAAATTTCTCTCACTGAGTGGACATTTACAATGGTCTCAGTGATTTGACAACATGACTTAACTGTGAACATTGTGACACCGAAACACTGTTAGGCTTAAACCCACACGTACTGTATGACGCTCAGCTGTGGGTTTTATAACTAGTACATTCAGTACGTGAAGAATGCTTTGAAAGCTTTTACACTGCCTTTCATTGTGCTGGTAATCTTGTGGCAGAGTGTAATGTGGCCATTGTCTTGTTGTTGATACACTGAATGAACTCAGTTGTGTCCAACACAAGCAAATATTGTAACTATTCAGAGAATGGCAGCCATAAGGAGAGGATTGTTAGAGTTGTACCAAATCCAATGAACGCAGCAGTGAGTTTCATACGCATTCAAATGGCACACAACTGAAAGTGATCCTCTTTTAGGTCATTGCTTTAATGAATGGATCCAAAGTCGTGTTTTTGAGTTAAACAGGGTTGTTGCAAGTGCGGTGCCAGTGGGAGGAGGAGTGGGAGGGTTGACCCTGTTTTGTGCCATGTCAATGATCTGAGTGTAAAGGGTCGACTCCCCACGCTTCCAATTAAACAGAGCTGTCTTGTTAAAGGGTGTGTTGAATCATTTAAAAAATGATTGTCTTCGGGTGAAATTTGTAAGCTGATTCAGGTTAAATAATGAAGGTGTTTTCATAGTTTGTGACAAGTTTAGTGCATACATGTCAAATTTCAAACACCCAAGCTTTATTTTAGGATAACTTCTATAGAAAAGACATATCATCAGGTCAGCTTGTTGCCAATTAAATAGTGGGTACCCATTGGAGCTGAAACCATTAGCCTATTATTTTTAACTCATTTGGCAGTTAGTTAATCTTTTCAGTAATTTTTCAGGCAAAAAAGGGGCAAAAGAGTTGTTGCTTCGCATCTTCGAGAATGTCAGAATTGCAATTAAGAATTATTTTCATTGTCTATTAATCTGAGATTGCATTTAATGATTAATTGATTACTTGTAGTCTATAAGATATAAGAAAATAATAATAACAAATATTTAACATTTTCCCAGCGTCCAAAATGGCCTATTAAAATGTCTTGTTTTGTCTGACCTAAGATGTTACATTTTCAATGATATAAAACAGAGGGCAAACTGTCCTGTTTTAGAAGCTACCAACAGACAATGTTTTGTTTAAATAAATCTACACAATTGATGTTAGTTAACCACCTGTTTATCGTGTAAATATTCCAGCTGTGTAGTGTGTCGACCCCAGGGATCTAGATCATTTCACCCATCGTTTTTTCAGAGTGCACACATGTGTGTTTCTCAGGCCTTACTCACTGTCTCCTGTTTAATCCATCAGATAGCCTGCGTGACCCTGACATGTCTGTGCTTTTAATTTGGTATATTGATCTGGCCTGCTCTACTATAAAAAGCTGCCAGAGGATCTCATTACGGCTCCCAGCGCCATGTGTCTTTGCTGCTGCTGCTGATTAACACTTGTGCCCTCTATGACATCAAAATAAAGGCCATCATATCATAGAAGTTCATTTTCAGGTAAAGCTAGGCAGCTTTGTTGACTGACCTTGTAGCACTAACCCTGTCCCATAACTTTGTGTTTTCGGAGAATACTTTGCTGTCTTAATTTCTCTTTGCCTCCTGATGTGAGGGGAATCTAACAAATACTGTGCAACAGCTTTGGCCAGACATCAAAGACGGGTGTCAGACTGCATCTTGAATGATCATGATGAGGAGCTTTAAAGTGATACCACTGCCTGCCTGTGTGTTTCCAGAGAAAGTCAAATCCCCCCCTGCAATTCCTTATCTTTAGCTACAACCCTGTCCCTTTTGGATCTTCCTTCTCATGGCGGTGGGGTCCTCTTGGAGGCAAGCTGTTCATTTGGGTCTGAAAATAGCGTGACAAGTGATTTTGCAGGCTGAGGAGGTGATCATGCGATACCCAAGCCGTGCCACAGAAAAGGAACAAGCCCCGCGGCCACCATGCCATCATCTGCTTTTTTCTTCTTGGAGTAGGGGGGAAGTGATGCAGGTGTGTGTGTGTGTGTGTTCTCAACTGAAATCATTATGTAGCAGAGCTTTGTCGGATCTGAGGGCAAGTGATAAATGCTTGCAAAAGCTATGATATTTTGACCATGTGACTGATCTGCCTTTTGCTGTGGAATGATTCTGAAGTCCAAAGATGGTGGATTCTTATTGCATTCAATCATTCATTAACTTCAGTGCACATAAACTCTATTCATATGCAAATGTTTACTGTGCGAACACTGTACCAAAAGGGAACATACAGTATGTATATAAACAATACAAGATGGCCTGGTTTCTGTACAGCAGCTATGCTTGCAGAAATGTTAAAGCGATGGTAGTCCCTGGCCTTTTTTAACTTCAAGAGCAGGAAGATTTTCATAATCCCCAATAGGCAGCGCAAAGACATGACGAGGTAAGATCTCCCTCTTTTAATTTGATCCCTCCAGGAGTGGATGCAGTGCTATTTCAATCACTGCACTCAAAGAGAACAGCCGCCAGAAATCAGACCTCACCTGGATTATCCCTGTCAATTGACTTCATATTTCCACGCTTGTGCAATTTTCCAAGAGCTGCACCTCATGATTATAATGGATATAAACAACGAAAGCAAAAAAAAAATGTAAACTATAACCAGTGGAATATTTTTTAGTTCTGTTGTTGTACAGGTGAAGCATGTCACTAGCAGAGACTAACGTGTTTTACCTGCTGAATTGTAGAGAGGGGAGTGTTGTTAATATACCACAAGATACCAGAGGTAGATATTAATGTTGAGGAAGATTATTTGTTATTTTAAGGATTAAGAGGGAATCAGCCGTCTTCCTCCTCCTCCCTGTGTTTCAGTCTTTGGTCTCAGCTTTGGTCTGGGCTTGATGCTACCGCTGGGCTTGTTTCTTTCGGACGATTTAATGGGGTTTTATGGCAGTAATGAATCACAATGATCTCCTCCTCTCTGCAGTGGCCCGTTCTTCTTTTAGTTAAACAGTATGGAGCGAATATAGTCAAGTATTTGTTAGGCATCTATTTTGTACTTCCATACACAGTACTACATACATCGCCTATACCCTGTTGCAGTGCATGTTCACAGTGCGCAGCAAGTGACACATCTGTTTGCACTTTTTTCCGATGTAGGCGTTGGGGTTTCTTGCTAGTAAATATGAAACAGGCTTGAAGGAATTTGGTCCTATACTCTGTAGCTTTTCTTTGTAACCATTAAGTTCCAGTGTCCTTCAGACAAAACCCTGATTCCAGCTCGTTATGGGGATACAAACTAGTTTCCTAGTAGCAAAAAAAAAATAAGTCCATCACAGGTTCCAAGAGCCTGTGGTGACATCGTGAAATGTCTTGTTTTGTGTGACCAGTAGGCCAACACTTAAACATATGTAGTTTATTATCATAGACGACTAAGGAAACCAGAAAATGTTTACTTTTGAGAAGCTGGAACCGGTACATATATTGGTTATTTTGGCTTATCTTGACCTAATGCTTTGTGTCTATCCTTGACAAAAAACTTTTTATATAGATCATTCTTTTCCAATATAAATTAAATCCTGACAGAAAAGAGCCACCACCTGTCGACCAACTGTTCTGTTAATGTGGATCTGAATCTTTTAATCCCAGGTCCAGAGCGGTGCCAGAGTTTCCCTCTTTCTCTTCCGTCTGCTGCAGCCCTGGCTTTTGCCCGCAGCACCACCTCTCTCCATCCACTGCAACTGTAAACAAGTGTGTTTCCAATTAGCCGCCCCGAAGTCAGCTGGCCGCTAAGGCTGATGGGAGACAACAGTGCTGTCAGCCGTGTTGTACCAGATTCATGAGTTTCCAGGGCTTAACAATTGGGGGGCATGGTGAGCCCAAATGTGCATTAGTTCAACTGGGTCTTTAAAGACGCTTAGGCTCTTTTTAATTGGCGAAGCGGAGTGCCTCGCTACTTACAGAAACCGGTTTAGCTCTGCTTTAGTCGAGTAATATGCTCCATCAGCCCCCTCCCTCCTCGTTGTGCGACTGTTAAGGGTCTCCCTTTGTATTTCAACTCTTAAACTGCGAATCTATAGATGTGTGTATGTGTGGCTCCTTGTAAAGAAAACAAAAATAAAGTGCATGCCAACTCGTAAAGGCAATGGCTGGGTGTAAATTCTTCTCGCAAGTGTGGTCGTGCAATAAGAGGGCAAAGTAAACCATGATAAGTAGTGCTGTTAAATCCAGTCGAGTCGAGCTGGATATTCTCTGCATCTCACTCCCAACTTGTACACATATTTACGCGGTGATGACATTAGACATACACTGCAGCTCTGTCACATTATGCTCTTTTATAATTAGTGAAGGAGTTTAATTTCAGCCTAATTAAATGATTTTTCACTAGGCTGTCTGTAACTCTCCGAGGAAGCTCTGAAATAATGGAATATTGAATCATAGTTTCCCCAACGGAGATGGTTTCCAGCTATAATTTTACCCATGCACTAAATTCATCTCTGTCTCTTCCCCTCTCAACCCACAGAGAGGAGAGAATGGGCTGTGTCCAATGTAAGGATAAAGAAGCAGCAAAACTCACCGACGACCGAGAGACCAGCCTCTCGCACCACTCGGGGTACCGCTATGGGTCCGACCCCACGCCGCAGCACTACCCCAGCTTTGGGGTCGCCACCATCCCCAACTACAACAACTTCCACACCGCTGCCCCGCAGGGGGTGACCGTGTTCGGGGGAGTCCACACCTCCTCGCAGTCTGGGACGCTTCGGTCTAGGGGCGGAACAGGTGAGGTTGAAGAAACTCCTTTTAGATAAGTCTATGGATGTATTTAGTCACATGCAAACACAGCTGTTTTAGTAACCAATAGGGTTTAGATGGTCCAGGATTTTCAATTATATTTTTGTGAAACACTTGCACTTATTTAGCACCGTTGACACAATGGAAAAGCCCATTGGCAATTTGTTTAGACCAACATGTAACACTAACACTCTCCATTTGAGATGAGAAGATAAGTACCACTCTGATGTCTGAACACTAAAATCATTATAGGGCTACAGCCAGAAGCTGTTTAATTTAGCTTAGCATAAAGAATGGAAACAAGGGGAAACAGCTAGCTTGTGTCCTATGGTAACAAAATCCTCCTATCACCTACCATATACAATTTATTTCATGCGTACAGGAAACCAAATTGTAAAAAGTTGTGGTTTTACAGGGGGGGGATTCAATGCCTGACTATATCAAGAAATACCTTTGGACAGACCCAGGCTAGCTGTTTTTTAAGATATTTTTTAGGCATTTTTTTCTTTAATGGACAGTTGGGAAGTTTGAGAAGCAGACAGGAAATGTGGGGAGAATGACAACAAAGGTCACTTGTTGGAAAAAAAAGTGGCAACGTTGCGATTCAGTGGCATACGTGGTAACCACTTGGCTACCAAAGTGCTCCAGCTGGTTGTATCTTTATATTTAAGTTACAGACATGAATGTGGTAGATCCATTTTCTCCTCTGACTCTTTGCAAGAAAACGATTATGCGTATTTCCCAAATGTTGAACTGTTTCTTTAAGGCAAGGTGACATCGTAAAGGAAAAATCTTAAAATATGTTGCTGTCATTAAACAGGGGTCAAATTACAAAACAGTGCAATTAAAAGTGGAATAATATGTCAGTCTAAAGCTGGAAACTTCTCTGAGGACCACTCACTGTCTGACTCACATCCAATATTAAGTAAAAATGCTAATGTTACAATAATATATTAGATGAAGTGAAAGACATTTCTACATTTTGTGTTGCTACTATTTTCCTCCTTTTAATCCAACTAGATATGTGATTCTTCTCGTGTGTTAGCTGATTTTGTGGTGCCGTGATAAATTCATTGTCTGTGCAGAAGATAAATGTCCACTGGCTAAAAGTTAATGGAAAACAGAGCAACCTAAATTATCGCTGGGACTCTTCTTAGGCACATCTGACGACCATAAAGATCAGACGTTGTGCTGAATAGTGCAGAAGTGTTTCCATGGTGGAGAATTGGGCTTTCATTTTTTTTTAGATTGTAAAGATACAAGTGGTGTGAGATGCATACATTGACAGTATCTTCTTGCTTTGACGTCAACTACTTTGGGCGTTTTTTCACTGCAGCACTGATAAACACACTGCATTTGTGGAGTCTGCAACACCAGCTGACCAATAAGAAATGACTAAGGTTATAAAGAGATGAAAAAAAAACTAGGCCAAAGCAGAGCAGAAACCTCATCTGACCCTCTCTTTGAGGACGTCAACACGTTTCCCATTGAGACAGTGAGCAGTTGAGGTCATTTGGAGGACACTGCACTGAGAGGGAAATGTGCTGTTCTTTATTGCAGCATTGTAGCTCTTGACTGTCGGTGGACGATTCAGATCAAATCAGAAAATGAAATCATTTTACAGTTTCAGGCTTATTAGGAGATACAGGGACTCCAGGGCCGTTCCAAATCACATCAGATACATTTGATTTGGTCTCAGCATTCTTAGAGGCTGAGGCTTAAAGTCAGATTCAGAATAACTGTTTTAATTATTTGCACTTTAAACCTGTAATAATTGATTTTTTTATGTTGTTTGCCTCTTGGGGGAGAGTGCAACAAGCAATAAACACAAATCTGAAAAACAATAATATTGTGAATTATGAGAATTTGAAGATTCTATTGTACAACAGCAGTTTGAATGCAATACAAAAAAAGATGGGAGTTATCATTATTAACAGCCCATGCATGAATCCAACAGTAAAAATCTGGATATAATACTTACTTGAGGAAAATGTTACCATTCTAACTCTAAGCACACACTTTGTGTTTCTACCGCAGGGGTGACTCTGTTCGTGGCTCTGTATGACTACGAAGCCAGGACTGAGGATGACCTCAGCTTCAGAAAAGGGGAGAGGTTCCAGATCCTCAATAGCACGTAAGTGTGAAAACATCCGCATGGCAGCTTTAAGCGTGGCACTCATGCTTTACTTCTCAGCTGTCAAAAATTTCTGAATGCTGGCAGGGAAAATATCTCTGTGTTATAACCCTGACCTGGCTTATGAAGGGTTAAGTTGCATGTAATGTCTTACCAGAGTTGTCATGTTTTAGTGACAGATGGCATCATGGAAATAAAATATTTAAGTTTAGGGTGTGGAAATAGTGATATTATTGCTCTCCTTTATCTGTGGTATGTCAAGACTTCATTGCATGTTTTAAAAGTCGTCCTCCTTCACTAGACTAAAATTAGAATTCTCTTATGTGGAAGTAAAGATGAGCAACAATTTGCTGCTGTTTTGAATATTCTGCAATTTTTTTTTAAATGGTGATCAAATAGTTTTGAGACTTATTTATTACTTCTTAGCTTCAGGACTGTGGGTGGGCATGACTGACATCTGAGAGCTCGTGTTTGGTGAAAAACTGTTTCCATTTTGTTTTGGGTTTCCCCCTTTCAGCTAAATCTGAACCAAACCTTATCCCAAAGCTAGTTATATGCTACGAAAATCAAACATACACAATGTTTTTTTCCTATTTTAACAGGTCCATATACCGTTGGTAATGGAATTCGTAATTAGCTGTTGAGCTTTGGCACAATAAAACTGTCACTTCTGTCAGTCAGATACTGGTGTGGTCCTTACTCTAAAATACATTAAGACAGACTGTTTGCTTACTTTTCCTCTCCTTGCCTACGGTGTAACAGCGGCTCTCTGCTTGATGCTGTCAATCAAACACAAACACTGAAGCCCCTCCAGCCAGCTGAGACGAAAAGAAGCATTTCTGATATTTCCATAAAGACCTTTTTCTTCTTTATTTTTCAAGATAACTACCTATTAACAATATATTAAACTACATGTTTACAATTGTTTGACCACAAGGAGAGATGACTAATTGTGATTTCAGCTGGACTTTAAAGAGATGATTCCCTGGAGCTTAAAGGGCCCACGCATTAGAAAACAACTGCTTTAAGCACTTCACTTAGCTCTCAAAGAAAAAACAGCCAATATACCCGATCATCATGTTTATTTGGGCCTGTCTACATAATGATTAAACGTTGATGTGTTTCTCCATCCTCCCATCTCTCTCTCTCTCTCTCTCTCTCTCTCTCTCTCTCTCTCTCTCTCTCTCTTTCTCTCTGTTTCCTTCTCTCCTCAGTGAGGGAGACTGGTGGGAGGCTCGTTCTCTCACTACAGGTGGAACCGGTTACATTCCCAGCAATTACGTCGCTCCGGTGGACTCCATTCAAGCTGAGGAGTGAGTTAAAAAAAAAACGTTTATTTATAATAGCAACAACGCATACACGCACACAGTCTCTTAGGCACGGCAGCTTTATTAGCAGAGAGCATATCATACATATTTGAGAAATCATCGTTTTGCCATTTGTCACATGTTGCAAAGTGGAATGTATGGTAGGAAAAAAAATGAATAATTGAAAACATTTTGTCCCAATACTCCTGTCCACAGTTTGATATCGTCTTTTTTTTCCCCTGCAGCTGGTATTTTGGTAAATTAGGCAGAAAGGACGCAGAGAGGCAACTGCTCTCCAACGGCAACGCCAGAGGCACTTTCCTCATCCGTGAGAGTGAAACAACCAAAGGTACTCTTGATTCGAGCAGCAGCCAATGAGGTGACACGTTGAATGCTTTTAGGAGACGGATAGAGATGTTTGTGATTAAATAAACATTAAGGAACACTTTACTGAAATGTGCCACGTGGCAGTAGAAGCAGTTTATTTATAGACAAACTTCAGACAAAGTTTGCATCATAAAATCCAGGTTAATGTGTCATTATCGTCATAGTTGCTCAATATTCATTACACTAAATATTTTGTATAATGTGCTTAGTATACACAGATTTAAAAATACCTATCATACACTCTCACATGTTCTCTAATCTCATGTTAAGACCATGTTGCTTAAGTCTTACCAGAGATTTGGCTCCAGTTTACATTTCCCTAATTTATCGTTATCGTCTGTGTTCCAGGGGCATACTCCCTTTCCATCCAGGACTGGGATGACATCAAGGGAGACCACGTCAAACACTACAAGATTCGCAAACTGGACAGTGGAGGCTATTACATCACCACCAGGGCCCAGTTTGAGACTCTCCAGCAGCTTGTGCAGCACTACTCTGGTGAGACTCTGCTCAAGCTGTATAAAAACGCCCTGACACGATAGACCATGTGTCAGCTTTCCCTATGATTTATTTTATACAACTTTATCATCATTTAACATTTAAATTGCATGCACCATCCAGCCAGGGCTGCAGGGCTGTGCTGTCGACTGATTGTGCCGTGCAGCAAAGGCATGCCCCGTCTGACCGACCTGTCCGTCAAAACCAAAGACGTGTGGGAGATCCCACGGGAGTCGCTGCAGCTCATCAAGCGTCTCGGCAACGGCCAGTTCGGAGAGGTCTGGATGGGTGCGTATGACTTTTTGGCGTCCCTCTTTTGGCACAAGTTAAGAATTGGACAGCTGTCAGCGGTATTGCAAAATGTATTGTGTGTGTGTTGGATTATTTAAAAGTAACACCCATGTTAATGTTACCCACAGGGAGTGTTTTGCTTCTAGTGATGTCATTTAGGAATTTGGACTAGAGTGAGAATTCTGAAAAGATTTGTGATTGGATTTAGGATCTGGACGAGCCTGTAAACCAGTTAAACCTTAGGAATACATGGTTACTGTTATGTTTGTTTAGATTTCTGTGAAGGGGAGACTCATCTAAACTCAGTTCAGACACATGCTGATTGAGTTCTGTAAAACTTAATCTGTCCCACATTGTACAGTGAAATGATCCATGTGTGTCTGATTTGCTGAGATCAGAGTACCACAAACATGTATTAGGTGAAATCCTAGGATGGATTTTACTTAATTCAAGGTTTTCAACTTGAAGCAATATTGTAGTCTCTAATATCAAAGCTAAATTAATGTACTGGAAACCAGTCAAACATTATTTTTGATATCCTTATCGGTACCCTGTATGCTAGGACAATGGAACTGTGTGGACTATGATAATTACATTTAGCTGGGAGACTTTTGGATTTGGATTTGTTCTATGTGAATACATTTACTTTTCTAGATGTTCTTTATATAAATGTTGTTTGTGTTACCTTGTTGCACCGCACCTTCCCTTCCTAATCTTTATATTTGTTGCCAGTTATTAGCGATACACAGGCAATAATAATATCAAGGTTACTGATAACACCACTGGATTTTGACATCACTTTTATGCAACTTCATGTCCCTCCACACTTTTCACATTTCTTTGTTTCAAACAAGACATCATATTTTTTCAAATGCTGAATAACTCCCTTTATAATTATGTAATACTGCTAAAGCAAAAATGCTAGTCGCTGACCTGTGGAGAATTACACTTGAACAACCTGTTTTCCTTTCTGGTCAGGCTCGTGGAACGGCACCACCAAAGTGGCAGTCAAGACCCTGAAGCCCGGCACCATGTCGCCCGAGTCCTTCCTGGAGGAGGCTCAGATCATGAAGAAGCTCCGACATGACAAGCTGGTGCAGCTCTATGCCGTGGTGTCCGAAGAACCCATCTATATCGTCACTGAGTACATGAGCAAAGGTAGAGGCTGCTTTAAAATAGACACTTAAAAAAAGACAGTATGAATATTGCATAAATGCTTTCCTGCACACAACTACGCCGTGTGTACATAATTTATGCATCTGTGGACAGTGCAGTATGGGTCCCACTTCATAGCATGGCACTGCGTTGCATGTGCTCATGACAATACTTTGATGCAAACAATTTTATTCTCGCGATACAAAGAAAAATTGTGGTTATACCATAGATAGACTGTGTATAAATATTATACAGGAGTCATTTTGTTCAAAGACACAGAGAAACCACAGTTGCCATGGCAATAATTAACAAATAAAAAATCTAGCCAAGTGTAACGTGTGGCAGGAATCCCAGAGCTGATGTCACATTAGCAGCTATGTTTTGCTTCAGTTGTGCCCTAAATCTGAGTTAAACTGCTGAGGACGATACTAGAGGACAGAAACTGACACATTTTTCATCTGTTCTTTTATTTCTTTTAGGGAGTTTGCTAGACTTCCTTAAAGATGGAGAAGGACGAAGCCTCAAACTGCCAAACCTAGTGGACATGGCAGCTCAGGTACACTGCTCAAAATAACCTGCAATATTGATGCTGCACACTGTGGATTTGTGACCTTAGCACAATAAAATAGACTTGTTCCCCACTAAGAACTCGATTTGCTTTAATTCCCTCAAGCTGTTACCACTTTTTTAGTGTAATGTCAGTGTTGTACATTTACAGCTTCTTGAGTTTATGTTAAGTTTCATTAGGCAACATCATACTTCAGCAGACCAACATTCTGCGTTGTTTGAATTTGTGGAAAGTGCATAAGCACATTGCATGTAGCACAGGGTAATTTACCAGTTTGATTGTCATGTGATTGCTTTATAATCAGACCAAAGAGACAACAGAGTATCTAAAGCTAGTAATTTGGCTCTACGGTTTCATCCCTGCTGCTGAGTCGATAAGTAATTATACCTGACACTGAAGTTTATTTTGCAAATATAGCGAACCTGTGGATTTTCAGTTGAGAGATTGTCCTCTCTATTTCAGCTCCCTACCTCCCTTTTTTCATATTTTTGAAATGGCAGTAAATCTACGTAAATAGTCGTGTTTAGCACATATTGATTAACCTTGAAACTATTCAGTGATATGACGTTCACTGGGAAAAAATGACTCAATTTCCCAGGTGGCAGCAGGCATGGCATACATTGAGAGGATGAACTACATCCACAGAGACCTGCGCTCCGCCAACATCCTAGTCGGGGAAAGTCTGGTGTGTAAAATCGCTGACTTTGGTCTGGCCAGGCTCATCGAGGACAATGAATACACAGCAAGACAAGGTAAGCTAGACGGATTGAGTTGGTCCATCCATCACTATGTTTATGTGAACATTTCCTAAGTTCTAAGGAACTACTTATTAGTTTCATACTACTTTTTTTAATGTGGTTGTTTACCATCAAAATGTTACAAGCCCACAATCTTCAGAGGAATATGAGTCACATCGACTAAGCCACAGACTGAGCACCACGATGCACTGACACTGATATTCAAGCAAGAGGGTCAAATATTCAAGACACAATATTATGACAAAATAGTATATCCCAATTGTTTGCATACTGCATGCAAAGTACATACTTTTTAAGAGCAGCTGCAGTATGTAGTACTGTGAAAAATTTGAAAATTGCACATATATAAGCAAGTTAACGGCTATTTTTTTTCCAATTGGTTAATTTAACTACCTTAATTCAGTAGCAATTACACTTTTAATATAAACTCGCTGTTTTGTGTTTGTATTTAGTGTGATTTGTTTTAAAGACACTTTTTGTCCACAAAGGGATTTTTTAAAGTTGTATTTACAGGACTATATGCACATTCTGGCCGTGTCTGAACTGCCATACTAGCGTCCTACATCCTACATACTCATGCATACTCTCTACTCAAAGATCGATTGTGTATGCGAGCTGCGTCTAAACGTTCTCAGTTGAAGTATACTCAAGCAATGAAGAATTTCTTCTTCTTCTTATAAGATTCAGGCAGTTTAGACACTCTTAAGCTTATAACCGCCCTCTACAGGTTAGATATTGAACTAGACTTTTACAGTCCTGTGTTCATCATCTGTGTTTTAGACCTCTTGTTTTATAATAATGATGTTTTGAGGCGGAGGATCCCTCCGACGCTCTCTGTCCGGCTCATCAGCACTCAGCTGTCTGTGAGTTGAGCTGGACGAGCCGCGGTGTATGGAACAGCGATCTGTTCTAATCTCTCTCCACTATCAGACTCACAACACTCATTTCACTTAGTAACTCTAATGTTGTTAGGTATTTATCTTCATCTCTTATCTATTGTAAGAGTGCATGAATGACTGCACGTACAGTTGTCAGATCACGAAACCCCAAACAATGTTGTTGCCTAGCAACTTGCTCGAAAATATTTCATTTTCCTGGGCGGGTAGAATTGACCCAGTGCATTGTGGGGCGGTTGAGTAGGAAAAGTATACAATCGATTCATACCCAAAATCTTCCCGGAAGTTAGTACTCATCCGGGAATTTCTCACATACCCAAACTCGCATACCCAACCGTCACATACTCAAACTGAAGTCAAAATGAGTATGAGTAGGACGTTAGTATGGCAGTTCAGACACGGCCATAGATTCACTTAAGCCTTGTGTATATATCTGTTGACTTTAATTTTTTCTGTAGTATCCTCTAAGTCCCCAACCACAGCATTCTCTGAAAACCTCATTGTTAGAGGAAAACGTTGGCGGGCTGGCAAGATGACTTGTTCCACTCAGTTCAATTCCAAAATACTTTTTACACACACTGATACACACACACACTGATACACACACACACACACACACACACACACACACACACACACACACACACACACACACACACACACCTTTTCAGAATAACTACTGTAAATGAGTTTGTCTTGATGACACCAGTGGAAAACAGAAGCACTTGTGGTTAGGGCATGGCACAAAGACAACAGAATATCCCATTCACACACAGTGAAAACAAAGTGAAGGAGTTAAGACAGAGCACGCGTTGTACACAAATATCAATCTATCACTGTGTATCTCATTGGAAGATTGAGGAATAAGCCTGGATCAGTCAAACATTTCCTACCCTTACCGGTTCAACAGATGTGATCCGGACTCCGATAGTTACTTTAACAAATGAGTGGCCGAACATGTTGACAGTCATTTTACATGTTTTTACTTGTTCAGGGAGTAATAATGGAATCTTTCAGCTTTTTTTCCCCCTGGTGGGATGTTTGACGTGCCCTCATCTTTCTGCATTAAGGAAATCAGAGAGGAAGGAAATAGTCATACAGGGGAAACTGACCTACTTACTCCTTCTGCTGGTGTGGCAACATTGAAATAACGAAAGAAAATGTTTGCAAATGTTTTGAAAATTAAAACTCAACATATATCTGAACTTTTTTGTTAAAGGTGCAAAGTTCCCAATAAAGTGGACCGCTCCCGAGGCTGCCCTCTACGGGAAATTCACCATCAAGTCAGATGTGTGGTCGTTTGGCATCCTGCTGACAGAGCTGGTGACCAAGGGCAGAGTGCCCTATCCAGGTGAGAGACTTTCATGCAATCATTGCTCGATTCCAGATGATTGCTTGTGTTTGCTTAATGTAGATTGTGTGTGAAAAAGTGTTCGCGTCTTCTGGGAAATTAGCCATCGTTCTGTCTGCTAGAAAATGAGTAGCACGTTGCATAATGTACATTACATTTTGCATTATGCAGAGCAATGTTCCCAGATGGCTGTGTGAACATGTGAAATGTGTTCCTGTTTATCTGCCATACACATCCTCACAATATATTAAAATCAAATGTTCCGTTTCTTTAAAAAACACAGGACGGATATGGATTGAACAGAAGATACACAGATTTTCTTAGTATTCATTTGGATCCATTCTATTATTAAGCATGGAAATAAATACCGATCTTTTGGAACAGTATACAGTTTTTTAAAATAATGTAATGTTAGCTAAGCTGAGCAAAGGTCAGAATATTAGCTTTTTTTAGCTTTCAACACCATTTTTGGTCTTCATTCTACAAGTCTGAGCTTGAATTATTTTGGTATGCATTTTGTTATTCATTTTTTCTGACATTTTGTTTCTGTTAATGCAGAAACCTCCTACATTACAAAGCAATGGAATGACCTCATGAAGGATGCACATTTTCCTTAATTTCAATGTGTTCCTCTCTTCAGGCATGAACAACCGCGAGGTGCTGGAGCAGGTGGAACGAGGCTACCGGATGCCTTGCCCTCAGGACTGCCCCACGTCCCTGCACGAGCTCATGGTGCAGTGCTGGAAGAAAGACCCGGAGGAGAGGCCCACCTTCGAGTACCTGCAGGCCTTTTTGGAGGACTACTTCACTGCCACTGAGCCTCAGTACCAGCCGGGGGATAATCTCTGAGCACCGCCTGCCTTCATCTCGTGTCATTTTTGCCGTCATTTCCACCAGAGGGAGCCAGACTTCCACCTTTTCTCTCTCTCTGTCATCCTGTGGCTGTAACGATCTTAAAAAGCTCATCGACTGACACACTTCTTGACTTCCAAGCTTCACACAAACAGGGACGACTGCTGCTCTGACAGCGAGCATACAGACTATCAAATCAAAGGATGTTTTTATTGATGACTTGAAGAGTTAAAAAAAAATGACTGCCATCGATGAACAAGATGAGTCGTGTTGTGTAACTTGTACCTAGTGTAAATATAAATTGCTTGTTTACTTATCTCTCTTTTTTTGTTTCATTTTATATTACTTTTGATATTTTGAAAATGTGTGGGTTTTCATTTCTTTTTTTTAAATCCAAGGTCAAAGTTATTTCTGATTAACAGCCTGTAAAAAAAAATGTGTGAGGCTCACAGTTGGTAACAAACATGCGACATAATAATCGTAGGAATGGTAATAGTTAGTCGTCGTTGTTCGAAGTATCTCAGAAATGTTCCTGGAAGTCCACGACCTTTTTTTACGAGGTTAATGCAACAATACTGCTCTCCTCTTCTCAAGGAACTTAGATGTACTATAACACCTGTTCTTGCCTTTTCATGTTTAGTAATATTCTTATAATGTAAGGGAATGCTTCATGCTTTCTACACACTAACTTATTTCATCATGGACTCTTCCCCCTGCCCGAACTTATATGCCATCGGCACTAATATTAAGTGCATTCATCTCATTTTAGCTTCAGCCAGTGAGTTTTAGATTGGCTTAAATTAACTATGAGTTCTGGTTCTTGTAGTTGAAAAGGAGGCTGCACTTCCTGTCCAACTACGAACATTCTGGTCAACTGCTTATAATGCCGGCAATATTTTTAAAATGTATGTTGCAGTGTTGTATGGCAGCAGGCTGTGTAAGAATTCAGCATAGTCCTTTTTACGCTTCAGCAGCCAAACATACAAACAAACTGCCAATCACATGACGGGAATGAAGGACGCTTACCTGTGTTTGTCCCCCGCACCCCAAAATGTGTATCATTTCGGTCAGTCTTAGTGTAACGTTAAGATTACATCATTACGTGATTTTATTTTATTTTTATTGTGAAAATCTGCAGCTCTGACTGACATTTTTTTCATCCTCCAAGAATTACTATACACCATGTCTGTGTGTATTTAAGTTGATTTTCATTGTATCACTTTGTGTTCCCATATTCTGTAGTTATACAGAAAAACAACTGTTTCTGTCTCTGCATTATTTATTGTTTCTGTCTGTTACTTGTACACAATTGTTTTTGAAATAAACAATCTTGCCATCATTGTCCTGTGGATTTACCACTTTGAAACAGACCAACACTGAACACTTCCCACCACCACAGGTTTGTATGTTTTTTTTCCAGCCCCAGGGTTTAAATGACACCATAAATCAATTACCTAATAATAATAATAATAATAATAATTTTGTAAATACACGCAGTTGGCATGCCTGCTCTTTTAACTGTGATTATGTTGTTCCCCCTCGGTTGAATTTCACACCAACACAACATGACTGAACTCAGAACATATGCAAATCCCTTTGTAGGTGTCTACCAAGCAAATGGATAGCGGCCAGCTGTGTACAGAATAGTGGATTGATCTTTTATTTGTGTTAGTGTACTTCTTTTTCCTCATCTTGTGAGTTTCTCTCCTGTGTAAAATCATTTAACTGTTGAGATTATTTTGTGAGACTTTGTTTGACTATAGCCCCATTGTTGGGGCCATTTGGAGAGATACTGTATGTGTATGTCCTTGCGCCACTCTTACTCCTTCAGATGAAAGATGTATTTGAGAATCATTTTAACAAAACCTTTTTGAAAGGTAAATTGAAATGAATCCTCCTCAGCTAGTGTAGCCTGGCTGATCTGGCTGAGCAACACAAAGACTGCATTCTTGTTTCTGATTGGATGCTGCTGAAGTATGAAGAATTTGCATACAGCAGGTTGTAACACACACAAGCCTCTGCACCTACAGGACTGTAAAGAATCCAGCAGCGAACAGGTAGGTCATTGTTACTTCTTTCCTCTTGGCCAGGTACATTCTTACTTTATGTAAACATTTGTTTCCATGTGCTATGTGCCTTATAATTAGGAACTACATGTGAAATGATTTTCTGTGAGTAATTGTCTCAGATTGTGCATAATGTCTAACTATATTTCAATATTTTTTTGTTTTTTCTTCTAATTCATGAGGATCACTAACAGCTTTTTCTGCTTCTGTTTGCACATGGAGGAATATAGGCTATGCTGAAGTAACCTGGTTTAAGATGGACAACTCTGAAAAGGCACCAGATCTGAAAGTGTTTTCCACCAAAACAAAGTCAGAAAATTCACTTCCACTTCTGAGCCCCAAACTCACTGTTAAACAACTATTTCAAGCCCATCCGCATCACGATAGATTCACAGCAACCTGTTGCATGGAGGCAAGTTATTTCTGCCAAAAAAGCCCACTTAGAGTCGGACAAGTGAACCAAGAAGGTAGAGGAGCGACTCTGTGCCAGTATCGACCTCCTGATGGCTGCTGCCCACATCCTGCAGAAACCAGGGAGGCTGGTGCAAGAGGAAAGGGCTGTGGTTGTGGATCAACCGGGTCTGCGAGCACTGACACAACTAGGTGACTGAGAAATGGCCCTGTGTTGGTGTTAGGAAACGGATCCTAATGATAAAGTATAATTTGGATGCTCTTCAAGATTAATTTGGGGTAAAATATTTGATGTATATATCTTTATATGCAGAGGGGAGGATGAATACAGATCTCACCCTCAGAGTGATGAGGAGGATCTGGAGCCTCCCCTGCCGCTAAGATCTGATGAAGAGTGGCAACACAGCAGTCCCTTTCTATCTCCGCACCACTACATGCACAACTATGGTAAGGGAAATTCAATTCCTCCCTATAATGCATGAATGACAATCTCAGTCAGGACTCTTTTTTTTCTTTTTAGGCATGAAAATATATATTTTCCAATATGTATTTTATGTATTAGGGGAAATCTATTTACTACATATACTTTTTGCACTATTATGTCTCTTTGCACAATTTGTCTTAATTCATTTTAGATTATCCTTTTAAAGTGTCCTACTAAATATACTTTTCTTGTGAGTTTGTTAGAGGGAGCCTGAGATTGACTGCTCCTGTGTTTGTTGCGCATATAATAAATAAAGATCCTGAACATGCATATACAAGAAAACAACTTTTAAATAGCTGTCCATTGTCATCAGCAGCAGTTATATTTTATTATTTTGTAAAAAAAAATAAAAAATGTGGGTGGTCTGAATGTATTGGAGAGGTCAACCTCCTTCCTTCTAACCTGTGTGTCTTTTTGAGGGGATGTTTCTGCCTCTGAACTGCTCATCATGTGCTGTCACATAGAAATGTACAACGGTGTCAGATATCATCACTCTGCAGCAGAACAGCACTACAACTTCAACCCAGTCAACAGTTACCCACCTCAGCCATGTCACCACTTCGCTCCCTGCCGATCCTGGGACGATTCCCAAAACTGGTATAAAAAAACAAATAAAAAAACCTCAACCAGTAGCACACACGGTTCTCTCCACTGTTAATTCTCATGAAAAAATGCTAGGTGTTGCAACGGTCTCTGCCTTGCATATTGGCTGAGACCCATCACATGTCTATCTCTTCTTTTTCATGCTGCTTCAGGCTCCCTCACCATGGTAACTTTCTGAATGAGTGCTTGGCTCAGGGAAGTGTCTCGGTGAATGTCCCTCAGTTCTCCGTTCCCCCTGTAGCGGGCGTGTCGCAGGTCAGCGTGATGAACCCGAACTCAGCTGGAGCAGAGGCCTCCACCTCACATCCACATGACAAAATAAGAACCATCAGTCTGCCTGATGAGTGCCGTGAGTCATTTGTTTACTTCCTCATTTCTAAAGAAAGGTTCTAATGTTTTAGGGATAAATATGGAGCTGCCTAAAGGCTATTTGTCTTCTTGCCATGTAGTTTCAACAGGGAGTAGGGTGTGTTATTATTGTATGTTGTATATCAACCGGAAACCCCTTTTTACTGTGTTCTTATTTTTGAAGCTGTTGAATGTGGTGTTGCACACTGTAACATTTCTATAATAATACAGTAAATCACTATATGGACGAAATATTATGAACCACTTTAGTGATATGTAGTCCACCGCAAAGGAGAAACGTCATTTTGCCTGAATAAAAATGTTATATACTGTATTTGAACTAAAATTCTGATTCAGTTTAACATACTATGCATTTCGGAGCTTTTACAGATATCTCTATTCTCTTTGGTCCTTCAGTTTAATTGACTAATATTAAACTAGCAACAGCTACAGATGGATGAATTCTGCAATGAATTTTGATTTTTATGATCTTTCTCTTTTCTTCCCAGGAAATATTTTTATCACTTATTCTCTGGACATTTCTTCAGAGATGGTCCCCTTCGTAGACTTCCTCACAAAGCAAGGTTTTCGACCAGCTGTAAGCTACTTTCTCTTCAATTGAAAGATGTTCTTTTTTTAAATAGACTCCTGTGAACATGATTTGATTTGAATGATTTGATTTGAATATTTTATTATTGTGTCATGCATTAGCATGCCCAGCCCACAAGGGCTTACAAGACACCATTATAAAACACAGACAGACCAAAAACCAAAAATAGATGCTAAACAATACTAACATTAACGATATAAACCATCCTGACGTTTCATTTGATAGTTCACTTACAACCTTGAATTACATTTTTACAGATAGATATATTTGACCACCCCGTCAGACGAATGGATATCAACAAGTGGAAGGACAGTTACCTGAAAGATGTGAGTGTACTCTTGAGTTAATGTACATTTTTTAAATTGCTATATTATCACATCAAATCTTTGTAAATAGTATAACTAGATAATTGAATCAATATTCGACAGCAGTGAATGTCTAATGTGTGTGTGTGTGTGTGTGTGTGTGTTTTTAACAGCCATCAACCCTGATTATCATCGCCATAAGTCCAAAGTATAAGGCAGATATTGAAGGATCTATTGTGGATAGCCATGGACTACACACTAAATATATTCACTCTATGGTGAGAGCTCTTTGAGACAATGAGACATAATTTAAAAAAGAAGAATTTCCTAAAATGTATTTAAATTTGAAATCTAATTTGGTCAGATGCAGAATGAATACATCCAACAAGGCAGCTTGAATTTCAGATTCATACCTCTTCTTTTCCTCAATGCATCCCAGGTCAGATACGTTTTTTTTTCTTAACAAAACTTGTTTTTTGTTTTGCAGTAACTGATTATATTTTTCTTTTCGCAACTATTTCTCTCCCCCTTAAATCTTTCTCAACGACACCAGAAGTGTGTACCAAGTTGGCTCCAGAACACACGTGTTTACCGCTGGCCGCAGGACACTGACGATTTATTGCTTCGACTGCTCAGAGAGGAGAGATACATTCCTCCTCCTGTACCTATGGAGCTCACCCTCATCATCAGGCCTGTGGCCTCCAGCTTTGCCACAACACTCTAAAACACACCTGTGTTTAATAAAGTATGTTTTCTGTATGTACCTATTCAAGGAGTAAATAAATATTGGATAAATTGCTGTGCAGTTTTGTAAAGACATTCATGTTGCCCCGAGGAGAATCTCAATGACTTTGGTGACCCTCTGACTTTTCCTCTTGCGCTACCAGGAGCTGTATTTGTGGGATTCAATTGACATGTCTCAACATGTATTTAATTGGCCTGAATGTCATGATATTTAATACAGACACAATTTTCCTCCTCAGGGAGGACATTTTAATGGGTTTGCTGATCCCTTGACTTTTCATCTAGCGCTGGCATTTAGCTCAAATAATTTCAGTGACATTAAAGCCTCACTGGCATGTATACTCCTCGTCTTGTTTTTGAATGTTATCCAGGGAAAATATGCTTATTTTTTTACTTATACACCTTGTAAACTGTCTCTAGTCTATATTGTACCTTACATATTGTATGTAAATTGCTCAAATATAGCAGTTAAAGCTGTTTCAGGTTGCTAAAGAGTCACAAGATGGCGCTGTTTTTTTTACACATGCTGGACCTTTATATTCGGTTCATTGGTGAGGTAGCTTATACATTTGGAAACATTGAAGCTGCCATATGTGAGACTCTAAAAAGAAAGTGGTAAGTTATGAGATCGAAAAACCTTTAGCCACAAATGTTCAGAAGTGTATACTGCTGCTGGACAGTGACACATTTAAAAGGACAATTTTCCATCTATGATGTCTTTTTCCACCTCTTGGACATTGGATTTGTTGCAGTTCAGTGGGCAGACTACATTGCCCCACCAGTAGAGGTCTGATCTCTCTCTCTCACACACACACACACACACACACACACACACACACACACACACACACACACCCCACACACACACTCCACACACACACACACACCCCTTCAACCGCCAAAAAAGGCCTGCCAGAGTGGCTGGTGTGCAGAGCCTCAGCTAAGAATAACCTGGACCTTCTGGGGGATAGAGTTACCTTGAAGCCTCTCTATGCTGTGCTCTGACCTATACCCATGTGAGGCACCAATAACATTGGGTGGGATATTCTGTCTGTTGCCCCTCACCCTACCCAGGCCTCTGCTTAGCTTGGCTCTTTTCTTACTCCTGCGTTGCGACGCTTTGCTTCGCCCACCGTCCCCAGACCCCCCTCTGCAATGCTGCCACACTGGCAGCTCCAAATTCCCCAACACCTGTAAATATTCCAGTTTATCTCCTCCATTTTCTTTTTTCTTTTTAATCTTGGAGAGGATCAACCTGTGGAGTACATGATTCAGGAAGCTGAAGTGTAAATGGAATAATTTAATGACCGGGAACTTTTTTTGTATTTATTTTCTTACTGACAAGTGGACGCTGATTGGATTCATCCTAAAGCTGTGATCGTTTTTCATTCACTTCTGCATGAGGAGGCTCTGCCCCGAACAAAAAGGATAATACCTGAAATTGTCTCCATATCACCATGGCTGGAGGTAGGACTGAAGGTACACCTGCATCAGCTCAGAAATAAACAACCCTTACTGTTTGATACATCACCGAAGACCTAAACTATTTATGATATGTAATAAAGAAATGGCATGTTTTGATAGGGTTTGTCTGCTTAGAAAAATGTGTTGGAAGTCGGTTGCTATAAATACTGGCTATCATGTAGCCAGAGTATTAGTCTCTTGTGACGGACATGACTGCTGCTGCAGCTGACCTCTGGTTTTCCAACAACTTTTTTTTTCCTTTGCCATTTAAAAATAACCCTACTTCTTATGAGAACTGTTCAAACAAGTTGTGCTTTTACCAGCACATCTTTTGTTTGATTAAGCTTAAGGGCTTACATGAGTTGGTAGTTTTCTTGTAGAATCAGTTTACACTTGTTGTGAAATACTGACATCACCTGTTCTTCCTGCATGATTCAGTTGATTGAAGGGACTATTTGAGTTTTTTCATTATCCAGCATTTGTATATGAGGATGTGAATCATGAGTCAGGCATGCTCTGAGTTCATTCACAGTTACAAGGTGTCTTTGACACTTTGGCACCGGGTCCAAGTTGGAAAGTACAGCAGTGTTGCTTCACTCTATTTGTTGATAGTGACAAGGACGTCATTAAAATCCATCACAAGGCATTTCTGACATACTTAACAGGTGGGAATCATGTGCATATATGTTGGGATTACCTGTTTACGTTGGCAAACAATTCCTGTCTCTCAGAATCTTTAATCGGACAGAAATTCCAGGTACATTTTTGTAGATTAGCATATAACACTCTCAATCAATTTCTGTCACTTGGGTGTCATTTGATAAGGTCAGACCCACCATCTCCAACGTTTGAAGTTTAAATCCCTCTCTTTGCAAAGGAGATATCCTTCACCTGGTTTAGCTGAATGTGTAGATGATGAGACAGCAGAGGTGGCTATGAAGGACATTATTTTCTCAAACATACCACAGTCAATTATTTGACCTTTGCAAAATGCTACAGTGTTAAAGTTACAAGTTGTTGCTGTTATTAAAATACATAGGGGAATTGTATATTTCTGTTAAAGCTAATTGCTAATCTTAGTTTGTTGCTTACAAGATAATATCTAACACGATTGCAAACACTTTTCTTTCCCTATAAAGTAATATGTTTTTACTTATTATTTACTGAACCACGTCCTCAATTAAAGCCCCTAAAAATATATCTTCTCCATCCATTTTTTACTGTGAGCAATGTGGTCAGACATGAAGTTAAAGTTGGAAAACGTTTGTTTTTTTGTCCGTATTTGTGAGGTGAGTCGGGCGCAGAATTAAAAAGGTGTTATATTCATTTATATTCATATCTCCTCGTGCCAATCTGAGTTCAAAAACCTTTGGATCAAAATCTCATGTTAGTTGTTTTGTTGTAAGCTGTCATTTCTAGGCAAATGTGATGAAAACAAACCGACACAGTCATGAAGAATATTAGCTGAGTTTTTGAGTGATAAACTCTTATTTTGAGATGTGTAGTTGTGTTTTTTTCTGATTTAGGCATGACAATTGATTTCTAAGGTTTTAGAGTTGAAAAAGAAATCTGATGGAAATATATCAGCCAATGCTCTTTTCACAGATGCACATAACATAAACTAACATATTAGGTGAATTATCTATCTATCTAGTATCTATCTATCTATCTATCTATCTATCTATCTATCTATCTATCTATCTATCTATCTATCTATCTATCTATCTATCTATCTATCTATCTATCTATCTATCTATCTATCTATCTATCTATCTATCTATCTATCTATCTATCTATCTATCTATCTATCTGATTATGTTGAGTAGGACACACTCATTCCTCTCTACTTATAGGCAAAGCGTAAAGTAAAAAAAATAAGTAAAATACCTTTCTCAATGCACCTATGAATGTTGTCTTTTTCCAATGAATTACAAAGTTAACCTGCAAACCACTGTAGAGAGTTATATACTGTTAAAAAGGTGGGGGGATTATACCAATAGTTTTACATTACTGACTTTAAAAAGGACAAATCAAAAAACTTTAGTGTAGTCAAAGCAAAGTCTGAGTTTTGAGTTTTAAGAGAGACTTTAATATATTTTCTTTAACATGAAGGACCCTCCTCTGCAGCCAGTGGGTCCACTGGAGCAGCAGCACCACAGGTGAAGTCCAATGGTCTGGGGCTCCTTGGTAAGCTGAAAGTGTCTGCAGAGCTGCTGATTGCCCTGGCTGCTCTCCTCTCCTGGGTGGTGGTGGGAGTGGTGATGTTTGACTTTGTGGAGTACAAAGCAGTCCCTGGTGAGTCACAAATATTTTTAAAAAGGCATATTTTTTAATAACTCATTCCAATCATCAGATATGCATAGTTATCTATACCTCTGTTATTAATCTCAGACATTCAGCAAATTATGACGGACCCTGTGCAAGCTGTAAACAACGCTGTTGATGAGGTGTCCAGTCTACTCAACAAGTTTCAAGGTACATAAGAGAGACAGCATAAATGCCTCACATTTTTGTAGTGTTGTAATTATACTGTATGACTCTAACTTATTTTTTGGCTCCCTAGAATGTGCACCTGATTTAAGTGACCCCAGGTCTGCTGCCATTTACGCTGCTGAGGAAATAACGGAAGCAAAAGATGGGTTTGTTCGCTATTTTTCAGATGAAGAAGGTATGAAAACACACTCCTATAGTACTTAAGAAAAACTGTTTGTGCATATACTATATGTCATATAACTATAACTCCAATTATCTCCATCTCACCCCCCCCCCCCCTAAAAAACTACAGGGAACTTCTACCTCAGCTACGTAGACCCCGTGGTCATTGGTAGAGGAGCTTTCCATTCAACTAATGATTTCATGAGTGGAATCGTGGGCGCCCTCAGGGACACATTGTGTGCCATTGTGGATACTATATTGGATACTATATTGGATATAACTAAAGGTATGTACTTCATATTGTTATGCTAATTTTCGTCTGTCTCCCATTTTTATTAACAAGAAAATAACATGAAAATGTATTCTAATTAGCGGAGTAAAGAAGACATTATCATAATCATTTGATCCATTCAAGCAAAACTTCAATAACTTCAATAATTTGATCATTTATTCATTAATATCCCTCACAAATGTCCTTGTTCTTCTCAGGAGAACTTAATCTTAGCTACATTGACCCTGTGTGCATAGGCAGAGGTGTCTACAGTGTTACTAATGAAATCATCCAGGATTGGCTATGTGCCATTCTGGACTCTATTCTGAATGTGGTGAAAGGTATTTAACATCTCTCTAACCTATAACCTCTAACATTTTACAATTCAAATCTACTTAACATAGTGTCAGTATTGATTTCATGCATTTTCTCTTTGTACTTAGATTTTTTTCTGTGTTTTTTTCTTCTCAGGAACCATTGATATTAGCTTCATGGATCCAGTGTTGATCGGCAGAGGTTTTTTCAGTGTAACTGATGACAGTGTGAGTGGAATAGTGGGCTACCTCCAGGGCTGGCTCTGCTCCATAACAGACGGCATACTGGACATGACAAAAGGTAACTGACTCACATTTTCACATTTGTGTTGCGCATGGATCAATATAAATCAACATTATTAATACTCAATAACTGTAACTACTTTCATTTTTTGTTGTGAAAATGATTCATTAGTGGACAGTAGCTTTAACTGTGTGTATTTAACTGCCTTATCAAATGTCTGAATAACAGAAAAAGGATTTGTAGACTCACTGGAGTTTGACTTGATTGTGTGTTGTTCTTCTCAGGAACCACTGATGTTAGCTTCATTGACCCTGTGGTTATTGGCAGAAATGCCTTCATTGTTACTAATGACTTTGTGAGTGGAATAGCAGCATACATCCAGGGTGTGCTCTGTGCAATCCTGGATGTAATACTTGACACAGTTCAAGGTAAAGTATCTGACATAGTTTTTAACCATAACCTAATCTTTGTATGTGTGGGCCTATCATGTATACTCTGCTATAGCTTGCTATCTTTAAACTTTTCACTTCGACTTTTTTGTGTTGATCAGACATCCAGAACGCTGTGGGATTTAGCCCCATGTCAGTCCTGAAGAGAACGGCTGAAATTACCACAGAGCAGATAAACATGCTTGTGAGCTACTTCTCCACAATGCTGATCGGAGAACAAGGTCCGGTGACATGTTACATATATGTTGTGACTACCTACCTACGCCTGTCTCTCTAGAATTAGAGAGAGGAGTGAGCAATGGTAACTGACTTTGTGGTGTGCTGATATTTCAGGGATCATGCCTGAAGTGTCCATTGTCGAAGACGTAGCGTCGGAGCTCACAGACAAGACAGATCTGCTCTTGGCCTACATGTCGAGCATGCTTGTTGGCGAGCAAGGTTAGCCTGTTAGTTAAACAGGAAATAATTCCAACTCAAATGTGTCAACGCTATTCATGTGGAAAGATAAAAACACAAATATACTTGGAAAAATATGCTGATACCATGACGCACATATTTTATCATATTTTCTTTCTCTTGTTTTAGGTGAACCTGTTGCCACACCGGATGTAAACGTAGCAACTGAAAAAGGTTTCCCTTTTTATTACAGTCTTGATACATTTAACGCATCCTACTAACCGTGACTCCAAATTAAACCCCATTTGCATAACATGTCTTTTTCTTCTCTTTGTTTAGATGAAACTGAAGCTTCCCCATCTGATATAAATTTGGTACGAAGGAAAGGTTTGTAATGATAATATTTTTCCATTCTCACTTGCTTCAACACAAAAAATAATTTCTTAAATAACAAAGCTAATTGTCTTTTATTTTGTTGTAATGTAGGTGAATTTCTGCCTCCTATTGAAAAGGGTAAGAAAAACATAATATCTTTCAGAAGTGCACTGTAGCATTTTTGTTCGGACAGGTGCAATGTGTGTTACGAACAAAAAGCAGCCTTGTATGCACGTTTGTGTCGATTTGTGAATGAACTTGTCTCAACTTTGCCTCGCCGCTCTCAATGTAATACAGCGAGCCTGAAGTGCGTTCAACTTGTTTGTCTGTTTTTCATTTATCAAATTATAGCATGAAAAATATGCATCATAACCACAAATACTTTTATTGTACTTATTTATGCAACTCAGTTGAATTGGATTTAGTGACTGCATCGTTTCTCTTTTTGTCTCACTGACAATTAGTTGGATGTAAACATTCATTCAACTCTGCATTCATTTGTCTTTTCTTACCATTGAGTCGTTTTTCTAATTTTACTTTTTTTTTGATTGAATTTTTATGATGTATTGCCTTTAATATTTGTCCTTTGGAGTTGCATTACAGTATTGCCTTCTCCTGCATTGTCCAAGCATTTTCTGTATGATTGATTGACCAACTGCAACCTGTATTACACCTTTTTAAACCTCTGTAATATCCTGTATGTATCTGGAAGACAACTGTTTTTGTGTGGAATAATTCATTAAAATGTTGCACAGATTCATACAAGTCTACACCACATGTTTCAAAAGTTAGCCGCCAAATATAATTGACTCAAATTACTTGAAGTGGTAAGGTTTTGAGGGAAATAACCTTATAATTGAACTGGTCGACATTTTGCTGTACTATAACGAACCTGGGCACTTTAGCTAATTTTGAATGAATCCCGAATACATAGTTCTGCCATGTTATTTTAATATGCACTAGAATAGTCCCCAAGAAATGTAATAGTTTGTGCTATTCGAGGCGATTGGGAAAATGGGGTTAACTGCAGCATGTGGTGTGTACTTTAGAATGCTATGAATGTACATTATCATCGTTCCCATTTCACCCCCATTAAATCCCCTCTGTACCTAAAAACAAAAGAAAATTTGGAGCTGTAGGTCAGATAAGATATGTCACATGGCTTGATAATACAGTTGCAGAGATCATGCAGGCTGCCAAAGATGAAGCTGCAGCTGCTGCAGACTTAAGTGAACCCACCGACTCAAAGATGGAAGAGGAGGAGAAGGAGGAGGCTGAAGTTCCCACTGAAGTTGCCAGTGAAGCCGATGTGAAAGAGGCAGAGGAACATGATGGTATTCATAAGTTTTTTCTTTAATTGTCACATTCATTAGTCAGGTACAAGATCGATTACAGGCACTAAATTTGTACCTATCATACCACTAGTGAAACACGTTGACCTTGAAGAAACAGAACATGAACCATCACTGGAAGACGATGGAGTCCTTGATGATGACAGCGAAAGGGAAACGGAACTGGAAGAGACAGCAGAGGAAGACGAAAATAAAACACAGGAGGAAGATCATGATGATGGTACAGAAAAGGAGAAGGAACTAGGAACAGGGGATGATAAAGAAGTAGAGGGAGATATTAAAGCAGAGGACATTGTGGTAGAAGAGGAGGAGGAAGGAGAAAAGGAGGACGAGGAAACACAAACAGGAGAAGAGATGGATGAAGATGAGGAGGAGGAGACCAAAACAGAAGATATGGTAGAAGAGGAAGATAAGAAGGAAATAAAAACAGGAGCAGAGGTGGTAGATGATGTGGAGGAGGGGGCAGAGGAACATTTGGTAGAAGATAAGAAAGAGGAGGAGGAACTAACCGCTGAAGAGGTTTTGATAGAAGGGAAGGTGGAGGAGGAGCAGAGAGAAACAAAAACAGGAGAAGTGTTGGTAGAGGAGGAACATTTGGTAGAAGAAGATAAGAAAGAGGAGGAGCAAGAAGAAGATGAAGAGGAGACCAACACTGAAGAGGTTTTGGTTAAAGGAGAGGAGGAGGATATGGTAGAGGAGGAAACCAAAACCAGGGAGGAGATGGTAGAGGGAGAACATTTGGTAGAAGAAGATAAGAAAGAGGAGGAGCAAGAAGAAGATGAAGAGGAGACCAACACTGAAGAGGTTTTGGTTAAAGGAGAGGAGGAGGATATGGTAGAGGAGGAAACCAAAACCAGGGAGGAGATGGTAGAGGAAGAAACAAGAACCAGGGAGGAGATTGTAGAGGAAGAAACAAGAACCAGGGAGGAGATTGTAGAGGGAGAACATTTGGTAGAAGAAGATAAGAAAGAGGAGGAGGAAGAAGAGGAACATGATGATGAAGAGGAGACCAACGCTGAAGAGGTTTTGGTTAAAGGAGAGGAAGAGGAGATGACAGAGGTGGAAACCAAAACCAGGGAGGAGATGGTAGAGGAAGAAACAAGAACCAGGGAGGAGATGGTAGAGGGAGAACATTTGGTAGAAGAAGATAAGAAAGAGGAGGAGGAAGAAGAGGAACATGATGATGAAGAGGAGACAAACGCTGAAGAGGTTTTGGTTAAAGGAGAGGAAGAGGAGATGACAGAGGTGGAAACAAAAAAAATTGAAGAGATGGTAGATGAGGAACATTTGGTAGAAGAAGATAAGCAAGAGGAGAAGGAAGAGGAAGAAGAGACCGATGCTGAAGAAGTTTTGGTTAAAGGAGAGGATGAAGAGATGTTAGACGAGGAAACCAAAACCAGGGAGGAGATGGTAGAGGAGGAGCACACCAAGGAGGATGAGGAAACAACAACCGAAGGAGCTGCAGTGGAAGAGGAATCGTCTGAAGACGATTTTGTGGAGGAGGAGGAGGAGGAGGAGGAGGAGGATGAGGAGGAGGAGGAGGAGGAGGCAAAAATAGAAGAAGAGGCTGATGAGGAGGAAACTGATGATAAAGATCTTCAAGTTGATGAAGACAGAGACAAAGAAGACATTGAAATTACTGACACCGATGTCAAACATGAGCAGGAGACTTTCCACCTGGATGTTGAAGAGGCTTTAGAAAAGGAGAGGGAGGTAAGACAGAAGACTGAGGTGGATGAAGATGATGAAAAAGAACTACAGCTTTCTATCCAACAACTTGATGTTAGAATTGTGTCAGTTGAAAAACTTGAAAATGCCAGCATAGTACCTGCATCTGATAATGTGGTGGAGGAAGAAGAAACAGTGGTTCATGACCAAGATGAATACGTCGACATCCTAGATGATCATGATGAAAACAACAACAACAACAGTGACAGTGGGAAAACTGAGCCCAAACGAAAGAGAAAAGTTCATGTTCCCTTCGTGAGGCTCAGAAGAGTGGGTTCCAGAGCTGAGCACCTCAGCAAGCATGAGAAAGGTACACCCACAACCATCACATAGTTTTCATAATTTGTTTTCATTATCAGGTGATGAAAATATCTCGAAATTGTGTGTGTTCATAATGATGAATGAGGAATGACATCATCTTTACATTTTCTTAACATGTTTTCAAATGACTTCTTGAATGCTTTATGACTAGTTGGTTGTGAAATGACGAGGGCCTAACATATGTTGGTTAAATGACTGATGTAACATGTTTCATATTTTAATTTCATTGTTTTTTTGTTAATATTGTGTCTGTTCATTTGTTCAATCAGCAAGCAGAGCCCAAAGTTTTAAGTTTTTACATAATACAACCAAAATGTTGGATAACTTTTAAAGAAGCAAATATAGAGACATTTTTATAAGATCGTAACTGATTAAAGTTGTGAATAGCTGCGTGGAAATATGGACTTGGAAATAATAGGAAAGGGAAATAACAGCTTCTTTTGATGAGTTCTTCTCAATTTGATGACTCAGGAAAGACCGATCTATTTTCAAAGTGATGAGTGTGTACTTCAGTGTTACTGCTTTTAACCTAACAGGCTTTGCCTAACAGTGAGCATGTGTGGCAGCTAGATGGAGCTAACAGGCTGAGGAAAATATTGGTTCAATTTTGGGAACAACAATCTGTTGCACTATTCACTGTCCCCCTCATAGTACTTATTGAAAAATGCTGAATTATTATTACTGTCTGTACATTTCTGTATTTAGCTCCAAGGCCGGATTTTGTTAACATTTTAATATTATCTAGCATTTGGTTTGTTTTTGGTTTTGATTTTATGTTTTTAGCTCTGCAGCGCTTCTATTACTTATTTCAGCATGATTATTTGTCAAGGTGACTATACAACAGGTCAGATGACTAGTCAGTACTGCACTGTTATGCACAGTTAATTTTTAACTATTTCTGTATGATATCATTTAGTTCTCCACGATGTAAAGGAAAGACATGCAGTAGAAGAAATAAAAGATGCCGTTATCAAAGGTAAATTGGAAAACCTGTGCACCTCATGTTGCTTACTCCTAACACCAATTTTATATTTCTTAATGTTCTAATTGAATTCATCAGTTGGAATAGCAACAATAATGTGCTCTTTCACAAGAACACTAGACAGTTTTGCATATAAAGATTTATTGTTGCTTACAGACCTTAAAGCAACAGAAACTGAAAAGGAGGAGGAAAAAGAGGACGACAAACTTGACAAGCCCGCACTGACAAAACCTAAAAAAGAAAAACGCAGGGAGGAGATCAAACCCCTCAAAATAGAACAAGAGAAGCCCAAAGGTAATGACATGGCTGCTAAGTTTTGTAGGATACATTTTTTAAATATGTCAAAAACAACCTGCTATTACATAATAGAAAAACTGTTTCTCCAAAGAAATATTTATGTTTCATTAACCTAGTTTTACAGTACATGCACATGAACCTGTGTCTGTTTGGGACAACATGCAGTACATAAAAAACTGACACTTTGCTGATTACTTTTAGATGAAGAACCGAAAAAGGAGACAGAATCAAAGCCTTCAATAGACAAAAAAGAAGAAAAGAAAGAATTAGAGAAGCCAACCACAGTACAGAAAGAAGTCAAAAAACCTTCCAAAGAGGAGAAGGAAGTCAATAAACCCCATAAAGAAGAAATGGAAGAAAATAAACCACATATAGAGGTGATAGATGTCAAGACACCTACCAAAGAAAAGAAGGAAGTTGACATACTACTTAAAGAGAAGGAATCATATAAACCTCCCAAAGAAGAAAAGAAGGCCCAAAAACTCCCTAAAGTTGAAGAAGAAGTCAAGAAACCATCTAAAGTGGTGATAAATATTAGGAAACCACTGAAAGAAGAGAAAGAAGTTAAGACACCACCTGAAGAGGAAAAAGAAGCTAAGAAACCCCCCAAGGAAGAGAAAGAAATCAAGAAACCAATTAAAGGGGATACAGAAGTCAAGGAGTCTTCCTTAGAAGAGGTAGAAGCCAAGATACCTCCCAAAGAGGCGAAGGAGGCCATGAAAACACCTAAAGAAGAGAAGGTAGTCAAGAAACCAATTAAAGAAGGGAAAGAAGTCAAAAAACAACCTAAAGAGGAGAAGGAAGCCAAGAAACATTCTAGAGAAGAGGTGGACGTCAGGATACCTCCCAAAGATGAGAAAGAAGCCAAGAAACCACCTAAGGAAGAGGTAGAAATCAAGATACCTCCCAAACAAGTTTTGGAGGTCAAGAAACCCCTTAAAGAAGAGAAAGAAGTCAAGAAGCCTTCCAAAGAAGGAAGGGACACCAAGCAACCACATACAGAAGAGAAAGAAGTCAAGAAACCAACTAAAGAAGAGAAAGTAGCCAAGAAACCTTCTAAAGAAGAGGTGGAAGTCAAGATACCTCCGAAAGATGTGAAGGAGACCAAGAAACTAACTAAAGATGTAGGAGTCAAGAAACCTTCCAAAGAAGAGCTAGAACTTAAGATACCTCCCAAAGAGGAGAAGGAGGCTAAAAAACCACCTAAAGAAGAGAAGGAGATCAAGAAACCAATCAAAGAGGAGAAGGAAGTCAAGAAACTAATTAAAGAAGAGAAAGAGGTCAAGAAACCAATTAAAGAGAAGGAAGCACAGAAACCACATAAAGAAGAGGTAAAAGTCAAGAAACCACTAAAAGAAGAGAAAGAAGTCAGGAAAACTTCCATAGAAGAGGTAAAAGTCAAGATACCTCCCAAAGAGGTGAAGGAGGCCAAGAAACTACAACAAGAAGAAAAAGAAGTCAAGAAATCAATTAAAGAGAAGGAAACCAAGAAACCACCTAAAGAAGAGGTAGGAGTCAAGAAACCAATCAAAGAGGAGAAGGAAGCACATAAACCACCTAAAGAAGAAGTAGAAGTCAAGATACCTCCACAGGAGGTAAAAGAGGCCAAGAAACCAATTAAAGAAGAGAAAGAAGACAAGAAACCTTCCAAAGACGAGGTGGAAGTCAAGCTAACCCCCAAAGAGGTGAAGGAGGCCAAGAAACCACCTAGAGAAGAAATGGTAGTCAAGAAACCACTTAAAGAAGGGAAAGAAGTCAAGAAACCTTGCAAAGAAGAGGTAGAAGTCAAGATAACCCCCAAAGAGGTGAAGGAGACCAAAAGACTACCTAAAGAAGAGAAAGAAGTCAAGAAACCACCTAAAGAGGGGAAGGAAGCTAAGAAACCTCACAGGGAAGAGAAAGAAATCAAGAAACCTTCTAAAAAAGAGGTAGAAGTCAAGACAACTCCCAAAGATGTGAAGGAGATCAAGAAACTACATAAAGAAGAAGAAGTAGTCAAGAAACCCGCTAAAGAAGAGAAGGTAGTGATGAAACCCCTTAAAGAAGAGAAAGAAGTCAAGAAAACTTCCAAAGAGGTAGAAGTCAAGATACCTCCCAAAGTTGTGAAGGAGACAAAGGAACTACCTAAAGAAGACAAAGGAGTCAAAAAACCCGCTAAAGAAGAGAAGGTAGTCAAGAAACCACTTAAAGAAGAGAAAGAAGCTAAGAAACCTCACAGGGAAGAGAAAGAAACGACGAAACCTTCCAAAAAAGAGGTGGAAGTCAAGGCACATCCCAAAAATGTGAAGGAGACTAAGCCACTACCTAAAGAAGTGGTTACGTGGTCCTTGAAGACACCACTTAAAGAAGAGAAGCCACCTAAGGAGGAGAAGGAAGCTAAGAAACCTCACAGGGCAGAGAAAGAAAATGAAAAACCTGCCAAAGAAGAAGTAGAAGTCAAGATACCTCCCAAAGAGGTAAATGATACCAAGAAACTACCCAAAGAAGAGAAGGTAGTCATGAAACCCCTTAAAGAAGAGAAAGAAGTCAAGAAACCTTCCAAAGAGGTAGAAGTTAAGGTTCTTCCCAAAGATGTGATGGAGACCAAGAAACTACCTAAAGAAGAGGTAGGAGTCAAGAAACCCATTAAAGAAGAGAAGGTAGTGAAGAAACTACTTAAAGAAGAGAAAGAAGTCAAGAAACCTTCCAAAGAAGAGGTAGAAGTCAAAATACCTCTCAAAGAGGTGAAGGAGACCAAGAAACTAACCAAAGAAGAGAAGGTAGTCAAGAAACCATTTAAAGAAGACAAAGAAGTCAAGAAACCAATTAAAGAGGAGAAGGAAGCACAGAAACCACCTACAGAAGAGGTAGAAGTCAAAATACCTCCCAAAGAGGTGAAGGAGACCAAGAAACTAACCAAAGAAGAGCAGGTAGTCAAGAAACCTTCCAAAGGGGTAGAAGTAAAGATACCTGCCAAAGATGTGAAGGAGACCAAGAAACTACCTAAAGAGGAGGTAGGAGTCAAGAAACCCACCAAAGAAGAGAAGGTAGTCACGAAACCACTTAAAGAAGAGAAAGAAGTCAAGACACCTTCTAAAGAAGAGGTAGAAGTCACGAAACCTTCTAAAGAAGAGGTAGAAGTCAAGATACCTCCCAAAGATGTGAAGGAGACCAAGAAACTACCTAAAGAGGAGGTAGGAGTCAAGAAACCCACCAAAGAAGAGAAGGTAGTCACAAAACCACTTAAAGAAGAGAAAGAAGTCAAGAAACCTTCTAAAGAAGAGGTAGAAGTCACAAAACCTTCTAAAGAAGAGGTAGAAGTCAAGATACCTCCCAAAGATGTGAAGGAGACCAAGAAACTACCTAAAGAGGAGGTAGGAGTCAAGAAACCATTTAAAGAAGACAAAGAAGTCAAGAAACCAATTAAAGAGGAGAAGGAAGCACAGAAACCACCTACAGAAGAGGTAGAAGTCAAAATACCTCCCAAAGTGGTGAATGAGACCAAGAAACTAACCAAAGAAGAGAAGTTAGTCGTGAAGCCACTTAAAGAAGAGAAAAAAGTCAAGAAACCTTCCAAAGAGGTAGAAGTCAAGATACCTCCCAAAGATGTGAAGGAGACAAAGAAACTACCTAAAGAGGAGGTAGGAGTCAAGAAACCCACTAAAGAAGAGAACCTAGTCATAAAACCACTCAAAGAAGAGAAAGAGGTCAAGAAACCTTCTAAAGAAGAGGTAGAAGTCAAGATACCTCCCAAAGAGGTGAAGGAGATCAAGAAACTACCTAAGGAAGAGAAGGTAACCAAGAAACCACTTAAAGAAGACAAAGAAGTCAAGAAACCAATTAAAGAGGAGAAGGAAGCACAGAAACCACCTACAGAAGAAGTAGAAGTCAAGATACCTCCCAAAGAGGTGAAGGAGATCAAGAAACTACCTAAGGAAGAGAAGGTAGTCAAGAAACCTTCCAAAGAAGAGGTAGAAGTCGGGATACCTCCTAAAGTGGAAAAGGAAGTCAATAAACCACCTAAAGTAGACTTGAAACGATCTAAGGAAGAGAAAAAAATAAAGCCTCAAGAGGAGAAAGAGACGAAAGAAGTAAAGAAACCTAAGGAAATAAAATATTTGAAAAAACCCTCTCAGGAGGAGAAGAAAGAAAGGGAGCCACCTAAGGAAGAGAAAGAAATTAAGAAACCAGCGAAAGAACAACTGGAAAAAGAGGTTGAGAAGAAAGAAGCAAAGCCTTCCAAGGAAGACAAAGAAGATAAAATGCCTTCTGTGGAGGAAAAACCTCGCAAAAAAGAGAAAGAACCAACTAAGCTTAAAGAGGTTACAAAGGTGAAAACACATCTTGAAGAAAAAATACAACCAAGGAATATATCCAAAGAAGAAAAGGAACAAGAAAAACCAACTAAAGAGGCCAAAGAAGTTAAAGAGCCTCCCAAAGAAGAGAACAAAGCAGCAAAGCCTACAAAAGAAGCATTAGAAAAGATCTCAAAAGAGAAGAAACAACCAGTTAAGTCTTCTAAAGAGCTAAAGGATGGGGGAAAGCAAGAGAAGCCTTCCAAAGAAAGGACAGTACCATTACCACACTCTGAAGAAAAACAAGAACCAGAGAAACCTTCCAAGGAAAAGAAAGGAGTTAAGAAGATTCCCATGGAGGAAAAGGAACCAAAGATCTCTAAGGAAGGAACAGAACATAGTAAGCCTTCTAAAAAGGAGAAAGAAATCAAGAAGAGTCCCATAGATAAAGAAAATGTAAAGAAGAACGACACCAAAACAGGTACGGACGGGCTAGCAATATAATTTTTTAGCAATTACGCAAGATACATTTACTCTTCCCCTGTGAACCATCACCTTACGGTGGAGATGTTTGTGTGTCCCCATGAACCTTGTGGGCTGTGATATTGGGAGCCTATGGCTCCCGGTAGGGTCTCCAATTGCAAATGGTCTCAGGTGAGGGGCCTGACTAAGAATGGTTCATAAAGACCTTATGGACTATAAAGGCAAAAGAGTTGTGACTGGTGGAAGTCTATAAGGGTACTCCATAGTTCTGCTGGGAGAATTCAAAATGCACATCGGCAATGATGGAGACACCTGGAGAGTGGTGATTGGGAGGAACAGCCTCCCTGATCTAAACCAGAGTATTTATCAATACCATTTATGTTTGCAGAGCATTTTGACAAGTTTTGTATTGACAAAGCTCACAACAAGTTGTTTAAATATTAGTTGTTGTTTTGCTCTCATAATTCATAATTCCGCAAAAACCTAAATTAAATGAAAAAACCCTGCATTTAACTGAAATCATAGTATAATCTTTCTGCTGTTCATTTCAGCTGATGAACCCAAGAGGGCAGTAAAGATGCCAAAAGTTGTGAAAAAGCAGATAGTTCCTGTCCTAAAGAAGGAACATCTTAATGTTACAAAAACAGGTAAGTAGCAGTTCACTTCCATGAACAATAGGAAATTACTGAATCTTTACACATGTATCAAAGGGAATAAAGAGTAGTTTAAACTGATGTCCTACTAATAACACTAGAACTTAAAGGATTTACATGATGATAAGTACCTGACATATCAGGCGACAGATTGAATAGCACCATCTTTTAACCTTGTGTTGTCCTTGTCTCACGCAAGTTATGGTTGGCATAGAGTAGCCATGACCTAGCCATGATGAGCTAATCATCTTCTTTTTTATGTATATATTGTTAGATTTTTTCACTAGTAGCAGCTCACAAGGAGCCCAAGACGGAACCACAGCAAAAATCTAAACCTGTTACATCAGGTAATGCAAAGACTCAGTGATGCTATAGAGAGTTTTTTTTATAAATAACTCAAACACACTTAAATTACCCTATTTATATCAATGAGGCTAAATAAAATAGACATTTCTCTGTAAAATGCAACAGCACAAAAAGCTATTGATCTTTCTGTTAAATCTTTTTTTTAAACTGTCAAACTGAAAATGAAGACCTTCATGAGGGCAGAATGTACAGGAGTGATAGTAAGTGTTCATTAGTTTAAGATAGGTGTACCTAATAAAGTAGTTAAGCAGACATTCCTCCTATGAGGAAAACTTTAAACTCCCGAATTGTTGTCTTAGGATTTTCCAATTGCAATGTTGCACTAACTTTTTGTCCTACTTTGTTATGCAGAGGCTCCAAAGGAAAAGGCCAAAGCAGCCCCTCCAAATCGAGGTAACACACCAATTATACGTTTTTAAGTTACAATAATGTTTTAATTACCAATGATTTATTGTCGCAATGGATATAATACCATCCTACTGTAAAAAACATTGTGTTTTTGACACGCAGAAGTTGCTGCTAAAGAAAAGGCCAAAACAGTAACCTTGAAAAAATGTAAGAGTTTTGCATTTCATAATTTACATAAAAATATCAAACTAACTTCATCTTGAACTAAAATAACTTGTGTATTACATTTGTTGCTTTCTGCTCACAGCACACGAGGGCACTCCCAAAAACGCCTCTCTGGTGAAAGAGAGAGTCAAGATAGTGCTTGTGAAAAAAGGTAATTTGTATTGGTTGAGAAGTTTCATTGGTTTCAGATCCTTTCATGTTAAGCAAGTTGATGATTCTAAGCTGGCACCTATATGTTCTTTTCTAGAAGTCAATGTGCCAAAAGAAAAAGTCAAAGCAGTCCCTGTAAAGACGAGTATGGCACAATTTAACCATTTTAAAGGTCAAAATGGTAATGATGTTGTATGTTTTGCATACTGAACATTGTGTACTATGTTTTCTTCAGCAGCTGAGGTTTCAAAACAGTCCAAAGCAGTTCTGGCAAAGAGGGGTAAGAGGGATCTGTGTATTTAGCTTAATCATTCCAATGTATCAAGTTATCATTTGTAAAGACAAACCTTTTTTTCCAAAGAACTTGCTCCACTCAAGACTAAAGCAGCAGTCGTTAAAGGTAAGAAGACGCAAATGGATTTAACGTTAAAAAAAATGGTTGATTTTCCTTCTCATTCATTGTTTTTTTTCTACAGGGGCAGAAGTGTTGCACAAAAATGTGTCACTATCAAAGGAAAAGGTCAAGGTGGTTCCACTGAAGAAAGGTGCATCTGTTTGTTTACATTGCTGACTTGAATATTTTTATGCTCACCACTACAGTGTGCCTTTATTATTCAATGCAAACTGCTCAGCATCCATTTACAAGTTTGTAATTTAAACAATTTCAAAACTGTTATTTTTTGCTTTTAATTTTGAATTTTAGTGAATCTCTATTTATTTATTTTTTAAACACTCAACCCATGCGTTTTTCTATACTTTTTGCCATGCAGTAGCCGCATCAATAAAGGCTTTTTTACTTTTTTCAATAGGAGTGCCTTGGTGTTTTCACTGTTTTGTGACTCAACCCATCTTTCTGTCATATTTCCTCCTTTCATAGTGCCAATAACTCCAAAAGAGAAAGTCAAACCAGCACCGACAAAAAAAGGTGATTAAAAGCGATTAAACTAGTTTGAACAAACACATCATACATGATTAATTTTATTTAGATATATTATTTTTTATTTTTTATTTTGACAGTGTGATTATTAAACCACTTGTAGTCTAAATGCTTGATTTACGTGCCAGTGCCAGGCATTTAAGTATGTAAATAAACTGCTTAAATGAGCTTTAATAACGTGGGAATTACCAACTTGTCGGAATGTTTTGTTTTTATCTTTTTCTTTAGAAGCAGAGGTTATCAAGGAGAAGAAAGCCGAGCCAGCAAAAGGTTTGCATGTCTTAAGTGTTTTTATGAATTTCACAATGTATTTGTCTCTATTTCAAATATTATCAGATTGTGGTTTTGTAACAGTGGTTTCTCTGTGGTTTATCACATTAGAATTAATCGGGCTATGTATTTTTCTAGCACCTGTTATCAAAGCAAAACGTAGATCTGCTGATAAAAAGAAAGGTATGCAGCCTAAGTGTGTTTCTGTAGTGATTTAGTAGCTGGTTGCTAAGTGTACTGCTGATGAAATGCTCATCCCAGCTGCATGCTATTGCCACACAATAAAAACACAGCTCAAAATGGCAACGGTTACCCAATATCAAAGAAATTAAATATGTGATATCCCAGAATTTTTTGTTACTTTTGTGACAGGTGAACAAACTGACACATTGTATGGGCGTTAAGTGTTTTTTAGACTTGTAGCTTTTCAAATAGAGTTATTGTGATATTTTTCCTTTTTCACTGTAGAAGCTGTTGACAAAGAGAAGGCAAAAACCTCCAAGAAAGGTAGTGTTCAGTTATACTTTACCACCTCCCATAGAATAAATACATGTCCAGGCTAGTTTGTTATGCTTGATTAGCAAACATCTCAATCCGGTCTTTAAAAAATGTGATTTAATTTAATTGTTTCGTTCATCAGTACGACTGTCACAAAAAGCAAGAATCACCATCCTGCATATTTTGTCTTCTTTCTCTTTAGAACCTGAGGCCAAGCCAGCTCTGGCCAAAAAAGGTAATGCAGATATAATCCATCATTATTTGGTAAAAAAGCTAACTATCCTTTACGGTAAAATTTTACATAATTTTATCCTGTGATATAATCAGCACCTGCAAAGGAGAAGGCAGCTACCGAAAAGAAAGGTAAATATTATCATCGACAAGACATAGTATTTCAGATTAATATTTAGTTCCAAAAGTTAAAATTGTATTCCACTTGAATAAGTTCCTTCTAAACCAGTGGCTGAAACACAGCAGGAAAACGTCCAATCTCTCCTAAAGAGGAACGGTAGCCGGCTGCTGATTTGCTTGCAGATGATTTTCTGGGGTTGTAGATTATTTAAAAATATATATACTGTATATATATATCATCAACACTCAATGGGCAGTTTATAAGGTACACATATCTAAAACAACAATACAGCAGTAAATGGAAGTTATAATGTTCAGTTCTTGTTGAAAGTTTTAGGGAGTTGATGATTCAACAATAGGATGATTTTGGAGGCTGTAGTTTATGATGCTGTTGAATTGTATAAGGTAAAACAATTATACTGCATTTGTCTTAGAAAGGTCCACCTAATGAACTGGCAAATGAGAGTATATTATAGTGCTGTAATATTCCTAAAGCAACTATAACTTGTTATCACACTTAATAACAACAAAACTATTTAACGCTTATCAATAAACGCTTACATTCTTATTTACTCAGAGCCCAAAGTACCAGAGGACAAAGTGAAACCAGCTGTTACAAAAGGTACAAAAAAACAACAGTGACTTCTCAAATTACATTGTCATTAAAAGTAACAAATACATACACTTTAAGATACATTTTTGTTGCAAACCCCACTGCTCTATAACTACAGCATTTTCCTTTAATGAGCACAAATGTCAAACATGTATTGATTGCATTTCCTCCCTGATGGCTCAGCTTTGTTGAGGAAAAAGGCCAAACCAGTCCATGTGAAGAAAGGTACATTAGTGGTGCTTCAGTGGGAGCAGTAATCCATATAAACAGTGTGGGATTGTATTTACAGTTTGGTGATCTAGTCCCACAATGTAGGTCACAGTATTCTGTAAAAGCTCTAATTGGGTCGCTCACTAAGGGAAAGAAGCACTTTGCCTATGTGACACTAAATCATTGTAGAGGACATTATGAGAGTGAACAGGGAGTGATTTATCTGCAGCAGCTCCATTTGCAAACAGCTGTTTCCATGCAGTGATGCATATAAATACTGAGTGCTTGTTTGGATAGGTGTAGCAGGTAGTTCTGCAAAGTGCTGCATAACAAACGTGAAAAATGTGTCTTCAATGTTGAAATGTGGTTCGGAAGAGGTAAAACTAAATGACATGCCTATTTTATTTATCTTAACATATAAAAATGCACGTATGAAAGCACACTTTAGATCATTGTTTTGCAGAAATGCCCAAATCAGAAGCTAATGGGAAAGCCACAAATTCAGTTTCTGCTCAATGAAGATCACATTTTTTTCACTAATAGGATCATTCTAGTTGTAGCTTTGCCACAACCTGCTTTAAGCTTTTAGAAATTAGATATTACATTTCACTGTGCCTCAAGTTGCAACATATGGAAACCAAGAATGACTGTGCTTGCAATTATTTTTTTAATGCCAATATCTTGTGATAAAGCAGAGCTTGTTTTCTCCGGTCAATGAGAAAACATAATATTCTTCTCTCTTATTACGTATTATGTTAAATACAGTTTTTTTTACATCATGGGTTAATTACCTTGTTATCTCGAGTCAACCATCATTATCACAAAAATTTGTTACCTCTTGAGTTCATTATTTCCTGATCTCAAGAAAACAAAGCTCATTTTAATGATATTAATCGAGTTCTCAATAATCTTGTGATCTTGAGAAAAAGGGCAAGTTAGTTATTTTTTACATACATACATAATGGCATTAAAAGTTAAGCATGGCCATCCTCGGCTTCCGTAGAAATATGCAATGTCTTGAAATTAACTGTTGGGGCTTTAATTATCAAGCTCTGTCTTTCCGATTGTCCATTTCTTACGTTTTGATTTCCCTTTTGCAGAACCGGAGACTCGTAAAGAAAAGGACAAACTCACTGCAGTAAAGAAAGGTAGGGTGTCTGGAACAATAACATCTATTATTCTACATATCACCGTCATTTAGAGCAGGTTTATATGACTCAAGAACCAAAGTGCTAACAATCCAGTACATTTTACAGTCTTTAATCTACATATGCTGCCAGCAATTACTGCCACAGATTTTTTAAAGAGCAGTATGTTTTATCAATTTCTTCCTTAAGATTCAGCCATTTCTAAGGAAAAGACCAAACCAGTCCGTGTGAAGAAAGGTACATGTGTGTAGATTTAGTAGTGGCAGCAATTCATTTAACCAGTAGTGGTAATCTGAGTACAGCATGTCATCTGATTACAATCTATAAAAGTAGAAGCTGCTGAAGAATAAGAATATGTTCTTGCCGAATGTGAGTGTTACAATCTAAATTGAGATTTTATTCAGCAAGAAAAATATTCTGTAATAAATCTTAGATTTACTGACAATCATTGACAGAATACTAGAAAATTGATTTTTGTCTACAAATCTAAAGCTTATAGACGATCATTCTAATGAAAGTTTGGTAATATTTTCCAGTATCTTGCATGTAAGTACAGTAGTTTTAACATCCCTAAAAATGTTCTTGGTGGAGATGTGTTCAACGTTTGCTCTGCCATGGGATCTTATTCATGTATTTTCAGAACAACATGTATATCTTTTTGAAAATATGCTACAGTAAATAAGAGAGCCAACAACTCCGTCATCACAAAAATATGCACATGCTGCACTGGCTTACAACTGCAACAAAGATAAAGTCAATCTTAAATTTTGCTGGGAGACGATAATTCTGAAACCTTCTTTTGCCTGGCAATGAAACAATGTTGTAATTCCCCTTCTTGTGTTTGTTTAATATTTGTGAAACAGAGCCCAAGGTTTTAAAAGAAAAGGTCAAACCCAGTGCAACAAAGAAAGGTACCTCATACAGTCAGCTTTGAGTAGTGTTTAATTACATGAATAGATCTACAATAATCCAAAAATGTATGGAAAACACCTTGGCAAAATACGAACAAAATTGGACAATATTGAAAAAAAAATATTTGTAACTCCTTGTGATTTACAGCAGAGGACAGAGTTCTTAAAGAAGCAGCGCCTTCAAAGAAAGGTATGTTATCTACTGTAACGTTATGACCAAACAAACAATTTACTCTACCCGTGCTAATGCACACTGCTGAATAACTCAATGGACAAAAACAACCTTCTTGATTTCTTAACTTTTTTTTTCAGAAAAACCTGTTGAAAAGAAGGCAACCAAAGAAGAGAAAGCTAAAGGTATCATCAAATCCAGAAAAATGTCTGTACGCCAGAATCTATAGTAGAAGCAGCTTGAATTGTTGACTAATAATAGTTATTAATCTTCCATTCACAGTGGACAGAGTTCTCAAAGAGATACAGAAGCCTGCAAAGAAAGGTATCGATATTTGCTTAGCAATTCAATTCTGAGTGTTTTTTTAAAAGTACATCATTACTTCTTATTTCAAAAAATCTTCTTTTTGTTGTAGAAAAAGCTGCAGAGAAGAAAGTTGCCAAGGAAGAGAAAGTAAAAGGTACTGTATAGGGATGCCGTCATATAAGGTAATGTTACACTGTATTGTTTTATGGTTAACATTGTGTTCTCTTTTTCATTGCAGAGCCTTTGCTATCAGACAACATTCTCATGGAGGGTAAGTACAAGTTCCCCTTCTCACAGTGAAAAATCCTCTGAGAGAGCCAATAGTAGAGAGTTGAGGAACATACTGTATAGGCTGTACAGTTATACATTCTGCTGTCCTGTGACTCCCTATGCAGATGAGATGCCTTACTTCCAGTGCTTCTTTGTGGACGAGGAAGAGGCTCAGTTTCCGTTCTACGCCTTCTCACCGTTTCAAGTTTGAATCATCAGTCTGAATCCAGTCTGAGGTTTACGATTTACTCAAATCACCGATAACGACAAGGTCACATCACATCACCTCATGCCCCGTAGCTGCTGAAACGCAGCTTGCCTTTTACTGCTGTTGGACAGCAAAGGATGATGGGTGATTTAAATGTGATGGACCGATTTTATTTTTTCAAATTTCCAGATTTGGTTGAGCTCTCATACCAAATATATGCAAGTGTCATTCCTTTTATCTTTTTCTTTATTTTTAAGGCTGTGTGTCTGTTCAATTATTTTGAAAGGTGGATATCATGAGAGCATTTCAAAGTAAGATATACATTTTCTGGTTAGTTAATTTAGGTCTTTACAGCAACACATGTCAATACATGAGAAGGTGCATTTTTTTAAGGAAAGAACATAGTGTAGAATATGTCCAAATACACAGTAAACAGGGTACAAATATAGCCACATTTGCTGATTCAAGGGGTTGAATTCCTCTAAGACCATATTTACTTGAAATGCGGTTTGTACAATAATTAAACATACAGTTTTATCCTCAGTCATCTGTGTTATTTCATCTTCTGTCTTCTTTGTATTGTAGATGGCAACGTTTTTAATCCTGCTTTCAACCCTTGAATCATCAATTGGGCATTTACAATATTAATGCATTATGATTTATTTGTATTATTTCAGTCGTTTCGAAATAACTTTTCACACATATTCCTGTTTTTTCTCCAATGGGTACGAACAAGGAAAGTTGTTTTTGTTTCAGTCTACTTGTTAAGTGTCAAAAGGAATGACCATGCACTGTATATGAGAGCTCCCAAATGTTTAGATGAAACACTACCTATAAAGTCTTATTGAACTGTACACACGTGCACCAGCTCCTCATTTTGTCATCGGTGCTAGAAAAAAAAACTCCACAGTCCCAACAAGGTTTGAGTTCAGATTAAGCTGTTCTAACTTTAAGGTATCAGATTTGTTCCATAATAAGATTATGTGATACTACTTGTGGGAGAGTTCAAGTCTTTTCTTGCACCGATATCAAAATATGTTTTTCAAGTTGGGAAACTAAAAAATAGGGCACAGGTGACGATTTATTTATTTTTGACAGTAAAAAAAGGGATTGGCTGCTGTGGCTAAGAGCAATTCCTTGATAGACCAAAACCCCGCTGTAACTAGCCACTAGTCAGTGGCTTTTTGACAGGGTGTACAAAACAATATATTTTTGCAAACTTGTTGAGCACATCTTGTTGAGCACAATATTTTCACAAACTATGAAGTTCCTGAAAATATTTTAGAAAGAAAGATGTTCCAAGTTGACTTCATAAAGCATTTGAAAAGTATCATCTATGTTATGTTTCTTAACATATTACATGGCAAAGCATATCTCATATTAGTACATCTTGGTAACAGGTGTCTTATTAGAGATTATGAGTATCCTGTGCATGTGATGTTACATGATTTCAGACTTTGGTCAGAAATGAAATCCAAGTCATGTGTTTGAAATATCTGAAGAATGAGGACAAAAGAGCTGCAAGGTCATATTTAACAACCTGAATGTTGCTAACGTGGCTACATCTGTGCGTCATGTGACTGGGTGAATGACCTCAGACGTAAACTGGTGCATTCATTTTCAGCCTGTACCAGCTGCTGTTTACATATGGTTCTTGAGATTTGGCTCCATATGATGCATAGAACACAGTTATTACAGCTTGTGTCACTAATCCCAAATCTGATGAAAAATAATCCATTTATATTTTTTTATTGTTAAAATAATAGAAACACACTTTATTAGTTCATAGATGGTGCATTAGACCCTCTGTAGCTCACAGTGAGCTCAGGCTCCAGTAACTGTACTGTAAAAGCTTGAGTCGTATGGCGATGCGCCTCTATCACTGGTTAAGTTATGATGTGGCTTAGTCCCATAATGATGGTGTCTTCGATTTTTTCTTATATTATTGTATTTTTAGTAAAGATGATGTTGATTGTGTAGAAAAACAGACATTTTCATTCACAGAGACAAAAGAAAAAATATTTGTTTCAATCATGTTAATTTCAATTTGCAGACCCACTTTAAACAGTTGAACATGTGCAATACATACATTTTTTAATTTTTTCAGTTATTAAAAGACTGTATGTTTGTCGGAGAGACCTTGAAAAGTGTTTGCATGACGTGTGTGTTTCCGTTTTATGCTCTCAAATGTTTTTGTGACATTTTCTTCCTCAACTTTGAGAATGGTATCACTAAATAGCTACTTGAATATATTTGACACCGATAAATGACATTTGTCCCTCAATTGTGTTTCTAACATGACATAAGTATCTCACCATTCATTACTGGAATAATCTCACTGTAAATAAATAGTCAAATAAATGGAAAGTTTTATCCCTGAACAATTGCTACTGAATCTGATCTTTAACTCAAATTAAAATTAAATTGTTTACCATTTGTCAATTACATTGTCCTTATACTTGTGAATAGCAGAGATTTGACATGACAACATAGCAATGCAAGTGTTTCTTTTGTACTTTTTGTCTTTATTTTAAGATCTAAAGATTTGTATCACTAAGACGTCATGAAACGTATGGTGTTTTACTCCCTGGCTTCAGTTGTATAAAATCACCACTGACATATTTACATATTTATGTTATTAATCCTAACATTGTAAGTTGCATTCATTTTAAAACACCTTCCCATGTAATAGTGGATTTCTAAGTCCAGATATTTTGATAATCTAGATCATCCTCCCATTTCATCATTATAAATCATCAGGCTATTCTCATCTAAGATTAGAGTTGTCTAATGCTGGATGTTACTGTATCACTGGATAATTCTCCATAAATCATTGATATTGGTAGAATAAAAGCAGGAATCTGTATTATAGCCAACATTCTCCTCATTGTTTTGATTACACATGCAGTATTTTGCGAGAGTTTCATGATTTTTTAAATACTGAGGTAACAAAGCCAAATTCCAACACCACAGATCAACCCATCAAAGAAACATCTAGACTGGCCACCAGCTAAACTCTGTAGAATTAAACTACTATTTCAAGTTCTCACAACATTTTAGGTATGTATTAATATGTTAGTGTGGTGGATAATAAATCCCTTGATTTAATTTTTTTTTTGCCAAACAAAAACATAATAAAGTTGATAAAAGATTCAATAAAGGAATTACATCATGTATTATATGTGTGTTGTCATTGCATTTTAAATCCCCTTCATATCTTAATGACCTCACATTCCTCAGTGAGTGTATGATGTTCATGTGTTGGAATGGGAAATGATAAGGGTGAGACAAAACGAAGAGGATGTACACTGTACACAAGAGGATGGTCCCACTGTATTTCTCTAATGAGGCCAGAGGAAGGGGTTACTACAGGTCAGTTTACACCACTGACACAGATTCCACACAAAGACTCCTGCCGCTCTCCTGGGAAGTGCACTGGGGACAGTAGAAGCTACACCAAACTATTACCTCTCCACTTATCTCCAGAGTGGACCGTGCTAAGCTCCCCCGTTCTCAGTGGCACTGTGACATACTGTGACAAAAACTATTGTCTTCTTTCACCCCAAATACTTATGCAAATGTTGTTCCTGGTTTTGTGAGAGTAGGGGCATTTTTGGCATACTGTAACAAGAGCATTAAGATACATTTTAATTTAAATTAATTCAGGGGGCAACGGCCAAATGAATTCCACTCTAGTTAGCACAGTTTCTTTGTGTTGCATACTATTCATAGGTGGCCAGAAACTTGTGCTGAGATGAGAAGAATGGCCACTTGTAGTCACATTGCTCAGTAGGCTGGTCACAGCACAGGGAGGCTTTAGCTCAGCTTATTAGAATATGGGAAAGACTAAGGATACATTAGGGAGTTTCAAACAGTGTCCTCATTTCACAAGGTGAAAGATGATAAACCCCAACAGGTGACCACAAAGATGTGTGCTTCTTGTGGGATACACCTTGTACAGTGTCCCCTCTTATAATTGTCTGTCATCAGTCTTGCCAGCAGCAGCTTTCAGGGTTGGTCCACAGTCCATCGAATGATGCCTCTGCGTAATGATCACACCACAAGTAAAAGCGGATTATCCCGAGGCAGTGTGACATCACCCGCCCCACCCTCTCCACCACTCTCTGACCATCTGGGGGGGGGGGGGGGTTACTACAGGACATTCATTCCCCTGAGTTCAATGGTCACACAGGCTGCTGCTGCTGCACTGCCGGCTCTGGCCTGCAGCTGTCACCTGGAACTGACCCATCACAGGGAGAGCACTGTTCCCACGGTTTAGGATTTTGAAAAGAAATGTAGACAATTGAAAAGAAAAGAAGAAACATCCCGAAAAAAGAGTTTAGTCAAGCAGTTTATTTTTTTCCCTTCCTCACATGTGATACACACAGGACCTTCACTGTTTTCATTTCTTACAAAATACGTATCTTGCAAAAGATTCCCCAAACAACAAATCAAAAACAAATCACTCCATGATGTAAAAACATTTTTGTTAAAAAAAAGGGGAGAACACCATGTTGATTGCTCGTAGTGCAGTGGGATTATTTTCCAATTCAAGTGGATGGCGAAGTTAGGCTTTCTCATATGAGCGGACTGCCTGGACTCCTTCAAAATTCAAAGTCTGAGAGGCAGAGAGGAGAAAAAAGCAAAAGACATTTTAGCTATGGGAAAGAAAATAAATTATACATTCTGTGTATGATGCAAGTTAAAGTGCAGCGACAAACTTTTAAATGTAACCCAAATTACAGGTAGTCTACAAAAAGTTGTTCACTAATCATGCTCCATCATGTTATTTCTTCTTACCATCACCATCTTTCCATCCTTGATTTCTCGGACGAATTTGGTCTCCTTGCCGTCCCACTTTTGCACTTGCACAAGCTTGTCTCCATCCATGGTGAAGGTCGACTGCAGACACAAACACACAGCATCATATAAACCATTTCAGCCTGAGCAATTGTAACAGTGAAGGCTACACCCCGACTTTCACTCCGCTTACTTTGACATGTCGGTCATCAGGCGTGGTCTCATCAAACTCCTCTCCCAGCTTGGAGGAGACCTCTGTGTTCCTGAAGGTGCTCAGGGTTTTCAACACCACTTTGTCCCCGTCCATGCTGATCACTACTGTCGGTTTGGTGACATTGCCCACCTGTCTTGTGGTAAAACCCACACCTGTAAACAAATAAAGAAATACATAAATAAATACAACTGTTTTTTGTAATTTATTATTTGGGACACAAACTAAGACAATGGCAGCCATTTATTTAAGTCATTTTCTTTCTTTTTTTAGAGCAAAAATAAGCAACTTCTATCCACAAACACAACATAGCTCTCACACCACAATGATGTCTTATTTCAAGGAATAAAATTAATTATCTTACCAAGTGATTTCATGTATTCGTCAAAGTTCTGGCTGTCGACCAGTTTCCATGTAGCGCAGAAAGCATCAACCATTTTTGCAGATGTAGTTGGTCCAGGTCAGTATCAAGACTTCAGACAGCCTCTGTTGTCCCTGCAGTAAATCTCTCAGCGTGTCCGCCCGTTCATTTAATACTGTGACACAGGGCGGGCACTCGGACTGCAGCGCGAACGCTGATTGGACCTTCCGGACGTGTCGTGGGTTGTGATAGGTCATCGTAAAATGTGTGACATTGTATGAATGAGGAATTTCACTGTAGCCTACTGTTGTCTCGCGCCCTATGCTCGCGCCTTAAAATACAGTTTATTTTATTGATTTTTATGCAAAGACAAATACAAGCAAAATATATGCAGTATTTGCAGCATAATAGGCTACGCCTACTTGAAGTACCAAAAGTAGGCCTACTAATTTTTAAGGATGGCCCATTATTATTGGCTAGATATATTATTGTATTACAATTATTGATGCATTATTGTGTAAGCATCACTTCAATGTTGCTGAAATGCTTTGTGTCAAGTAGTTTGTAAGTTTTCCCTACTAGGATCAATTAAGACCTTATTGTAGCCTTTATATGTTTGTTGATGACATTTTCTAATATTAATATTATTTTATTAGATAATTTATTTAACTTTAATGTTGCAGCAAGTAAGGGTGGAGCTATTTTAATTACTAAATGTACTGCTGGATAGCCTGTGATTTTCAACTTTTTCCAATTAGAAATCTAAAAGTCTTATTAGAATTTTCTTGATTCTTGGAAAATCATATAAAGGCTTGCATCACTTATTAGTGTCTGATTCGGTTGCAAATGTAAGCACTGAAATGTATTCATGCCCATCAACATCATACAATTATGGGTTCTGTTTTAAAGATTCAAACCAGGTTTGGTTTAATAATTATTACAATTTCATGTTGTGACATATTTAATGTATCCTGAGTGAGGTGGTTAATTTAATGTCCAGAGTAGAAGGGACATTTAATTTCAAATCACAAATGTAATTTTCATCCTCATGGTGGCGCTAGAGGAACAGTCAAGGGATGACCAAAGTGGCTCAGCTTAAGCCTAATTAATATATGACTACCAATTACTTCTGTATACATTTATTATTGATAAAATACTTCCTGCCGATACAATCTGACGCATTTACAAACAGATGTCCACTGTCATAATACATTAGGTCAGTTCTTATCCTTAACATCAACGTTGTAATCAATATCACTAGTAAATTAAACCATATTGTACAAAATGAAAGTTCACTATTGCTGAATATATCTTCTGTTTTCCTGCATCTGCTTCCAAAATAATGTTTTACTTCTTAAATTATTGGCACTGATTAAGGCCAGAGAAAGACATGAAACAAAACCTGCAAGCAGCAAATAAAAAACTAGAACAAATCAGATTTACCCCAGCCCCCCATCCCCTCCTACAGATAAGATGTTATTTTGTCACCTTTATCTTTTAAAATAAATGATCTACAAGAATAATTTGCAGTTCCCTGAAGTTCACATATAGTGCATGCAAATGAAATGTTAGATCTCCCACAATGAAAACTCATGTACAGTCCCGGGGATCTTTACTTTCACATAATCAAACCGAATAGTAACAGAGAGGAATTAAATGTTGTTATCATATTAATTTAGTGCTATGGATGGTCACGTAACACAATCCTAATTTTAAGAGCTAAAGAGGGTGGATCATGTCCAATAAGAGAAAAATAAACAAATTTAACCTTTTATAGAATAATACCAGAGGTGAACAAAGGCAGACATATGCACATCATAAGTCATTAAATCAAACTATGTTTAACTACTATAACACTTATTTTAACCGTAGTTGTCGACTAATAGAGCCGTTTTATGTTGGGTTAGGTTATGTCAGGGCTACGGAGGTAAAATGAGAGAGGAAGAGAGCGAGGTAGGGAGGACAGAGCAGCACTCAGGCTTTTCCACATTAAGGCCCATCTCTCCTCTCTCTTATCAACCTAAAACATGCCCATCATCCATAGCAAATATTTTTCTTCTGGCCCCACAGTGACAGGTTTATCATAAAAATTAGCATCACTGAAAACAAGTTGCCTAATGAGCAACAATGAGACTTAATGATTTGAGTTGATTTCTTACTATAGTGGTATGTTTTACAGGACAATTTGACAAGCATGCCAGAATTATGAGTAGATTTTTTTCATCAATGTTGCTTCAGTTCATACAAAACAATATAGGCTATGAGATAGAAACTCCTGGTAGTGAGTCAGCATATATAAATGTCAGCCTTGAATATATATTAAAACACAAAGTAGAAAACCGTTATCTCTGAGCTGATACTTGAGTATATGGTTACAAATAAGCTACTGATCCATGCAGCAACAAATCTGTTTTTGTGAAGGTCACAACAACTTCAAATATCTGCAGAAAATAAAATAAGCCTGAAGAGGGAGGAAGCAAGATAACAAATCCAGTTTTGAATATAACTAATGCAAGTTCTTCCTAAATGGCAAATTAAAGTGCAAAAATGACATTCCGTTCTTCCTGCAAATGAGTCAGACAAATGAGGCAGGAATTAATTTCGAGTTAGATTTGAAAGATGTGTGGAGAAAAAAAGGAAAAAATAAAATAAAAATGGCACAAGACTGGCATCAAGTGGATTGTCCTATATGCAACATGGCAGGCTCTGTGTTTCAAAGGTAGTTCTGGTTTGTCTTGTCCATGCCCCCACCCATAGGAGCAGGGTGCTATCTGAATACCCCAACGTTGATTGATAGCGCCACCTCTGGTTTCCTGGATTTGGTTGATTCAGTCTTCTTCTGTGGTCCTATACCATCAGAGCCTGCAGCCTGCCCTCTGAAGAGGAGCGAGAGAAAAAACATTTCACCTAAGGATCTTTGACTAACTGAAACATTTTCTAAATGATAAGTGCCATAAACAAAACAATGGATTTTTTTCTGTTCAAGTAGTTAATATCTAGAAAGCCATGATCACAGTTATTAAACCACAACAGAAGCATATTCTTTGCTGCTGCATGCATCAAAGTGAAGAAGTCTCACCCTTTCCTCCGCTGCTCTGCCAGCTCTCTGAGCCTCTGCTGGCCCTGCTCATCCTCCAGTGTCACAAAGTCCCTGTTGTTGTCAATCAAAAGATTCTAGGGGAAAATATTAAGAACAGATTCAGTGTTTCTCAAACAGGTAAATCCAAAACTGATACATTTTTAAACCAACAGGGTTTTATCAATACCTTGATTCCAACTGTGTCGCCATCTTTGAGATGAAATGGTGCTCCCAGTAATGATTCCGCCTTTTTCTTCTTTTTCTTTTTGGAAACCTGCTGGTTCTGAAATAAAAAGTTATAGGAAATATTATTCATGGATAACATTACAATGATTAAACAACAAACAAGAATATATTATACAGAGATATTTGGATAATTTCCTTCCTAATAATAATCCCACATCTGTCCTCATGAAAAGATGCACTGAATGATCGAGTCGACTCCTATCGTTAGCCACTCTTTTCATGCAGTCAACATTTCTATCGTGCGAGACAAAATGTATGGATTCCCCTAACACCTTAAAAAAAGTTTGCGCTGTAATAAATGACTCTTCTAATCTTACCCAGTTTGAGATTTCTTCCCAGGTGTGTTTCTCGGGCTGGTGTTTGGCCAACAGCAGAGAGTCTGGGGAGAGGCCATAGTGTGCAGCCAGACAAGAGCGCAGCGAGCGAGGAGAAGAGTCACGGGATGCATCCCAAACCAGCTCCTCTGGAGGGTAGAAACACCTCTCCCCTGGCACTGCCATTTTAACATTCAGCAGCACTTCCTTAGGGCTTCGCAAAAAGTATATTAATAATTTAACAGATAAATAAAACAAGGGTAAATGATTGGGAAAGATAGTATCATGTAAATATCAGAACACTATTGATCTCCCAACCCTTACCCAAGATCTTCCTCTTTTAGCAGCTGTTGCACACAAAGGTCAGTACCACTGGTCAGCTTCAACTTCCTGATAGGAAGAAACCAAACAGAATCTTCGGGTCATATCAACAAGCGATGATGAAAGCATTTATCATTTATAAACGGGATCTGGAGCCCATCAGTCACTCACATATAAATGGGAATAAAACCCTGTGGAAGGAAAAGTATTTGCACCTGAGTGTTGATTGTTGTCCTCTGAGGATACGTGCGAGCCTCCGCTCCTCAAGATGCCACACACGCATAAACGCAGTGCTTGGCAGACACACATCCTGAAGGGCCGGCAATGTCAACACCTGACACACAAGTTAAAAAAAATAAGCGTAAATTGAAAGTACAATTTATCTCCTGGCCTCATTGTTCAACTTTGTCCTTATAAACAGCACCAATTGTCTATGAATGAAGAAAGTAATATTTCATTACAAAACCAAGAACTGACTATGAAATGGTCATCCCATTAAAAAATGACAGATACAATGTCTTTATGCATTCTCTATCTAACTGTAAATGGAGTAGCGTTTCTCAATGTTGCAGTGCTAGATTTGTTATCTGCTTTCTAAGTAAGGAAGACTGAAAACAACTGAAGTCCAAGAGGATTAATTAGGGGTCTTTGAGGATTACCTAACTTGGTACCGTACAAGCGACTCCTGCCTTTCACGCACACATAAGCTTCATGCGCTACCTGAGTCTTCAGATCCTCCAGTGTGTCCTCGTCCGATATCTCCACCTGTCCTACACTCCTCAGCTCGACCATGTTGACGGTGAACCTTTCACCTGCACTCATAACTTCCCGCGTTTGCCCCTCACCATTCCCGTTCTCAGTGTGATTCAAATCAGTATCCATGGAAACAGATGAGTCGTTTCTGGGATCCAGATACAGCCACACAGATAGCTTAAGAAAACCCTGACAGAGAAAAAGGCAACAAGGGCTACAGACAGAGGTATTGTTTTAGAATATAATGAATGAATCTCCAGACAAAAACAAAACATCTAAGTACCTTTGGAGGAAGTTGTCCTTCTGTGACGATTAATGTATCTCCAGTGTTTATCTTCAGCTCTAACAAAGAGGCATCCTGGGAGTAAATGGTTGTCGTTAACATCTGGACTAACATTTGAAGGAAAAAAAAACCCACCAATTCTGATATACTATACCAGTTGGCTATTTTCATCAAAAAACACAATAACTTCCAGGCTAACATACTTTATTAGTTTACATAGCCTGGTGTGTACACCTTAATAAATAATGTTTTTAGCAACATGAATCTTATCGTTCACTGTTGAGTGTTTAGTTAACGTTCGGACATTTTCTCCTTTTGAAGTAAAAGGAGTATCTGTAAGACATGTTGTTTACACTACAGTTTGCTCGCACCTCATCCATAAGTGGTTCTCCAACCTCTTCACACCAATCAAGCCTCCTTAAGTGCCAACAGGTGCCTGCAAACACACATTTGAATGACATTAACTAACAGATATTGCACTAAAGTACGCTTACAAATAAGGTTACAGTCTTACAGCAGCAGGAAAAACCAACACTCTATTACACAGCAGCACTCAATACACAAATGTTGAGACTGTAAAGAAACAAACAACAGGAAAAAATGTACATTTACCATCAAGTCCAACTGCATCGAGCATTGCCTTTAAACACTGCAAATAAAAAAAATGCAAATACATTTGAAAAGTACACATTGATGTGACTGAATGTTTCACATTATGAATAAATTACTTTTTGACTCACCTCTTTGACACTACAAGTGTTCTCCACAATTATGTCCATCTCCATGCCAGCAGAGGGCGCTGTGCCCACACAGAAGTGCAAGAAAAGCTGAAACGGCAAAGAAATAATCTCACAATAACAACATCAAACAAGCATTTTAAATGCTTGTGAACTAGATGTGTGTTAAGATGTAGGATGGGAAAGGTTTGCTGGTACTTAAAGGTTCAGTTACCTCCACCTGTGCAGCTGCAAGTACAAAGGACTTATTGAAGGTTTCAAATAAAAAAGACACACCTGTGATGCCTTGGGGGCATTTCCCGGACAGAGAGTCAGTGTGGTCATGAGTCGCACCCCTGCATCCCGAACACTCAGCTCCTCACACACTGTTAGGTAAACCAGGGTAAGACAAAGTGCACTTAGTAAATGTGTATTAAAACTTCAAAGACAGATAATGAGAAGAAAGATTACAAGCAGGGGGAGTACCTTTAAAGATTTTTATGGAGGGGGCATTGAAAAGGAATGCTTAATATTTTGTTCAAATGAGGGGGATTTCCAGATCTAAGTTATATACATCATTAAAAATCACCCCCAGGTAAGAAATGACACAGTACCTGGAGGAAGGAGTTTCCCTGTGCAGTCCACCTGTCGCAGACAGTACTGTAAACCTGATCAGTAAACAGAAAAGACAAAAGTTGATATAAATACTTACACAAGAATATAATGATTCTAAACAAAAGACATGTTTTGTGATTGCTTGAACAGAAGATAATAATATATTTAAAGTTGGAAGGTCCTCATCATAAGTATATTATGCTTAATTATCTTCTATGTTAACTATGGTTAACACAAAGCAGCCCAGCCTCAACTTTTAACAGTCCAGTAAAATGTGATTTTATATTTTGAAAGATACATTTATGTTTCGCCGGTTAATTTTATCATCTAAATTGGAAGAAACTAATTATCTATGGACATGAATGAAGCTCTTATCTTTTATTTGTTCAATCATATTCAGTTTTAAATTAAAAAGTGTATTTTACACACGTAAAACGCATTGGTTCAATTAACTTTGGTGTACTTGAGGTATGAAACCCGTCGCAGACACGGTTATGTTAAACACTGAGCAGCTTGCCTGGAGGTAGCTGTAGCTCCTCTATGGTCCTCTGTTTCACCTGACACAGCAGCTGTAAGAGAGACATATGAACATTTGAATTAAAAAAAATAAAATTTGGCAAGAACAATGTGATGCATAAATAGAGAGACAAAGAAGAGAGAAGAGACGAGAACAGACAAATGCAGCAGCACAACAACTACTGACCATATTTCCTGTGGCAGGAACCTTGATCTTCTTCCTCTCCTCTTCTTTCTCTCCCTCTCCTCCTCCGACTGCATGTGGTCGAAACTCCACCTGCAGCCAGCGGCAGTCAGACGGCGTAGTCACGGTGACGACGTCTCCGTTTAGGATGAACACGCTGAACAAAGTTACGAAGACAGCATTGAAATAGAGTAAAACACCTACAGTAAAACAATATGTACACTCGTTGCAGGGGATATTTTACCTGCTGTCGAATGACTGTTGCTCCAGCACTAAGAGTGCATCTCCGTCTTTCAGTGACAGCTCCTTTAGCGTCCGCTGCATGTCATCGGGGGGGAAGACCTTCCATCCACTTGCCCCTCCCCCCTCCCCTGCCCCCTGCTCTCCTCTCTTAGCCCCCTTATGCTCCTGGCACAGCACACTTTCATTAGGCTCTCCCAATGCTGCCCTAACCTCCCCAAGAGTCACGGCACCTGCAAACCCTCTCGCCTCCCTTTTAAGCCCTGGGCCCCCATTTTCAAAACCCCCTCCTCCCTCCCCGGACAGCATCCCGTCCTCCACCTCCAGATCCCCATCTTCCCCCAAAAATGGACGAACTACAGTCAGCAGCACTGGCTCCCACTCAGCTCCAGTTAGGACAGTTGCACCACAGACCTGAGGAGATCAAAAACCAGTAAACTACTGTATGTAGGATTTTGTAAAGTGAATGGAGTTTAGTTTACAAGAATGACAGAGCATTGGGCTTCATGTAAGAACCATCATTTTATTCTCAGGTGGCACAAACGAGACACTTCATAGAAATGTAGTGGTGGTTCAGTGGTATAACCCCTTGACCCCCTCCCATGTACAGTAAGTAATAGACTGTTTTGATTTTAGCAGGGTTGTATAGCATCTAAAAATGTCAAGCAAGTGGTTCTTTATTACTGTCAAACGACTGCTGCTTTGGTGATACCTCATTGGCAGCTGTATTCATATGTTTCTTTTTATGACAGCTGACAGTTCAATTTGTTATCTGTCATGTTCTAATGTCCATTGAGATGAAGTTCTGTGTTGTGTAATTGTTCTTTTTACTCTTGGATGTCTTAGTTTTTTTGGCAAAGCCATGTACGACAGGTCTGTGCAAATAGAGTTGATGACTGTGAACAGCAGTACAAGGAAGCCTTACAGAAAAAAGTAGGATTTAAAATGAGAAAAGTTGTTGCATGACTATGCCTTTCCTTACCTCTCTGCCGTTCCACACAAACAGGTCAGAGTTTGTATAAATGCCTGCACTGTACAGGGAGACGCTGTCATCTGCAAAGACAAGAGTGTAGTTACAACATTTGTGAAGCCTCTTTTATCCTCTTGAGGTTTCTTGAATTTAAGTGTCTCACCTGTAAGCGTATTGTAGAGGTGTAGACCTGCAGGAAGACTCTTGCCCACAGTGAGAGCCATATCCCCTTCCCACAGTTCCTGCATCTGTATAAACAAATGCACAAAATAGCTAATTTCTACCTGTCTTTGCAGCATTTTCAGAAACACAACAGCTGGTGTTTTTGGAAATCAAGTTACCTGATAAATAGCTAATCGAAGATCCCCCACAGTCTTCCTACGGTCAAAACTCATAGGGGTGCTCTCGTTCTGCTCTCTGCTGATTGGTTGTAGGGCCCCATTTTCTAGCCTATAGCGGGGTGCCAGGTGGAGACGCAGCTCGACAGTGTTATTAGTGGCTTCAAACTCCTCGCTGTGAAAGAAACATTGTTGACTGAAACAAATCATCTATGTAACAAACCAGTTTTTACATAACTGTCTTGTTTTATCTGAGAATTGATCTTCGCTAATTAAATAGCACTGAAATGTCACACTCATTCAGAACCTAAGTAACAGCTCAAATGTAATAATCAAGTAATATCTGGATGTGTGTTTGTTTCTGTACCGTGTTTTCTGTAGTCTGGTGTTCTCCTCTTGGGCCATTTGAATAAGGTGAAGAGGAACTTTGTATTGAGGATTGTTGAGAGCTGTAATTGTAGAAACACATACACACTTTAATAGATAGATGAATCATCTAACTCCTTCACTTATGTGTAATTGAGGAGAAAAATAGTAATAAATGATCAAAATGATTAACCGATTCACTGTTTCATTTAATCAGATAACCCCAATTTCAAATCACATCACTTAATGGTGTGTCCATTACCTTCACTGGGTCTGTGCAACTGGGTTTTTCTGTAAAACAGCATGTATGCGCTCTCTTTGCCCTGGAACTGCTTTTCTATGTCAGACTCCCTGATGGAGGTCACTGCAGAGTCGTTAAGGTCAAACCAATGGCTCCCCTGCAGACAGACAGAAAGGTCGAAACGCCACAAGAAACAGACATCAGCAAGCAATCACAAGATGTCTAACAAGAACCGTAAGGTCTGTCATTTCCTTCAAAATTCTTCACAATGTAATTTTAGACATCGAATCCTGTAAATTGTGACTGCTGCTACAACTACCCCTTCCTCTGGCTTCTGGCCTGGTCCTGGCAGTTGCTCAGCAGCTCCTGGGTCTGGAGGTGTTGAAGGGTCAGAGTTAGTGGTCTGCTCAGCTGGGCTGGGGTGCTCGGTCACAGGGCTTGGCGGGTTCGCCTTCAGTGCCACTCGAGTACCATTGGACACCAACAGGAAAACATCATTGTGGGACTGCAGGAACTACAGCAGAAGACAAAAAAGTTAACAACAATTATTGGTATGTGAAATTAACAATAAACCTTTATAAACCCATATCTAATCCAGCTGCAATAATCTGAGGTTTAGATTAAAAATGAGAATATCTTAAAAACAAAGAAACCAAAAATACCTTTCCTATGGGACCGTAGGGTTTTCTGAACTTCTTGCTCCAGGATGAACCGATCTTATCCATAAGTTTCTGTCCCAGCTGGTCCAACAGGACACTCTTTGATGGCTCCTAGTGGACAGGAAATTAACAGCACCTAATTATTTAAACATGACTTTCAGCACAACACAACCTTTATAAACTAAACTAAATTATGTCAAAGGAATCTCTTAGATTGGCTGTGGCTATTACCTGGGCAATAATAGCCGTGAGGACGGATACGGGGTCATCCTCTTGTAGTTTTTCCTTGATTTCCTCTTTGTGTTTCTTCTGAATCTTGGGTTTACGTTCCTCCTCCTGAAAACAAAACAACAGAGGTGATGCCTTTCCCGATGCACACACTCATAAACTTGCAGATTATGATACTTTTACACTGCAGACGCTAATGCACATCAGATAAGTCTACCAATCTGAGTATTAGCAATAAGCAGTTTTAAATAGTCATTTATTCTATTTTAGCCGTACTCACCGGCGGCTCCCACTGGCCGAGCTGGTCAATGTCCCTGATATAAGCATGGTAGTGGCCACCATAGCAGCCGCCCTTGTGGATAATCACAGAGAACAGTTCGTAGGAGTAATCAGAGTCCTCTCCATCTGTCTGCAAGGGAGAAACACATACAGTAATAGACAAATTATTAAGACATCTAAGTGTAACAAAGCCTTCAAGGTGAGGCTCAGCGCAAGTCTGGAAAACAAGAATACACCACAGAATAATTAAGCGAGGCTAGGTACCTGTTCACAAAATGGCCGTATGTTGATGGTCAGGGGGAAACCGTAGCGTCCCGTCTCTTTATATCGCTCAAATTTGGCAAAGTCAAAGCTAAATCTCAGCAAAGACATCGTCATAAATGGAGGGAGCTTCTTCAGCTTGGCAGACTAAATGAAAGTAAAATAAGAAAGGTTAGAAACATCAAAAAATAATATTTATAGAAAAAATTAATTTAATTTAAAAGATCTTATAGATCTTGTTTTAATCCCTTTTTTTTAGTTAAATGGTTATGCAAAATAAATGTCAGGGGAAAGAAGATTTCTAATGTCTGTAAAGGTTCACCGCGATATAACCCTTTTTATTGTGTTGTCTTTGGCTGAAAACTGGCACTGACCTTGGCAGCAGTGACCAGCCTGTCACACTGTGCACAGCGGTACAGGTTATTGCCCTCAAACAACTCCTCCTCCACAAACATGTTCCACAAAGCCTCCTCTAGGCTGGACACGCCACAAACACACGCCGTCAGGTCCAGGAAGTCCTCCTAAAGAGGAAACCACACACAAGAAAAAGAAAAGATTTATTCCAAGGGGATATCATACTGAGCCACAGACAAACAAATACTTCCAACTGTATAAAAAGAGCCAAGTCAGAGTGGCACACATGGACACACCTGTCTCTGGCTGACGTTGCCACACTCCTTGCAAACAATGCTGTTGACAATGGTCCCATGGTACAGCCGGTGGATCAACGTACTACCAGCGGTGTCCACAAGAGAGTGCTCCAACGCACTGAACAGAATTCTGTTTAGCTCCTGGACATCATGCTGATTTGTTCCCTAAGACAGGACAACAGAAGGAGGACCAAAATTAGTAACATAAAGATGCTGCATCCCAGATATGACTGGAAGACAAATCAATTGCTAAAATGGGAAGTGTCACCCGAGCCTCCCTTTTGTCCTTTTAACTGTCAAAGATGGACACTGACCTCACTGCTGTTCCAGCCAAAACTGTCTGTAAGGTTTGCGGTGGAGGCACTCTGCTGGTCGACAAGCAGCAGACTGGCAAACAGTCTCTGTAGCTCCAGTGGGATCACTCTGACCTGAGGAGAGGAAAGAAAAAATACACATAAACATGCATGTCATACATGTGTGGTTACACCTACTAAAGTACAGGCGCTTACTTTGGCCCCTGGTTTCTCTTTGTCCTCAAGGCATCCTAATTCCTCTGGCCCCAAACTGAACAGCTCCTCTGCAAAGACACACACCAAACCATGAATAAGAAAATACAATAATCAGTTAAACGCTCCTCACTCATCCCACTCCCAATAGCAATGTGTCCCTTTCCTTAGCCTTACCTCTGAACTCTGGTGTGAAGAGCAGAGTCTGAAGCAGAGAGTTCAAGTAGCAGGTTCCCCCCTGGTTCTTGATGCCGCACAGATTGCTCCTTCCCCGGGGAGGAGGCGGCTCATCTCCCGCCCTCGCGACTCTCCCCCTGGAAGAGGATGAAGAGAAGCCTTCCTCTTCCTCTTCTTCGAAAAGGTTCCCAAACATGTTAATTCACCTTCGTTTTCTCTCAGTTGTGCCGGTGCCTCGTAGTAAACAGGTGTGTGTCAGCACTCCGGTGTTCCCTCTTGCTATCTCATCTTGGTCTTGCCGAGTTCTCTGTTGACAATGGCCGGACTGACTCTGAAGTAAGAAGACTTCACCGGACTGAACATAGCGACTTTTACCGGATATATGGGCGTTTGACTCGCAGTTACGTTGTTTAGCTAGCCTGTCACGCTAACAACGGCAGTTCAATGGCAGGCCAACACCGATGAGCAGCTTTGACAACTCAGCGAAAATGGAAGAAAAAAATCTGACTGTCTGTTACATTCACGCTCTGTGTCACTACGACAGGAACAAAACTGGCGTCTTCCCAACGAAACACTAACGAATAATTTGATCGAGCTATTACTCGGTGTAGCTTCCGACACCCTCTCTTTTTCCCTCTGTTTGTCTTAAAACTGGTAACAAACGAAACATAAATAAAAATACCCTCGGTGGACTGTAGGCCGCCATGTTTCTTCCTGGCAGAAAATCGAGTGGTGCATTGTGGTACTTGTAGTATCACACTAGATGAACGCTCTCATTAGAAAAGATAGATAAGATATTTTCATTACCTGGACAGTGCTTACAAACATGTCAAGTCTGGTTTATTGTAATTACAGAAAATTAGATGTCACTCTGTGATACAGCTATTAAAAAAAATAATGTTTAACAGCTATATTTCTTTTAACACCTACCAGGATTGTAGCTATAAATAGGCTACATTTCCAACATGTATAGTCTTGAACTCATGGGGTTTGAAGTCCTTCTGCAACAAACATGTTTAAGGGTTGATGGTGTTTATCATGGTGTTTATAGATGTTTGTTGTTATGTGCCCAGGGCCATGCATTCATGTTTGCATACCAATCAAATACCTCACTACCTGTAGTTGATTAGCCATGAAATTACTTGTCATAAAAACTAGTGTACTTTCGGTCCTGCAGGGTGTTTTTGCCACCCTTGTTGGTTCACCACAAGCTTTAAATGAACAACACAAAGAAGATTAGCCAATGCACAAACAACTCCTATCTTGCATTTAGTCTGATTTATTGTAATTTCAATAAGTTACTGTCAGTTTTCATATATAATTCACACAGTCACAGGGAAAAAACAAAACAAAAAAACAATCAGTCCAATTTTCTATAAGATAAAACACATTCCAGTAAATAGACAAAATGTTAAATATCATTAATAATACATGTTTTTACAGGAAATAGAAATAACATATAAAATCTTCCTCAGGTTGTTAAATCTCCTAAACTTTTCAGAAACAATACTAAGGACATGACGTTAATGGTTGCTATTGCCCTGACTGTATGTAAATTGTGAGCAGGCAAAGCACTGTAGAAGCCCTTTTACTTTAACACACTCACATGCTCTCATACATTACTGCAAACATTTTGTCACACAGACCCTTCCAAAGAAGGACAGCATACAGACACATAAATATAGTAGCAAAACTACATGCACGCTCTCTTGCCTAGAAGGTTTTCAGCTTGAACACTTTTGAAAGAGGGTCTTTGGCGCTTGAGTAGATCAGGTATGATTCTCCCTTAGAGCTGAAGAACTCCCAGTCACTGCACCCAATTGTTGGGAGCCAATGAACGGGAACGAAGCCTTCATATCCCTGCCACCTAACAGCAAACGGAAAAGGAAGTGTCAAATCAAAAAGGTGTATTTGCATCTGCTTAACAGAGGCATCTAAAATTAGCAGTCAGTCAGTTCCTAGTCTCGCAAAGCCATGACCAAACAGATTCCTCACATGTCAAAGTGCAAGTTCAATGGTCTCGCTCAAAGAGGAAAATAAATCTACATTACAACAGTGTATAGGTGTGTCTCTGTGCTATAAGTTAGAGGGCAGACAGAATGGATGAATTATTTCACAGTGGCAGGGGAGTTGTTGACAAGTTGAGTACCTGTAGAGAATGCTGTTGAGAGAGTAGGATTCTCCGTTATAGGAGTTAGCGACGACCAGAAAATATTCCTCCCCAAGGCTGAAGAACTCCCAGTCCACTGCACTGGAGACACACAAAGGTATGCAGCCATGACGATGACAGGTTATTACACAGGAAGTGTTTTCATGCACCTGGGATACTCAGGGGATACTATAGTGTTTGCACATCCGTGGGCTACCTGTAGGTGACAATATCCTGGAAGCGGACAAACACCCTCCCAATCATGTCCAGTTCGTAGATAGTGGAGTTGATGGCGTAAAGATTGGTTCCGTTACCATGAAATCTGTGTCCATTAGCAACAACTAAGAAGACTCTGCTGCCGATTTGAAACATTTCCCAGTCTGTGGCGCAGAACGTCTACGTGCATGAGGGAGAAAAAATTAATTGTGTTTAAAAATAATAAAAAACATATTTAAATTTTTTGGACATCTCTAAATGTAAGGTACTTTTCAAACATTTCAAATTCAAGGCACTTTTACCTACCTTAGTATATTTTAGGAAATATTGTACTTTTACGTTTTCCCTCTAAACTCAAATCTGATGGTTTAGATAAATGTTTGAGTTTCAAAAAAGGTCAAATGACTATTTCACAAATCAAGTTAAAATTAAAAAAGAGGGCATCAACCATGAACCACAATGAGAAATGTCAAAAAAATTCAAACAAATTTCATGGTACATTTTATTTTCTTCCTTCATACCTCATTAATAATTTCATGACCCCATAATGACCTGTTTATCTTGTGACCCTTTGAAGGAGGCTTGACCTACAAAATAGTTAGCTCCACATTAGCTTCAACAGTATTGCTACTTAGACATTTTTGCATCACTATTAATTACTATTATAATAGATCACGAAAAGAGGCAATTTTTCTATGAAGTGAGTACCTTTACTTTTGATACTATAAGTATATTAAGCTGATGGCACTTCTCTGTTTTAACTTCAGTATGACATTGTATGTTACTGTTAATTGTTAATTGTGTTTTAAACATTGTTGCAGTGGTACTTTTACTTGTGAAAAAAAGCTAAATTCAGTCATTTCTGGATGATTTTACAAGATCAATTTCCATCTGCCCCAAGGTGGTGTTAAGAATCCTCACATCCAGCTGTGGAGTTCCCCTAAATCATCTTCTTATGGTTTCTCATGTGACTATCAATGTGTCAACACTCCCTTCTCATATGTGGCTAGATTCAAATATATGATCAGCTATCAGTTACAAGTCAAAGCGCTGCTATCGTTCAAGCAAATCATGGCAAACCACACACTCTATTTTTGTCCCTGTCTTAAATTTTCCTTGCATCCCATCTCTCTTTCATTACTCTTCTATCTCTCCCAGTTTGTATTCCCTTCCTTCTGTGTGTACAGACAAAATTGTTTTTCATAGTCTACTCATCTTGCAGATACAGATCTCATCAGAGGAAATCAAACACTAGCTGGTGAGAAGATAAATGGTATATGGAAATCCCAAAAATGTAAAGTGCTATTAAACCCAATCTCAAACCATGATCGAACACCTGCTCAATTTACCTCATTTTTGGGTTGGTATGTTTTTTAAAAGATCAAGAGAGTAAGTGATATCAATGTATCTTTAGTATTTTCAGGCATTTCTAAAAGGGCAGTTACGCATTTATTTTGTATTCTTTTTCACCACATACCTTGATTGTCTGAAACACCCGGAAGCTTCCATCGACCCAAACATAGATGACTGAGTCTACAGAAGTGGTCTTTCCATCAAAGGCATTTGCGACCACCAGGAAATGGTATGGTCCAACTGTGAAGAACTCCCAGTCATAGGCTCCTAAGGTCGGCAGCATTTGGTGAACCTCAAAAGACTTTGTTAACTTGTTCCATATGTATATCACACTGTTTATAGTGTGATTATTATCACCTGAAAGACAAACCGGTAATAGAGTTTTTTTTTTTTTTGCGAAAGTCATCCCAGTAATTCTAAACGTTATCGGATATTTGGTGGCGAGTTTACCTTGTCTATGATTGGCCACAGCAAGATATGTTTGTCGATTGATTTGAAAGGCCTCCCAGTCTCGTGCACAGTGGGTCTGCAGAGTCTGGAACTGCACAAATCGCTTCCTTTTTTTACTCCACTTGTAAATCACAGAGGAGTCCGTCTCTGATACTTTGTTAACACGCTTCTCTCCCCCAGAGTTTGACACCACCAGAAATGTCTAGATCATGGAAGTAAAAAGATCACAAAATACACAATTTTTAACAGGCCCTGGGTAAATGCATGTGCTCAATTCATAATCCTTAGCCCATCTCTCTTCTTTTTAGTCATACCTTCTTGCCCATGCTGAAGTGTCTCCAAGCCAATGCTTCATACGTGCTGATATTCTGGTAGAGCTGGAAGCCAGTTCCACTCCAGAGATACACAGCAGAACCAGAGGCTGTTGATTTATGAGCCATAGCAGCCATCAGGCCCATGCCAGGTACCTGAAACACCTAAAGATTGGATAAAAGAAACGCTATGTTAAAAAAAAAAATACTCCTCAACCTTTTCAAAAAACATATTGTGTAGCAGAAGGAAAGCTCAGGATGGAAAATGAAGGCTACATGAGATTTTGTGCAAATATGTTATCTGCCAAAACAAACCGAGCAGATTGCATTTCAGGAATGGACAACTTTCTACCAACAGAATTAAAATTAAAGAACCAAAACTAAGTTCTCTCTAATTCCCAATAGTTTTGTTGTTGTGACGACCCCTTAATACAAAGCAAATTCTACTCATTATCCCTTGTCCCAGGATGATAATGGGTGATTTCTGTGCAGTCATTGAAATGCAATTTTCCCCTCACAGATTTTCCCCTCTAAATATTTTATAGAGGTCTAAATAACCCGTTGTGTGATTGGCAATATCACTGTTGGGAGCCCCATGGTCTTGAAAAATTTGATTTCCCTACAAATGACAATAGCCTATTAGTCTTCTCTGGTGCCTATCCTTGCAATGTAGAAACAACTAATACACATAGAGAGATTTTAATGATACCTCTACGTCATGCGTCTCTGAGCTGGTGGTGAGAACCTGGTGTTCCAACACGTAGTCCAGTCGTTTATGATCTGAGAAGATGGAGAGGTGAGACTTTTGTAAACTTTTCAACCGAAGCTGAGCTCATGAGTGGATGGTTGATGTCCAGATTCTCACCTTCTAGCACAGCAATCCACACTTTCCCATCACACAGGTAGAGGCCTTTCTTAAGCGGATTGAACCACATCTGGCCTTGTAGAAGCTCTGAGCACGACCGCTGCAACCCCACTGACACTCGTTCCTCTGTTTTTGACAAATCGTGATGTAAAACACATAGACAATCAAAGTTGCAAGGACCTAGAAATAGCATATACAGTATAGGAAAACACACACATCATTCAAAATGTATTGTAAATTGCGTGTGCAAGTTACCATAGGAAGTCACATGATTGTCACCCTCCCTGCCTATGACGGACAGGTCTGAGAGAAGTGGTGGTACCGACAGAGCTGCTAGTTGGGGGTCGGAGGAGGGGCAGACATGATGGGTGGCATCCGAACCTGGCACCAAAACCAGCTGTCGCAACAGACCCTGGACACGGGGGCAGCAGATAAGAAAGAAAACGGTTTGACGGTTGTAGAGAAAACATTGGTTATCAGCTTATTCCTTATTAAAGTTATAGTGACAAGGAAATATGGTAAGTCTAACCGAAAACAAGCCTTTCCATCTCCCCCGACTGCCAATGTGGAATTTGGATCCGTGAATGTTGAGGTCTGAGGGGAAAGGCCTGGAGGGAGCACTGTTCGACATAAAGAGACATCATTATTTCTAATAGCTGTGGTAAGTTGATTTTTCTTCTACAAATGAAATAAAAGTCTCTGTAATTAAAGAAGTCTGCCCGCCATTCTTCTATTTATAGGACTGAGACAGAGAATGTATCATATAGGCAATGCACGGGTTCTGATCTTCCTGCCTTCTGTGCGCCAGAGGGAGTTTCCACTAAAAGCCATCTATCACATTCTGTCAGGCCACTGTGATATGGCTGCGGGGGAGCGAGCAGATTTGGATCGGTGCCATTGTATTGTGGTGAAGGATCTACTATACCCTCAAGGGGACTCAAAGGGAACAGGAAGAGAGGATGGTGGGAGACAGACAGTGTACCCACCCCATGAAGGGAACACAGACAAAAGCAGCCAGGTACTCAAGAAAATACTTACATTTCCACAGGGGATTTGCAGTCCACAGTAAGCCTGACATGATGACCATCAACGGTTAAAACCAAAGTGTGCCACTGGTTATCAGCCAGTTGGGGTCCTCGAAGCACCATGTGCTCCACAACCCCTCCGTGACCTCGAAAAAGGAAGTGCAGACGTTTTCTCGAGATCCTCAGACCCAGAATGATCCCTCCGAGTTTTTCATTACTGGAGACTTGTTTCTCCTTCTCCCTCTCCCCAGGTTGCTCCCTCTCTTTATTCCTTTCCGAAATTATCCCTTTATCGTTCTCCAATTCTTTCACCACCGTCGCTATTTTCTCTGCTTTTTTTGACTCCATCAAAGAAAATATATATTCATTTTTCTGAAAGGAAAACAGGAAAAACATTCAGATGCACTGTGTTTGACATGGGTTGAAAGGGACAGAGTACATATACTCAAGTACAATTTTGAAGTACTTTTACTGTACTTAGAGTTGCAACAAATGGTCGAATAATCCATTAATCTGCTTCATATTGGGCACTTTTTACTTAAGAAATACTTTAATAAGCATTTTGCAAGCAGGACTTTTACTTGAAACAGAGTATCTTCTCACTGTTATATAGCTACTTTCATTTGAGTGCAGATTCACATTCAGTTCCGTCAGTGTTTCTAACAAATGCAGAAGCTCACCTTGTGTGCGATATCAGTGACTTTCAGTGTCACAACAAAAGAGAATTCTTTGGGGAAGAGGTCGCAGTTCACCAGCACCTCGGAAGAGGGAAAGCTCATGGCGGTATGTGGGCTTGAGAAATGTACCCCCCTCACCCCACCAGACTCCTTCATGTGCACCCCTGGTACAAGTTTGGAGGGGTCTCTCTCCAGGACAAAGGACAGAAGATCCAGGGGGACCAAATCTGCAGACAATAGGTAAATAAAGAGGTCAGGACAATTGCTTTACTGTTCAAGCTTTTGCTTTGTATGCAGAAATAGCTATACTATAAACTAGCATTTCCCAACCTTGGGGTCGGGACCCCCTAATGGGGGTTACATTCCAGGGGGAGATATTGTACCTTTTAATCCACAGCAGTTATCTGACAGCTTATACTCACATTACAAGTAGTTCTGCTAACACAATATTGCATCAGTAATAATATCCTGATTATGCTTTCATACTTTGACATTTTCAATGCAGGACCATTACTTGTACACTGCCCATAAATTAGACCAAAGGGTGACAAGTAGGCCTAGCTTTGTTTTGAGGGCACACACATTAAAAAGATTAGCACCAACTGCTACAAACTATTAACCCCCGCCCTGGTGTGTGAGAAATAGCCCTGGGTGGCGGTGCAGCAATAGGAAGTTTTAGGAGGGGCTGTCATTAAGAAAGACATCCTTTGGAAAAAAAGGAATAATGGAAGAGAATTACTCCGCAATTGATGAGGCATCACAAAAACATGCACTCCATTCGTCCCGATACTCTGATGTTTAGGATTGTTGTGGAATCCTAACCACATCTAATGTCTGTACTTGTTTGTGGATGTTAATGTAAGTTAATATTGCACGCAATACTGCACACACAAACACTCCCATCGCACTGTAAGCAGAAACAGACAGTTGGAATTATCTGAAAGAATTTTGGCTGGAGGGGTTTCCCAGGTTTCTAGATGAAACCTTAAACCATTCACTGAATAATCATTAACAGAACATCAGATCTGTCGAAGTGAGCTGAGGTAATGCAGAGTGAAGCTGAGGTTTTGAGAGTTAATACAGAATAAAACGGTACGATACCTGTACAGTGTCTCCATGTGTCTGTGGCGGTGTCAGCGACGCTAAACCCCAAGAGAAGGAACTGCACAAGTATCAGCAATGACATCACAAGAAGCCTGTATGGTTCAGTTGCCAGCTGGTACTCATGTCTCCACATTGAATTGTATTTTCATTGGAGTTGTCTCTATCTCAAGTGACAACACGCACCGGTTGACTGTATGTTCTTCATGTTGATACAAGTGAGCATTTTCAGATCTTAGTAGAAATCTAAAGTAGAAATCTAAAGTCAACACAAGTCACCAAAGCTATCTAGGCTACCTAGGATCCACATGCACTAGGGTAGTAGAAGGAGACAGTCCCAGAGCATCTGTGCTTAGAGAGGAATCCATTCATCGGTGTGGACAATCCTGCACCTGCAACTCCTTTTAAACACCAGAGCCATGCAAATCACTTACCAGCCCGTCACTCATCCTCCCTCAACCGCCTCTAAAGACCTGCCAGAGGGGTTAGCTGCTCAACTCACACTGTGTGTGTGTGTGTGTGTGTGTGTGTGTGTGTGTGTGTGTGTGTGTGTGTGTGTGTGTGTGTGTGTGTGTGTGCGTGTGTGCGTGTGTGTGTGTGTGTGCGTGTGTGTGTGTGTGTGTGTGTGTGTTTTCATGGATTGACTGAAAGACAAGCAGACATCAAATATTTGATTGTAATGATTTTTAAAATGTATGTCAAAGTCCTCCAAACATTCACTACATTAAAAGGGCCTTAGGAAGTAAACAAATGTCTCTTTAATTCAAGGGCAATCTAAAAAAAAGAACAGCAACAGAACATATGTGACCTTTGATCCACTAATGGACAGATGGATATGATGTTAGCTGTTATCCCTTAGTTTACCGTAGAAACTGAGGTATGTGCACAAACCCAGCTGTGATATTTAAGTCTTAAACCGGGATTATTACTTGTTGAAAATGTAGGACAGTGGACACTGCAATGGCAAAGTACTAAGAAAGCTTTCAAAAGGAAGTGCAATTAATAACTTTTATTATATTTATGTTTACGTGCTTAAATTGTGTAAATCACAGATATTTGACTTTCAAATACTTTCCTGGCAAGTCTCCAGGGAAGCTTTGATTAACCATGGTCACCCAACATTCGACCCCACTACAAATAACTTATAGTAGAATAATCTATAACAATGAAAGATCTAAAGTCTATTTGAGCCTGGTTTGTAGGTAACTAGGCAAACACAACATAAACAGAGAGGTTTTGGGAGCCGTCGGTATCTCTCTGCTTTTGTCAGATCTCTCTGAATTCTCTCATCTACCGACTGGAACATTTACAATGCAAATTCACTTTGTCTCTCTTCTCGCCCACGTTTACAACGTAGACTGCACAAAGATCAGGATACGAGATATTACACATTCATTAATCTTTCTTCCTTCCAGGCATGGCATAGGGTGTTGGACTCAGAAGGATCCATTCCGTTTGGATACGGCGAAGTTAATGTAGATTGTCCTCTCATGTGCCTGTTTTTCCTAGTTTGACTCATCACCTGCTTCCATAAGTCATACTGTCTGTATCACTGTTCACAATCAGTCAGTGAGATGAGATCTAAGGCTCGAAATCAGGCATTTTTTTATATAGTACACCATTGAAATTAATACACTAGTTGAAATAATTATCAGACTTGTCTACAGATCTTTTATATTACCTGCTTCACTTAATTTAGTGTTCTTTTAATTCTTTGACTAGTCCAAAGTAAATTTCAGCACCACCTTTGAAATGTTATTTGAACTTTTGCTGTTCAACCAATGTCATGTCTAAATTGAATACATAACTTGTTTGTCTTACTGTTTTGTTATAGTTTATTTTTAGATTGTATTCATGGTTGATGTCAGATATGTTTTGAGTTTGTTTTTTGTGGATACCTGGCCACGTGTGTTGTGTGTAGCTTTATTTACAACACAATTAACCCAAAACAGAGACATGAGATCATCATAGTTCACTGGCACCACCTAGCTGTTGATTTATATATGTTTTCCAAGCCACACGTGGCGTTCCAATCTTTACATAGTACTTGCATGCACTTCTTTTTTTAAACATGCAAGAGGCCACATTGGGATCTGCAACCCTGGCTTACATAACGAACCACACACACCAACCACATATAATGACAAGTGAAAATATTTTACAGGTCACCAGGCAGCAGTGAGTTTAAATGGAGACCCAAATAACACAGGGTCACTTTGCCTTAACCTATTTGTTTAAGACATGCATGGGATTTATTCTTATTAATTTAAGAATACAATTTTATAAAATAACTGACATGGGTAAGTCCTGTGTAAAATAAATATTTTTTACCCCTCTCCTCATCCTCAAAATATCTCCAGGGGTAATTTTAAGCCATTTCAAATAAACATTTCAGTATCTCACCCATATTTGAATACACAAATCGAAAAAAGGAAGCACATGACGGCAAATCTGAGTACCAAACTATATTTATTGTATACAGTAGTAAAAGACCACAAATAATGTACAAATCAGTAGAGAAACAAATAACTTGACAAGACCTGTGCCCCGTTCTTCGTACATTGCGTAGATCAGCTTGTACGTTAGCTGGACCAAATTATCTTTGTCCGGCTTACCCGGTTCTTCAAATGGAAGTGGAAGGCTGTCTTGATAACTGTGCTCTTATTTTGTGGGTCAGGAAAAGATGAACCCATAATTACTCCTTGTGACTGGCTTGTGCAGAGGCATCACATACAGATTTGGCATGACTGTACGAACAAAAATGCTTGTTAATGGATGGAGGGGATGTGGGTAGTCCTCAGATTGTATATTCATTGGGGGACCAGCGAGGACCCCAGTGAATATTTGCAGGTGGCAGTACAGTAAAGCTTTTTATGTCAACCATTTAGAAATGTTTACTGGCATAAAAAAATACAAAATGAAAAACATGATGTATACTACAATGTAATTACTGCTTTAAAAAAAAGGGACACCACTTTTCTAAAGTGGCCTAGTAAAACCACATTTAAGCCTATGGGAACACATCTTTAACAGTAAGGGAGACTAAAGAAACTTGACAGTCACAAGGCCAATTACAACTACAGCCCATATTGCATCATTTGAAATGTCTCAATGCAAGAATTGTATTTATATTGAAAATGTCGAACACTAGTTCCTACTTTTTATTGCTTTGGATTATTTTGTTGTACTCGTCAGTATGTAGGACAATTTAACTCAAAACCTGTTCAGTTGTGACGACATGGATCAATCGGAAAATTCATAATAAAAGGTATAGCCTTATCTGTAAATAATTTAAATTAGGTAAACTTAAGTGTGCGTGATAAGCTTGTACAACTGCAGGCTTCAAGCTGAAAAATCCAAGCTCATGTCAGGCCATCGACATTCAAATCAAGCCAACTCGGTCATCTGCGTTCAAAGAACGGGGTCCTGTGGGTACAGAACACTTAGCTCCCAAACTGCATTGGTTGGCTTCCTGATATGCAACAACCTACATGCATGCATCTCTGAACCTTTAAAACTTTGGAAACAATAATCACTTTTGATATCTTTATAGCTTGCAAAAAAATGCAGTCAGGCTTGTTGAACAAATAGCCTGCCACGTCTGCCTTTTCACACAAACAAGGAAAAAGCTCTACAGTTGAAACAGCAGTGAAAAGTGTCTTCAAAAAGTGTTAACAAAAACATACTGACTTTTGTTTGATATTCCTATTCAAATTGGAAGCTGCTTCCCTTTAACACGCATTTAGAATCAGTCGTCCAGTCAGCTTACATTCACAAGCGCAAAACAGAGATGGGACAGCTGAGCACAAAACAGCGTTGAGGAATGACCTTCCAGGTATTCTAACTCACAGCCCACCTTCCACTCCCCCCGGCAAATGAAAAACCCACAAGCAGGGCCACTTGTAAGGAACAGCAGAGGGCCTTGTCACTGGCCCGCATCATCGGAAAATGGGGTTAAGAAAACCAAAACAAGGTGATGTAGTCCATCTTAGGAGGCTATCCTTACACAGCTAGACCCCAACAAAGATGCACATCAATGGTGAAGAAGCCAATGACATTAACAACCATAAAATGTGAGCATTATGACCTCGCAGTTTGCTTTTGGAGTGATCCCAGCACATCAAATATGGAACAGAAGTTCGGTCTTAGGAGTATTGGTCCAAGCCCCACAACATTTTTCCAACATCCACTTTAGATACTTCTGTACAGGAAAACAATGGGTGTTAAGTCTTAAAAAAGGAAAATCAAAAAAACAAAAGAAAAATTGCAGAACTCTTTAGCAAAAGCACCTAAAACGCAGAGAATTAAAATAGCTGTTTGACAAGAAGAGCAGGAGTCAGATACTGCTTCCACTTCAAATAAGTTTCATGCCCACTGACTGACTTGTGACCCCGGGTGTCAAAAACACACAGAGCCTCGCATTCGCCCACACCTTCCCCGCATGGATGAAAACCGTGAAAAGACTACTGGATACTAAAGCTTTCAGCCGACAGTGAATGAGAAGCACTGGCAGACCAGGAACAGCTTGCGAAGCACTGTTGGTCCAATTACAGTCTGCGGTGCCAGAAGGGAAATGTTGTCCTGATTGGGCCGGCAGAGAGAGACTGCTGACACGCACAAAAAGTTCAGTCCCGGTTGAGACAGTACACAAACAGCTGAGGAGTCCCCCCCACGCACGCACGCGCAAACACACACCTGACGAAAAACCATGACAGACCATGTTAAACTGAAGAAATCATAATAATAATGATAACAATAATTATAATAATAACAATAAAGGCTGAGAGGAGCAATGGGGAGGGACAAGACAGTGGAGGTGGTTGAGGGTGTGGTTTTGAGGGTGGCCGTCAATGAGCTGGGGAGGGCTTAGCAGAGCCCGCCTGTCTGCTGCTGGAACACATCTATGGTGTCTTCGTCTTCCATCTCCAGCTGAGAGGAGCAAAGGAGAGAGGGGAATCAGTTACTGTTGGATTAAAACACACTACATAAGACTATTCAGGAGACGCTGAATGTCTGAATTGAGAGCACTTACAACTTGTGAGAGGTTTCTCTATCATGTTATTATGAAGTAAAATAAATATTTCAGAGGAAGCTTACAGAAAAAAAATTGCACAATTGCTTACCTGTGAAGGCGTATCCGTCTCATTGATAGGCTGGCCATCAAATCTGAACCTGATCTGCCTTATTGAGAGTCCCTGCAGGAGCGAGACAACATGCATGAAGATGAATCCATGTGCACAGGACTTAATGGTGCAGGTGAAGTTTGCAACTCATGGGGAGGTTGAAAAGGCTTTAAAGCAAATCCCCAAATAATTACAAGCTTTTGGAGAAGAAGAAATGTAAGAGCAGTCATTTGGCTTTGTTGTTTCCGCTCACCTGTCGTTCACAGTACGCCTTCATTAGTTTGCTGAGGGGTGTGTGTCTTTTGATTTTGAACTGGACCACCGACCCATCTTGCCCTGCAACCTTGAGGTTGATGTGATCGTTCTCGGTCTTTACTCCCTCCTGCAGAGACAAACTGTGTTTAACATCAAGGAAACCTGCACAAGTTTTGAGGTAACCGAGCACGTCCATTATACTTGGGAGTTTACACTAGTCACATAAACACATAAGCACTGCTGCTATCAAAGTTACCGGACATACAGACACAAACTTTAAGAGGGAATTTCACAATAAAGCTATCTGGTGTAGGTGTAGGCTACATGTAAACAGTTATGTACATATTTTAATCGAAACAAACTTAGATTAGTGAGGACAGTGTGTACAGGTTACAGCATGCTGTTTGCCGGGCAGTCACAGATGCTAACATGGTAGCATGGGTAGCTCCGGGCTATTCCCTTTAAGACCGCCGATGAGTTTAGCTGCCGGCTAACGCTGCTAGCTGTTTTGTTTGTGTGTCCAAAAAACCGGCGACACATTAGAATCAGCAAGAACAGCACGGCCAGGTCAGTTTTTACACGAGTGCGTCACCCTCGTTAGCGCTCTTTTGTCGCTGCGGTATTCGCGGCGTTGCGGACATAACGTGGTCCCGTTTCGACAAAGAAAAAAATCCGCAAATGACAATCATGGTGTAATCTGTAATTTCTGGTCACAATATTCGAGACTCCAGTTGGTATGCCACATTCGTTTCTGTTTTCATGCGCGTGTTGTCTGAGCGCCTTTAAATGTGACTGTGGCTGTGCGGATACTCATTCATTTGCGAAACAAACACTGCGCCGATTCAGAGAAACGTGCAAACCAGGCCATTTTATATTGCACATCTGAGAAATGGTTTGGCAGGCGCTCGGCTGAGCCATCACTAAAAATCTGAAGCTCTGTTATGCATCATATCTTACCTTTGGCTTTTCCTCTGACATCCTGGCTTTATTTCGTGTGCGGGTTTTCAGAATAAGCGGTTAATTGGGCTTTATTTGTCTTTCTGCCGCCTTCTGTCCTCGCTTCTCCTCCGCTGTCGGGTGCGCGCTTTGGACCGCTGCCGCAAATAAGCGATTGGATCGGAGAGGACCACGTGACTACTAAACCGCGGGGGCGCGGACACGGGAGCGAGCACCTTTTCAAAATACTCGGTCACGCGAACTGAAGAACCTGTGAATGTAGGCCTAGTAGGCCCTCAAAAAAAAGAGTAGGCCTAGTAGTAGGCCTACTCTCTCTAGAACAATACACTGCGTAGCAAGCCACCTTTGCATGTATTTGTTTTAAAATTTTACCCACACACATAGGCTATGACTATAAATGATGTTGAATTAAAGGTGGAGTCAGTGATTCTGGAGAATGTTTGTTGCCAAAATCAATTTGCCAAGATCAGTGAAAATCTCCTCACAATCTGCTACCTGCAAGCCTACTGTGTGCGCACTGACAAAAACTTGTGTTAATACACAGCCTTTGCTCTGTAAACAAATGGTGCCCACTAGCAACATGCCCATTTACAGAGCCTGGGCTGTGTATTAACACTGGATTTCTTTTCAGCGCGCGCACACACAGTACCGACGGTAGCGATATAGGACAAAAAGTGATTTTGAGAACAAGTGTTTTCCAGAATCACTGACTCCACCTTTAAGTCACAAAAAAATCAAAACGTAAAAAAGTGCAAACAATAGTTTCTTGTGTAAATCTAGATATATTTTTTTTTTAAATCAAGAAACCAAGTAGCCCACTGCAAGTCAAGAATAAGAAATATTAAAACATTTATAAAATATGTTTCAAAATAAATATACACAGTAGGCTATAGTATATTCAGTTTATGGTTTTAAAATGAAAAGAGTTGCAGTGTTTCGAAATTAAGTGGTTAGAATGTGCAAAATATTGTCCAAGAAATGTGCAAATGTTAGGGGACGGGGTCGGCCATTGTTTTTGATTTCTGATTTTCTTTTGCGTGCCTCCAAGTCCTGGAGGCTACAGGTACTGATGAAGAGAGGGCAGATTGCAGCCTATCATCTTCTTAGCAGAGCAAGCGAACCAGATGGTGATGGAGGCCGGTGTTCAGCTACCACTTGAGGTCTGAGGTGATATTGGTGGCAGTTATAGCCTAATGAGGATGGGGTCATCAGCAAATGTGATGAATGGAGGTGCAGCTGTTGGTGTCCAGGGATACGACTGGAGGGAAATGAAGCAGCCTTTAGGGGAACCGGTGCTGATGGTCCAGGAGTCAGACAGAAGTGATTCCCCAGCTTGAAGGGCTGCCTCCTGTCAGTGAGTAAGTCTGTGATCCACCTGCAGGTGCAGTCAGTCATGCTCAGCTGGGAGGTCTTGTCAGGATTGTGGCATGTGTAAAGTGAATGCCCTTCATGAACCTTCTCCTGTATTTGTCTAAATCATGTCAACGCATTTCTTTAAGATATTGTAGAGAGAGATTACCCAGCCTGACTATACATTTGAAAGAGGACAATGTTCCTGCAGACAGCCTCCTGTTGTTCTGGGTCAGCCTGCCCCACCCACGATTATATATGAATGTATATCTCAAACCTGTCTGCCTCCCAACCTGTCTCCCCCCCTTTTCCCCCACCCAGCTTACCTGTCTCCTACCTCCCCCACCCTTTCCTGTCCCTCCTATGCAGATCAACCTGACCCCTCCCATGTTTACAATAACAATGTATGTAGAACTGTCTGCCTCTTCAGCCTGTCTCTCCTCCAAACCCACTGTTAGACGCCTCCCCCCCTGGGGGGCAAATGTTCCTTAAATAGCTGACGATTTAAGGAAACGTTGTCACTCCTTGCAACATACTTACATGTGTTGGAACTAGTGACCACTCCGCGGAGTTTCTTGCTATTGATTGAAAATAAACCTTTTGCTTTTACAAACGTATCATTGTGCTTGTTTTCCTCACCACAATATGTAACACAGTAAATGTAAAAATATAGTCTGTTGTAATCACTGTAATGGTTCAACAGTGTTCCTTCTGTCATACAACTTTATTTCCTTAAAATTAATTGCATCTTTTCAAAAAAATAAACTCATTCAGCAATGTCAAATATTGTATTAAAGGTGCTCTGAGGAACTTTCAGTTTGGGTTAATTCTTGCACCCCATTTGGACAAAAGCGGTAGTGTATGACAAAGGCATAAAGAAAAACTGTATAAAAATAGCATTATTTGCCGTTAAATTTAATTTATGTGATCAGGTCAAACTAAACACTTTCAGAAATATTTAAAAGTTCCCCGTAACACCTTTAAATTAACAGGATATTTCTGGCCGTTGATTGTTATTTCATATTTTTTAAATATCATATTTAGCCACTTATGATGATGAATCCTAATCAGTGTTTAGTGTAAAATATAATAACTAGCCTTCAGTGGACAACCCCACATGTTCTTCAGACTGTAAAGACCTTTGATTTGGTCTTTTTAGCATTTAATTTAATTAACTTCTATTTGATAACTCAGGAGTCAGGACACAAAATATAAGTCATACGTTTTATTTCATTCAAGAACAATGGAATCAAAACTCAATAAAAATCCAATGCAACTGAAGTTTTATTGGGCTTATTGGGTTTCTTCACAGGAAGTACTAGCAAATGTAGAATTAGGTAGACTTCAATCGTATAAGGATCAGCAAATATAACATAAGTTAATAATTATAAGAGTAGGCCTACAGGAGTGAAGATTTAATTTTTGACCTCAAAGTATGAAACTATATTTTCCAAACTTAATACATAAAAAAATTCTTGTCAGTGCAACATACAGCACTAACAAAGAAATGCATCCAACAAGTACATTTCAGAATAGGAATGATTAAATTTGAAAACAAGGATAAATCACACAGTACAAAAATAGGTTTATCATTTTATGCATCTCTCTAAATCAGCAGAAACTCCGAGCTAAACAGATTAACTCTTAAAATGTGCAGATTGTCTCTTAACCAAAAATAAATTGTTCAGTAACAAAGTGGATCCTTTCCAGTCGGTGCAATTCACCATAAGATTTAAGCTAATAAATAGTGCAAGTAGACTGATGCTATAGGAGCCCCAGGATACACTACAACAGTCTTTAAAATCACTGCTGCTACATGTGTTTATTGCATTTGGTTACAGCATTGAACACAACATGCCTGTTCATAGGCTGAAGGAAGTTGAGACTGTCCATACAAAACTACTATCACTTCTCTGAAATAGTGTTAAAGTGAATGTTAAGTCAAGTCTACTCTAACAACCTCAAGACAGGTTGGTGCTAATGTCGTGAGAAAGATCAGAGTTCACGGGAATAAAACAGAAGAGTCATGGTGTAGATTTCAGCTCATGGACCCTCTCAGGCAAATTTGGAATATGGGTTTTGCCCACTTAGACCTGAAGAAACAAAAAAAAACTATCAGTAAAATGAATTCTCTGATATAAAAAGAAGTGTTTGATGTTATGGGGAATACATGTTATTGTTTTCTTAATGAGAGTTAGAGGTGATGATTGATATACCACGCAAACTCAAGTCTGTCAGGCTTAGCTTAGCACAAGGATTGGAAAAGAAGAAAACAGCTAGCCTGACTCTTTCTGAAGGCAACCAAAGGCGCCTATGAGAAAACCTAAATAAAAACGTATTGACAATATATAGCATATGTATCCAGACACCAAAGTGACTGTCTAAACAAAACTACTTCTTTAATAGTCTCTATGAAGTGTAAACAGGGGATCTATAGCTTACCCTAATTGTTCTGTGTTTATCTCAAAGGAGCAGAAAGACATATCTACTGTATGTTAATATATGCAAATGTCTATGAAAAATAAATGAAGAAAAGAGTGAGGACGCTCACCATATTTACTCCTGATTTCGTTGTGTCGCTGTCTCATCTCTACCTTCCTGCAAGGACAAAAACATTTTCCTCTGAGCCACACAACGACTGATAATATTACCAAAACTCCTAAAAAGCTTGTGGTCACAAACCAGTTGTCATTCATCAGTGTTGCTCTTGTGTTGTGATGTGAAGTAAAATTATATGGGTTATGACGAACAATGCAACAAGAGCAGCTGGTGTCCTCTAGCTTGTAATCAATGAGACAAACTTACACATTGAGACTATTAAGAGATTATGTGAAAGCACCAACACAGGGTAAATGTTAAAATGTGTTTTTGCGGACAAAAAAATGGTATCAGCTATTATTAACTGTAAATGTATCTTTATGAATGCATGTATTGTGTGTATGAACTCATACTGTAAGGGCAAATACAAAGATATTATAATTCACTTCTGACCCAGTCAAATTAATTTGCATTAAAAAGGCATTGCCACGACTTAAACATTGGACAAGCAGTCACAGTCCACCAATAGTGATTGAGTCATAACAGTGTACAGCTTCATCAGAATGTGTAACACACAAGCTGAAAGTGGTGATAGATGTAGCTATAACATACAGTTACAAATGATGAACCATGTCAGGCTTGAAAACTGTGTTACACACTCATTGTTTCATTGACAGAACATCATCTCACCTTTCCTCCTGCTTGGTTCTCGTCTTATCGGCATTCCTCTGCATCTTGGCCTCGAACCTTTGGGATCTGACATACAAACATAAGTCCAAGGTTAGGTGTGTGGTTGGATAGGTAATTAAAAAGAACAGAGTGTGTGTGTGTGCGTGTGTGTGTTTTTGTGTGTGTGTGTGTGTTCTTGAATGTGTTTCAAGTTCACAAACTTTAAAAAAGGTAACTACACCCAAGTTTGCAGAAATGTACATCAGTTGACCCAATATCTACGCATGATTTGACCAGAACTTCCCCGCAAAGTATTGTGATCACAATCACATGACATCATCTTGCAATGAATTCCAATTTTTAAAAAAATATTATTAAATATTATTAAATACTATTAGGAAAAACCAAACTCATACCACCAGAATAACCAACCATCTGTGACAATAACTGTGTACGTAAACTACCCTTACCTACACAACTTAACCACTTTTAGACTTATACCTACCTAACTATCTATTCTAAATATTGTGGTATAATGTTCACAACCCATACATTAACAACAAAACCTGGTATACTTCTTGTTAAAACAGTCACTATACTACTCATGAAATGTGATTTTGGAATGACTCACACTCAGACAGTCAAAAAAAGACACAAGAGTACAATAATATTAGTGTTATGCTGTCCCAGTTGTTAATGCAACTGTATATAATTATTTAGTTCTTGCCTCATGTCTAATGGCAAGAAGCAAGAAAATTGCAAACACTATAAACACACAGCGAAAATACATAAGCCATGTCTGAGCTTTTTTACCCTACTTAAGAGTTCATTGTGTAAGCTATATAAATAAATACATCTACTATGAGATAGATTAAAAGACAGGTTTAACCAGATCTCACTTACCCAAAGTTCTCACACTTGCAGCAGCAGAACAGGCAGACCAGGAAGGCGATGATGATGACTCCACCGAGCACCGACAAGGTGATTATCAAGATCTGGAAGTTCACTGCAGACGGAAGCAGAGGAACACAATGATAAAGTTATGCAGGAATCCACAGTCTCAGATCTACCCTGAGATAGAAGTACATTTAGTTACATTATATAAGTGTTCAACCTCTGTCTTCAGCTCTTTTCTAACTTATTGCCTTTCTCACAGACATCATCCTTTTAAAATCATTGTATGTATATCGTCAGGTGACTTTAGTTAACCACAGCGCTCTGAACCATTTCAGAGCGTAATGTTGCTTTATTGTAGTGTTAGTTTACAGTATGGTCTGCAGTGGCTTCTTTGGCCTAAATAGATTATACAATTCAAATCAATCATGCAAAAGGAACATACCCTTTTTATATTTTTTCTTTGTACAAAAATTATTTCTGTTACCAAACATAAAATGTTAACTAAATTATAAGACATTTTCTTCAAGGGACAAGAAATGGCAAGTTTTTCGTATAACTACACCAAAAGCTCTTAGCTTCCTACCTCTCCTGCACAGGCCTTTGTTTACTTAAATCAATGTAGCTATGCCTGAGTATATGTATATAAAACAGTGATTGTGAATATGGGAATATCTTGTGTGTACATAATAAATATTTTATAGGCTATTGTTTTTCTGTGCAAAAGAAAATATCTTGTATGTGTGTGTTTGTGCGTGTGCACTCTCTTACTCCAGCAAAGGCCCCAGCGTGCATCATTCAGCGGGCAGAGTTTATGTGGTGGAAGGATAGTGCTCACAGGATATGTAATACAGGACTTTGTTTTGATGCACCACAAGCACTGTGGAAGAAAAAATCAAAACACATTATGACCTCTATACTATCTGCACAAACAAGACTCCCCAGGCATCAGGGCAAATTTAACACACACACACACACACACACACAGAAAGTCGAAGGAGGGGGGTAGGAATGGAGAGAACAGTTACTCCTCAAACCTGTCTAACAGGTGTGCAAATGGAGGAGGAGCCACTGGCCCACAGTTCCTCCACCTTCCCAAAAAGCACACACTGTAAACCCAGAACAAGAATGAGCTCAGCAGAAACAAAACATTTTCCTCTCAGGACTTACCGTCACGTTACTCAAACACTCGTCACAGTTTGTTGCATTCAGCTTCTCGCACGCTGTGTTTAAGAGAAAAAAATAGTCAGATAGTGAAGTTAAAACACGGAAAACAATCCAAAACAGGAGGGAAATTCCTAAGTAAACTGGGTCAAACATGATGTCTTGATGGCATGATGTATGTACAAACGTTTTGCCTCACAGGAGAGAAGTACAAATGATTAATATTGGAGAGATTAGCTGGGGGAAAAAACATAATTAGACCCAGATTAATTGAGGCCTGTGGGTTCGTGCTCACTGGGGTTTTTGTAACTATAGGGCTAATCCTCCTGGGATATTTTTTCCATGGAGACACAGCTCAGTAAACACACAGACTTCAGACCACTTATATTATAATCATCAGCACTACACAGGACTGAGGTTTAATGAAACAAGGTATCATTCTTGGTGTGGTTTGTAGCAATTCAAAACAATCAAAATGGGGCCTGTGAAATGAAATTAAACTCATTGTCCCTGCTGAGAGTTTTCAACAATACATAAACAAACACAGGTACAATTACAACAGTAGGATCCCTTTGTATCCAGCCTTAATGTGTAGCTGTATACGATGAAAGGAAGCTTTAACCTGGGATTTTCTGAATTCTGTTGTGATAAATCTTCAATCAAAAAATGTAAACAATTATATTGTAATTCATGGCCAACATAGCGAAAAATTAAGTATTTTTGGATTACTACATTTATTAAATCAATTGTATTTTGAAAACACCAGAGAGCTAAACAAAAAATCCCTAGCCCTTAAATAGATCTTTATAAAAACAAATGATGGTAACTCAGGGCCAAATAAAAGTTTAAATAAATCAGGTGAGGAGTTTCTATCATTTGCATTTTACCTAGAGCACAGAAGAGAAAAAACGATGACGCAACCGAAAGCAATTAAATGAGAAAGGGAGAGCTTATTTTTAGCAGCCATTATTTCGTTAGTCACCACAGAGTTACTGAATTCCACTCCTACCTGTGCCAGAAGACTCGGAGAAAACCGTCGCCAAACCGAAGACAAGCAGGAGAACGGGGAGTAAAATACGCGAATCCATCATCCGACCACTTTTTGATTACCACCAGACGTTAATCCTCAGACTTTCTTTATCTTTCGTTTTAGAAGATTTAGAAAAACTTGTTAAGTCAGGAAGAGGAAATGTTTTGGCTGCTTCGACACAGCTGAAACTCGATAAGTGAACTGGCCGAGAATGAACCAAACGTTGACTCCTGACGCACGCTCATTACGCACCACAGACAAAGGAGGGGAAGGCGTGGTGAGCGCCTGAGTGCGTTTTATTCTTCTTGCAGGTAGTGGTGAGAGATTAATTAAGATAGTCTACTTAACTAAATGCATGTGTCGATTCAGCAATGTAAAAAGACTCAATTGCAAGCAAAAGTCCAACATATGGTGGACTCAAAAAAGTAGCCTACAGAATGAATGGTAGGAACTCAGTCTGAAGTAAATGGCTCCTCTGATATTGGCCTATATGGGAGCACTTGTAGTGCTTGAATCAGCATGAAACTCTCCCAGTGGAATAATCAATACAAACAACTGTGTTTGAAAATAGTTGTTTCTTTTATAGAGGATCTAAGACACAAGCCTATTAATAAGCCTATAAAATCAACTACCCTGGCCCGTTTTGACACACATGTAATCACAGGGCTTTAGATATGTGCTGCTAAAGGTGGATAGCTAACAATAAGGGTGTTTGAAAACTGAAAACACAATCTGCAGCTGTAATCAAAATGTTGGATTTGGATGAATTCAGCAACTGTAAAAAATGAAAAAAATTTAAAGTTATAGCCTACTATATTTTTTTCCTCCAGCTTTTTATTTGTGTGTTCGAATTGTGTAAAATGTGTGCATCATACAGTTCCAAGGTCTTTCGCAAGTACATCTATTTCTGTAATTTTGGGAGTAAGGTAACGAGTGAGTGACTTCTGACGGATAAAAATTGTACTTATTTTTATTTAAGAGCTCAAATCAACTTTGATCGTGAGATATATCCGTTGATGTCGTTGGTGGAGATCTTTAAAACAAACTATTTCTATGAATACACTGCTGTAATGGAATAACTTTTTCGAACTTTGTGTTTGTAAAATTTGAATCAATACACTTAAACTGGATGGATATGACATTTTTAAATTTAAATTTATTTTTAAGCAGCATTTTATTGTTTTAGCTGGTTTAGCCAAAGCTAATTTTAACAATATTTAGATTTATAAGATCTGCAGGGGTCATCAGATGATTCATAGAAGAAGAATCAAGTCTTTAATCAGATTTTTGCTCTTTTTGTGATATGCTTTGATCCTCAAACAGGAATTAAAATTAAGTCATCAGAACACTATAGAGAGGAAATCACACTTACTTTACTTAAATAAATATCCTTAATAACTCTTCTCTGCTGTTTAGAGTCAAAATAAATTCACAAAGACAACACAAAATAGAGGACAATAATTCCAATAATTTATTAAAGCATAATTTTGTAAAGCCAGTTACAAATAAAAAAAGAACAACACACATATCTCTCTCTTTCTCTTTTTTTCTTTTTTAAACAAGCACTATGTAATAATGAGAATAAGCATAACATAAGATAAGAATGGGCCCCACTCTGGCCGCCTGCGGCTGATAACAGGACCCTTTGTGATGAAGCTGCCCTTTGGAAACTGATATGCGATCGGATACTTTAAAATCTAACTTTGAAACAATTCATTGTTCTCTTTAGCAAATACGCTGATCACATCTCAGAAACTTTGGGGGCAACTTCCTCCTACTCAGTGTAATATCAGTGACAGACAGAACCATAGATATAGAATAACCAGAACAGACAGCCCCAGGTTCCTCGTTAATTATGGCTTGTGGGTTACGTTTTAGCCAAAACTAAAGATAACCAAAAGTTCAAACTGGAACCTGTGAGTGAGTTCTGTTTATTCTAACTCTAAAGGCAGGATCCCAGTGGGTTGTGTGTATGCAGCCAGGGCTGTAGCTACCATTGAAGGACCTGAGGTCTTGTCCTTGGGTATTTTTTTAAAAGACATTTTAGCAAAGCAAAAACAATTTACAAAAAGTATAGATAGTGGATACTTTAAGACAGATTTTTTTAAATATTTTAGATGCAATTAAAAAGTAAATATCTGCAGGGCAGGCCACATAAATAATTTGCTAATTTCTCACCAAAATAGTATTCTGGTAATGTGGGGGAGGCTTTGAAACATAATTTAAACCCTGCTGGAACACAACATCTTTAGGTTCCTTAGAAGAATAACATTTTGTCACTGACTAATTTGGATTCATGACCTCTGTGTTTGTAATATCATAGCTACAGCCCTGTAGCATTCCAGATAGACAACAATTTCCCCTTAATAAGTTCAACTTCACTTAAATATCTGACCTGAAGAGCAGAAAATGATAACTATGTTGCTGGCAAATATTGAAATTGTAATTGACACATCTAGGTTAGAAACTTTAGCTTAACCATTTCAAATTAATTAGACCGTATTTTGATTTTAGACATAATTTTCTGTGCTCATTAAGAATTTTCCCTGGGAAACAGTTTTTTTTTGGTGTCAAACATAAGGGCAAGCTGTGGTCTACCTGCAGTGCCACAGAGTCAGGTGATATTGACAGAACAGTGACATAACTTTCAGTCCAAAAACTAATGCACACACCCAAACGCACACACACAAATACACCTAGCAGTGATGACTTTCAGCATTGCCAGTGCACAATTGAACCATTTACGAGCCCATATCATCACAGTGTCTTTATCTGCTCCTTTCCTCTTACACTGACATTGAAAAACTCCATTATATTGTTTGATACATTATCCTCCCAAGCCCCCTTTGCAATAACATATATATAAATAATTGACCCATTACCCTCCCTCACAACAATCCCATGCTTTTCCCTTCAATTCACAATCACAACACCATTCTTTGCAAAGGTTAGTCATTAATATATGTCTTATTTCCAAGGAATACACACTCAGTAAAATCACTTCTCTTTTTCGCATTTCCCTTTTCTTTTTCAAACTGCTTTTGGATTACACCGTAAATACACTCTCCAACGCACACGCACGCACGCACGTGCACACACACACACACACACACACACACACACACACACACACACACACACACACAGCAGCATTCCCGACACAGCACTTCAGAGTGGTTAAGATAGCGGGGGCATACAGTAATAATAGTGCTATCAGTAATACAAGTCACATGTTCATAAACAGGTTGGAAACACAGAAGGACTGGAACTCTGGTGCATTATCGTTCAAGTCACTGAACTGAAGTAAAGAAATTAGATTAAGAAATCGCATAAGCAGACACGCACATACAGTATTGCATGGCTCCGATTAATGCTGCAGAGTGAGTCCCACACACAACAATGGTAAATTCATCAAAACACTGTGAAGACGTCACATGACCACCATAGCGGTCAGTATCATTATGGTCTTTGTGTTTTTTTTACTATAAATTATTATATCTCTTTATGAGTCACATTAATGGCACAGCCAGTGAATGATATACAGGATGTTGGCATCGTATTCAGACATACAGTGGTCGTTATTAACACCATTCACTTGCATGTCATTTTACACGAGAGGCGTCACATTGCATTTAGTATGGAACCTATATACTGTACAGTGCGGTGGCCACCATAATAACTCTTATAATGTGTGATATACAGTACAAAACGATACAAGTTGGTTCAGCTTATGTGTACATGTATGTGAATATACAGTAGATATATGCAGTGTGTGTTATATGTAGACATAGATAGGGAAATGTTTTGTCTCATAATATTCTTGATATTGTTATCCTTGTGGATCATCGTCACGACTTTCCACGCCTGGAGGATATTCTTTGATATTTGTTCAGAAACATTTTAAGCCACTTCCTTTGGCTGTGCTCGCTTCTTGTTGCCACACGGTGGCACTGAAGAGCGAGTAAGTGAACACATAAAGTCGGGCCGGGGCGCTCGCTTATCCCTTTTGGTAGTCCTTGACAAGAATCATCAACGAGTCCTTTTTTATTTTCCCTCAGACACAAAGAGATGTATTATCGCTGACGTTGCAGATAAACGACACAGAGATAGAGAAAGATAAAAAAACAGATAAAAAGCAAGCAATAACAAGAATTCAGCATTAAAACTTAATACCAAACAAAGGTGCAACAGGAGTGAGGACACAAGAAGAGAAAGAGAGAGAGAGACTCTGAAATTGGAGGGGTGAGAAAGTAACATATCTAACTGAAAAAAGTGTGGCTTTCTTCTATCTGGCAGTGCACTGAGGGGAGAACGGAGGGGGCCCCACCTGGGATGGGACTGGGACTGGGCGGCTGAGTTGTGCTTGTTTTACTGAGTTTTGTCGGAGCGTAGAGGAGTTTGGATTGTGCTTGAACATCTACATGCAGGACTACAGCTGATGGGGAGGGTTATGTATTTGAAAGGGCCGTCCCAAAGTTACAGGTTTTCTATGTCATGCTCATTTGTAAATAAGACCCCTAATCCCCTATCCCAAGTGGAACCTATAGGCCATGAAGAGTGTGCGTTTTGGCTCCTGTGTCCACTTCTATCTCGATTTTACCCCTCCCCCACATTTCGATCATGGACAGATGATCATCCACCATTCTTGCTTGGACTTTGAGGATTAGCTGGTTGGTGTGACTGCCTCCATCAAAACCAACCAGCTAATGCAGTGGGGCGGATGCCACTAGACCAAACCCAGTGCTCTGGCTGGCTGCTGGCGATCACGTGACACAGGAACTGGCCACGCTGGTCACCGACATGATGCTGCAGCGTTTCTTCACCACCATGCTGATGTAGGCCCTCATGATCTTGGTGATTTCCATGACCTAAAGGGAGAAAAACAGGTGGTGTTGCATTGTTAAATCCCCTGATACATGGCTGAATTGATGTGTGGTTTACTAGGTGATAACGTGTTGGCAAAGGTAAAGGGTAAAGGGTAAAGTAAATATGAAAAGGAAAGAAAAAAAGAAAAAGAAAAGAGGAATAACGAGTAGTGAGTTCTCACCAGTGGCGTTTCGAAGAACATCTCCCTCTCATCCACGATGATCTTGTAGGTGCACGGCTGTGAAGCCCCGTAGAAGGTGATGTGTACGTACTGGAAGGTCTCCAGTGGCTTAGGTTCTCCTCGTTTATACACCGATAAGTTATCAGCACTCACACTCAGCCACAGGTCGTGAGGGAAACCTCCCTCTTTACACTGAGGAGACAGAGGAAGAGAACAGGAAGAGAGCAGGGAGAAAGAAGAGGTTACTCGACAGGTATTTGCAAAAATCTCTGAAATCAATCATTTCCTCTGTTATTTTTCTAACCTCCACATCAAACAGAGTTGATCCATATCCAGGCCACTCCTTGATAATGCTCATGTATTTGAGCATGGCCTGATGCTGAGGCATGCCCTGCAGCCGAGTCCACTTCTCCAGAACGCTGGTACGAGTGGCAGACGTCTCCTCCTTCACCCACATCTCCAGCATCTGTTCCTCCTCCACCTGCAAAGACACACAGGTCAGCCCATCATTGGAGAATAAGTATGTAAAGTTATCAATCAGTCAGTCAGTCAGTCAGTCAGTCAGAAATCCAGTTTGTGGAGCGGTACATCTGTCACATCCGTCAGTAAACCAGACTGATTTGACTGAGCTTTTGGGAATTCAGCAGAGTAAAGAGATCCATCATGTCGGACATGTTGCCATGATGCGGAACTACAGCTTTGGAAACACAGCTCCTGGAATTGGTATCACAGGACAGCTATGACCAAATCAGAATAATTGTTTCCTTGGGGACTAATTTAAAAAATGTGGGAAAACATATTTGAAGACTCCCCAATTCACTAAGACTTCCTTGGCTTCCACAAAGTCAGTACCGGTAATTATATTTACATCAGCAGAGAAACATTGTTTTGAGTCAACATTACATTGCATTTGTATTGACAGTCTCTCTAAAAAAAAAAAAGTGTTACCAGTTAACATTGCTATCTGTTTTTAAAGAAACCATATCTGGTGTTTTAGTTTGTAATTTTTTTTTAAGATTATTTTTGGGCATTTTTACTAGATTAGATACAGAGTTGAAATGGGGCAAAAGGGGAAGAAATGCAGAGAACTGCTGCGAGGCCTGAGCCTTTAGGGGGACGGTCTAACTACTACACCCCCCTTAGCTTGTCATTTTTGAATGCATGCAGTTTAAATTGTTTGACACATTTTAAGTTTCTCCGTTAGAAGCAGCCATTGTTGTCCATTCATTTCCATTCCATATGATAATAAATAAGTAGACTTGTGAAACTTATATATCATAATATTGTGTAATAAATAATATTAGTATAATTTGACTGCCAATATCACATTACAACTTTTAAAAGTCTGCACTTTACAGTTGCCCAGTAGTTAGTTGCAATGTAAAGTCCTTCACTTCCACCACACTGACCTTCTGCTTCTTCAGTGAACCCGTCTTGAAGCTTCTCCTCAGGGTTCCATCCAGGAAGCTCGGCGTCTTTCGTTTCTCTGCTCCTGGCGGTGCTCCTCCCTGTCCCCCTGCCGTACCCTTCCCATCCCCGGTTCCCCCTCCTCCACCACTAGCCCCTCCAGCGCCGCCCGCCGCCCCCACGCCCGGCTTGGTGGAGTGGATGATGCGATTGCGGAGGCGTATGATTGGATAAACGCTCCCGAGGCTCCAGCCGGCCCGACCTGCCCCGTCAACTTGGAGGTACTGGAGACGTAAGGCGGCCAGGTGCTGCAGGGTCTCCTCGGAGGCCGGGAAGTGACCACTTATCAGAGACTCGTGGGCCTGAGAGAGAGAGACAGAGAGAGAGAGAGAGTATTAAATGTATGTCATTCATCATGTATTATCTTTTATTTAATTTACAGAAAGGAAAATAAGATAACGATGTTATACGAGTGAGAAATCTGTCCACTACAGTCAATATGCAATCTGTTTTCTTGGTTTGTGCCATCCCACACAGATTCTACCTTGATAAACGATAAGGATTTTTGAAATGAAATCAAAACTCAAGAGTAATTAGCAATGCTTTTAATGTTCAGAGGAAAATAATGGACCCCATTTATGTTGGGAGAAAGTAAATGAACAATTGATTCCTTTTTCTGAGTAACATAACAAAACAATCTCTGTTGTGTGGTTAGGCAAAGCTCACCTGCTCAAACATGAACGCAAACTCCACTCCTTCCTTTGGCATGCTCTCCACGTCCAGGAAGCAGTAGAGCTTGAAGTAAAGTTTCCATTCTCCCTCCTCCTCTTCTTCTTCACTGCCTGCCAGTCTGGGGGAAAAAAAGAATACATACAAGTGTTGTAACCATAATGACCAATACAATTCCCATCGTACTAGTTGGTTGAAAATCACTCTAAATCAGTATTTAGACTATATTGAAATTGAGTCCATGAAAACGACTGACTGGTATAGAAACTGAAATACCTCTCAAATTTGGCCAGAACATCTGCCACAATCACTCTGCTTTCCAGCGCTCGGTCCGTGGAGGAGTTGTGTTCGAACAGAGAAAACAGGTTCTTGCTCTCCTCCATGGCCAAACCTCTGATCAGCTTCTCCACAACCTGCAGCAGAATCAATAAAAAAAAAACACTGGCCCGTTTGTAACAGTTCACCCATTAGGGATAACATTAGTGTGTTTTGTATGTGTGAGTATTTGGATGTGCACCTCTCCAGCCGTGGTGTGTGAATTGATGGAGATCTTGCAGGAGCCTCCGCCGTGGCAATAGACGGTGGTGCTCATCTCCTGTCTCACCAGCAGGGCGGCGATCTCCTCCTGAGAGGGAACAAACTCACGACTCTTGGTCTTCTTCAGGGATTCCCCGATGAAAGTGGCGTAGCGCTCGATGTCTGTGCCGGGAAAGCGCTCACGTACCCTGAATCGGAATACGTTACACATTTTATTTCACTAAGGAAATATTGAAAGCATGATACGTAATGCAGACACACACGCACACACACACACATAAGACACACGCACAGACACACAAACACACACCTCTTGAGGTGGAAGCGGAGGTATCTGAGAATGGCTCGACTGGGGAGGAAGGTGCAGCTCATGCAGGTGAGCAGATGCCAGTGTGCCCGATTGGCCGGGCTGTTAGGCTGAGGCACGTGATTGGTCTGTTTGATGACCTGAGAATATACCTGAAAATCACAGACAAGGAGATGACTTCAGAAATCTAAAGTTTTACCCAACATTCAAATTAAGACAAATTCATTCGAAAATCGAGTAAATAAAAGTACTGTAGAGTTTTCTTGACAAAGTACCTCGTCCCTGAGAGGGCGCAGGTCCTGGCAGGTCTGCAGGATGCCCTGAATGATTGGCACCGTGTCCGCCAGCGTCTCCATCTCCTGCAGTGAGTTGAAAACTCGCACCGCCTCATCCTGCAAACTGGCGTAGCCCTGCTGCCTTTGTACTGCACACGGAAAAAGATACAAAGTGAAAAGAAAAGTGTGAAAACAGACAGAGGATATAGCTCTTTGATGACACTAGATATGATGATAAAGCAATTAGGTGCATGCAGATATCTAGAAGTGTGATGTGTACTGTGCAGCCTACATAAAAGAGAGACAGCATGATAACAATTTGAAAGTCCATCTTGATAGATTTTTTAAGGATGGAATGTAACATATTTGTCAAACTCTTTAATGAAGGTAAGTGATATTTAGTAATTGAAAATTTCAATAAATCCAAAAATGCAACTTCTTCCTAACGGAGCATTACTGCTTACAGCTGTACGGTGTGTTGCCATAGTGGCAGTGGTGAATTGTGGGAAAAACTGAGCCCTGAATCCGACTCCAAAGTGTGAATTAGGAAAATAGTTTTATGTTTTTTGGCATATTTCAGACTACTAAATCTATGACAAAAAGTGTGGATATTAGCAGTCCCAAAGTCATTTTTTAAGGGTGTGGGTTTGCCGAGTGTTACTCACAGATATTGATCTCTCCATACGGGAGCGGCAGCAGAGGGGAGTGCAGAGGATGCTGAGTGTATCTGAGGATGGGGTTCCTCCTGTACATCTGCTCCACAATGTCCGGGTTCACGCTGTTCTCCTGAGAGGACACGGAGAGAGATCCAATTTATCTTACGCGTAAGGTTGTGTCAACGGACCGTTAAATTAAGATTTAACCGGGAATATCTCTTCTGCGTTTGTTTCACCTTGATGTCTCTGATGAGCTGCAGAGTGGGAGTTTCTATGGGAGTCTTGCTGTCTATGACTCCCTGTATGGCAGCTGTCCACCTCATGGCTTCGTTCAGCATCTTGGTGTAGAGGCGGTATGAATGCTTCCTGCCGTAAACGATGATGTTCCAGTAACCTGTGAAAGCGTTAATTTCAGCATTTATTACCAAAAGATTTAATAAAAAATAATATCACTGAGGGATTTCTCAACATTTCTTTTAGGCGCTTCTTGGGATTTTTCTGAGCACCTGAACTAGTGTCGGGGGGGGGGGGGGGGGGGGGAGACCAGTTTGTAAAAGAATGCAGTCAGATACAGCGAGAGTTTTGTGGAGCTGATAGACTTTATCAACTTTGTGCCAACTTGTTTGGCGATGGCTTGAATGTAACCGACATTCATTTATATATAAAAAAGTTACGCACTATAGCTTTAAAATAACAACTCCTTACATCTATTCCCTAACCTCCTACGTCTAATAATCCCTCATTAAATTAGCCCTTTCTGCCTTCATCCTGCTTTTCTGTCTCCTCACCCGTTTCCCTGTGCACCCGTTCGTCCGGCTGGATGATGGAGCAGAGGGAGTTGAGGACAAGAGTTCCCATCTTGGAGGAGTTTCGCTCTGCGCTCTTGTAGTAATCCAGGGAGCCGTGGGTCAAAACAAACCAGCGCTTCTTCAGCTTCAGGGAGGTGCTCTTAGCATTCGTCTTCATTTCCTTTTGGAGCCAGCCTGAGAGAAAGAAGTCGCCAAATACCAAGTCAACTGACGCTCTCCTCTAAGCCCCAAACTTTATATGTATCACCATTTATAACTTTTATTATGCTGATAAAATTCAAAAATGTCCAAAGGTGAAAAAAAATATTCTAATAAAGGAGTGCATGTGAAGGTTTATACACACCCCCTCCAAATCAACCCACGTCTCACCTCTGACAAGGAACTCCTGGCCGTCTATCCTAGCGTCTCCTTTGGGTTTCTGCAGCAGACTGATCCAGTGATGCATCTCCTCCGGCGTGTCGCTGTTGCAGTGGATCACACGGTTGGCCGTAATGATGACAAAGGAGTTGGGCCTGCATAGGTGAAATGATAGGACGTTTACATAAAAGACCCCACCTTCAGATACTTGAAGATTCTTCTCTGTTGTGCGTCATATACTCAAATGTAGCTGTTTTTCTGTAATGCAAGCTTTATTCACATTGCATCATGGTCTGTTGACTCAGTAAATTATTGTCATGTATCACTTGGAAAACATTAATCAGCTCTCTTTTATTTGAAGGAACTGACATCGAAAATAACTGTCCTCTAACTTCAATAGACATAAAAAACAAAACTAAAAAATAACAAAATGGTCTCTTCACATACAAAGGATCCAACTTACCGATCGGGGTTGTCTGAAGCACAAACGGAGTCAATCAGCCCCACATCAAGAGTTCCCTGAGGGGATGTAAGGAGAACAAATCAAAAAATGAGTTAATGTTACACGATCGCTTCTACAGTGATTACAAAGTTGTCTAATTTAACACAAAAAAACATTAATTTAGCATAATGCAATGAAGTTGGATGAAGAGATATTTTGCATATCGTGCAGTTCAAGACATAAAAAAGTGTTGCAAACTAAATTGAGTTATCACTTTTTCCTTCTGCTCCACTACATTTAACTGGGGAAATATTCTACCTTTAATTCCAGCAAATCCATCTGAAAGCTTACGTTATTTTTTACATTTTCAGATTTTTGCAGGAGTAATAATGATCAATTGATATTATATTTAATACTATAACAGCAAAAGATGGCATTTTCAGTGCTTTTACTTTTAGGGTTTAAAACTATTTAAACTTTATAATAACTTAATTAAGTACTTCATTAGTACTTTTACTTAAGCAAAGAATCCGAATACTTTCTCCACCAACGCTTAAAAAAATGAAAGTTGTAAAGTTATTGTGATCTTGTGTTTAGATACTGACCACAGCGTTCTTTGGGTTGGCCTGTTCATGGGACATCTCCATTAGCTGCTCAGGAGTGCACACACGGACCATACTTAGGACCTTAAACCATCCACTGCAAAGAAAGACAGTTCCTCTGTTAGAGTACTCTAATCTAGAGTATATGAATCTACTCATATGAAAACAGTAACTTGTAGCTCATGTCTTCTCCACACCTTGCATCCTCTGGTGACTCAGCAAACACCTGGTAGGTCCTCTCCTCCGTCACTATGTTCAAGGCGTTCTCCTTTTCATGATTGTCCACGATCTCCCTGTTTATTACACAATCAGTTAATGCGTCATCTGAGAAACACTGAATAAGATAGCGTGTTTGTGGTGTTTTTTTCTCAAATTTTATGTTGTGTTTTTTTAGCTTCCTCGAGATCGTACTTGGCAGCTCTGATGTCAATGGTTCCCTTCAGCTTCTCCTCGCTGTCGTTGTCGTAGTACATCAGTTTGTTGTCCCTCAGGACAAACCAGCGCATCTTCCAGTTTCTGAGGCAGAAAGGGACACAATGAAAACGAAGGCCACGACAGTCGACTAGAGTATTAGAAATGTGACAACATTAAGGAAACATATTGGACATAATTTCTAACTGAATTAGAATGACATGTTGGATGCAAGTATTCACAAAATCTCAGTTGTGTAGTTTAAAAGCTGTACTTAACGTTTTGTAATTACCTTTTTGATTGTTAAGTAATTTCTTTCTTTAAATGTATTTATTATTATTATTTTTAGAACATTGTGTGTAGGGTTATGATTAAACTATACAAAAACAGAAAAAAGCATTAGACAATACTTTAAACCTCCAACTGTTTACTAAAAAACTAAAATTTCGGTAAATTCATAGTGCATCAGCAATATGTGTGACACTGACTTCTTTCAGCATGGCAGAGCGTTCAAAGCTTTGGGGTAAACATACACATGAACACCTCAACAGAACATACAGACATACTCATTCAAGACAGATGGTACCTCACATACTTTACTTTCTTCAATGTGCAAGACAATCTTTTTAACAATCCAGCTCCCTAGCCAAACGGTTTATTTCATGCACTACGTTATTGGCCTTTATGTGAAAATTACAACAGTTTTTAAAGCATTGCTTTTCGTAAGATGATTGTGCATTTTAAACTGACTGTAAAAGTGTGTGGCTGACCTTATTAACCCATGCATCACAGCATAATCATTCAATTTCCTTTGATTAGCATGCAGGTTTCACTCAGTAACAACTACAACAACCTCCGTGAGAGAGTGGAGAGGCCTCCTCCCTTCTTGTACAGCCAGCCAGACTTGAGAGACTCCTGCTTGGACCGGAACCACATGAAGGTTTCGTCCTTCAGCACGCACCAGCGTCTCCTCCATGGGATCATCAGACCAGCTGAGGGAGCAGAGATTGACACGGTAGAACTCAAAAAGTGGAGATGGTTTAACTTCAAAACTAGGATAGCCGTTAATACGGTCATACAATATAGTACCCACCCTTCATGTAGAGGTAGCCATGGAAATATGGCGGTCCATTTCCATTAAACAAGGTCACTCTGCCATTGCCCGTCACTTCTTCATCAGTGTCCATCATGCCATCATGTTCATCGTCACTGTCTGCATACTGCAACATCAAACAAAAGGACCAGTTAGTTTTTTTGAATTTTTTTAATGAAAAACGGACCAAAAACTTTTACAAAAAAAGTACAAACAGTACAACAAAATGACCAGATTTATACACAATATTGAGTAAAATTCCAAAAAGTGTAAATTGTTTCGCTGTTTAGCTGCTCATACATATCTGCGTGCACGCGTGTGGTGGTGATGATGCGTGTGAGTGTGTCTCCTCACAGAGTCTGAGCTGCCTCTGTAGGACTCCATGCTGGCGTTGGTGCACGTGGACTTCCGCGGGTGCTCGTCGTCCGTCGGGGCGGCGCTCCCCCGGTTGCTCCCGGACACGGAGCTGTCGTCTCCCGCGGTGACCGAGCCCTCCTCCTCCTCCTGGTCGTAATCCGACTCGGTGTCGGCCGGCATGCTGTAGATGGGCTCCTCCCCGTCCCCCAGGCTCTCCACCATGCTCACCTCCCTCTCCTCTTTCTTCTCCTCTCCTGTGGGAGGCGGAGGTGGGGCCAGCCCGGGTGGAGGAGGAGGGACAGAGCAGGAGCCATCTCCAGGTGAAGGGAGGGGAGGAGGGGGCGGAGGAGCAGGTATCCCAGCAACAGGCACGCCGTCCACGTGCAGAGGAGGAGGCGCAGGAGGCACCGTGCCCTCCGCAAAGGCAGGCGGCGGAGGAGGGAGGTGAGCGAATATCTCCTGATCCAAAGGAGCGTCTGTCTCCGCGGGAGGAGGGAAGTCAGGCAGAGGGATGCACTCATCCTCAGCATGAAAGCCCTCGTCTACCTCCTCCTCTTTGGACGCTCCTCTGGTGGCGGCGCTCGCCGCTTTGGGAGCTTTGGGAGCTTTGGGAGCCTCTGCGGCGGGCTTCTCTGCGGCCGCTCCCAGGGAAGGATCCACCACGCCACTGAAGTTGAGGAGGTCGATGAGCTCTGTGGCCTTCCGCGAAGCCTCCTTCTTCATGCGTTTGATCTCGGCGTCGCGCCGCAGCTGCAGTTCCTGCTTGGAGGACTCACACAGCTGGGACACCTCGTCCTCTCTCTTCTTCTGCAGGCGCTCGATCTCTCGCTCCAGCTGCAGGATCTCCTCCATCTGCAGGGCCTCGTCCTAGAGGGGAAGAGAGCAGAGGAAAGGAGTGCTATCAAAGAAGCTGAGGAAAATAAACAGTGACTGCTTGGTTAAATTTTTTAAGTTTTTTATCTGTATTTGAAAAATAAAATTGTACCGAAGGATCGTCAGTTGCCTCTGATGAATTTGCCTTTGTCTCTCCTCCGACAGCCGCTTCTTCCTGCTCCCCATCGCCCGGCGTCTTCTTCTCTCCGTCCTCTTTCTTCTTCTCTTCCTCCTCCCTCTTCACCTTCTCCGCTCTGAGCTTTCGAACCCGGGTGCGCGCCACCTGACCTCGCCGGTGCCTCTGCAGCACCAGCGCCGCCTTGCGCTGCTTGACGAAGCGTCTGTGTTGGATGTGCTTTCTGAAGTGTTTCTGGAGGGTGACCACGCTGGTTCGCACACGCTTGAAGTGCTTTCTGTGAAAAGAAAAAAAACAAAAAACATAATACAAAGTGACCAAGAACCAGCACACATACCTTTTGTAACCGTCATAGAGGTACAACTGTGTACGTGAATGCCAAATGAAATGTCAGTTCCTATTTGGAGGGTCTTACTTGGCAGAAAAGGTGAGTAGGTGGGCTCGGATGATCATGGCAGCTTTGCGTCGGAGTTCATCCCTGTCTTTCTCTATACACTGCTCCAGAGACTCCTTCAGAAACACCTGCAGAACAAGGGTGAAGGGTTACCAGGGGGACGTACACAAATCAAATGATAGATAATGTTAATCACGGATATTCACCTGCCGGTTTTGTTTCAAAACTTCTTTGATATCTATCATGATAGCTTGAGTCTTAAAGGGTTGTTGCCAAAAACTCATTTTACCTTGGTCTTGCCCAACTGCCACTCTTTCTTGGTCTTGTCATATTTGGTTAGAATGTCTGTGCTCCGCTTCTTATCGTCTCCTGCTAGTGCCTTGTCTTTCCAAATGATCTTATACCTGGCAGGCATAGAAGAAGGAAGACAACATGTGATAGACAACATGAGAGAGAGAGAGAGAGAGAGAGAGAGAGAGAGAGAGAGATATGGGAAACATCACAGGGAGGGTGACACACAGAGATACTGACCGTGAGAAGAAATCTTTGAAGGTCCTGCGGACAGGGAACCCAGCCCGACGGATCTTCACAGTCTCCAACATCCCAGAATACCTCAGCTGGTTCAGAACGACCGCTGGGTCAAACACACTGGGATTCTACGAGAACAATGACAAAGGATTATTTAACATTAAAATATACAATACTTAAACAGTTGATCGAAATCTCACTGATACAGAAACAGACTGACCTTTTCCATGTTGGGTTTAATGCAGCGAATGAAGAAAGGGTTGGATACGCTGAGAGTGGCCATGAGAGAGTGGAGGGAGTCCTGAGGAGCCGGAGAAAGAAGATTCATTTTCTTATGCCTTTTGAATGGCAGTGACCACATTTTACCGAGCACAGGACATTTGAAGGTGAAATATGACGGCCATTTTTGCTCATATCTGACATACTTAAGAAGACTAAGCCTTTCCTTTTATCCAGAAGTATTCTCTCAGTTCTCTGTGGCACTGACCTACACGCCTTGTAATGAGTCGCCTGTAATGTTGGGTATCAAATAATCTCAAGCATCACTCACCCTGAACTGGGAGCTCACGGTGGGTTTGCGTCGGGCTGTTCCCATCTTCTCCTCATTGTTTCTGCTGCCGACCTTCTCGAACAAGTCATAGATGAAGTCCAGTCTGAGAGGATAGAGAAAGGCCGTGGGATTACACACCTACATACTGTATAATGAAGTTTATGTCATCTGAAAAATGGCCTTGATCAACAAGAAAAAAAGTGTAATGTGAAAATCCACTGGAGCTGATATAGAAAAATACTAAGCAAAGTATTAACTGTTTCCCTCTAGTGTTTGTATAACTCACATTAATTTGCTTGCAGGAGATTTTAGATGAGTATTTGCAGTGCTTTGAGGGATTAAATGGCCTCCAGACCTGTTTGGTTCTTTCAGATATGGTCAGAAATGCATTTCTACAGGTTTTCATTCCCTGAAAAGTTGACTATAAAGTCAAGATTGTAACAATGGCAGTTGGATACTCGTCATTTTAAGGGTATTGCTCAATACAATCTCAAACTTGTTTCAGTCCTCATGGTTAACTATTTTTGAGTGTGTCTGAATGTCTTGCCTGCTGTCTTTGAGCATGTTCAAGATGTCGTCTCTGAAGGTGTCTCTGTTCTTCTCCAGGATCCCTTTTGCATCGTACAGGACCTGAGCAAAACAAATTATTCGTCAATCTCCCAGATTTCCGCACAATAACGGTTGACATGAAGGGATTGAAGTATGTGTAACTAACTCACCTCTCCGGCGTAATGTTTGATACCGAACTGATGGTCAGCAAGTCTGGGCTTGGCGTAGTAAGGGTTTGTCTGCAGAAAAACAGAAAAAAATAGCACAAAAAAAAACAATAAATTGTGATGTTGAATTACCAGCACACAGCACATTTTCTGAACAACGCACGCAGTTTTCTGCAAGCAAATAACTCACAGAGTGTCTGCTGTGCAGCTTCTCCAGCAGAGTGAAGTCTGTTCCTTTGGGGAATCGACTCTCTTCATTCACCAGAGCCAACAAGCCAAGTTTCTAAGTGTGAGAGAGAGAGAGAGAGAGAGAGGGGGAAAAAATTTAAAGAAAAAAAAACATCATGTTATTGCATCAGCTTTATCAAATCAGCACCACTTTCTTAGACATCCAGTCCATCATAATCAGATCGGCCTCCAGAGAGCGTCTAGGGCAGGCGTCCAACGCGGCTATTAACTGACAGCAAAGTAGCTTTTGTTTCAAATTACTTCTTCAACCCCACTTTGGCTGTGAGTAGATTGTAAAGAAGTACATCTTTATCTTATAGTAATTACACCAACATTGCATGGAAATAATGGAAGATTAGGTTGGAAACATTTGCTGCACCAACAGACATTATTAGACTTTATATATATAGCACTTTATAGGCGTTACGAATTATGAAGAATCAATTCCCTACCTTCTCTATAAGGTCCAGACACTCTGCGTTGTCCATCCAGTCTATGGCGTCCCACTGGACACCTTCCCTGTGGAGAGTAAAAGCAAACAATTACACTGATGTTCGGTAAACTGAAATATAAACTGGTTAAAAACAGAAACTTGTATAAAATCTTTGCATAAAAAGTGATTGAAACAACAAATGAAAAGGAGTAAAGAAACCAAAATCATGAAAAACAATATTTCTGGAGACAGAATTGCATTATTTGCAGATTATTGTTTGGACCCAATGTTTGTTTTTAAAGTAGATTTTTTCCCGTTTTTTATAGTTTATTGTTTACTAAGTTAACTCACTAACAATGTAACCCGATATGTTAGTATACTGTAGATATACTGGATGTAGAAATGCACCTGTTGTACTCAAGCTGCTCCAGGGAGAAGATGTGCTTGTTGAAGTACTCCTGGAGTTTCTCGTTGGCGTAGTTGATGTTAAACTGCTCAAACCGATTGACCTGGAAGCAGAGACACAAATCTATATCTACACAGATCTGACTTCGACCTGCTGGTATTTAGAGAGAAAACATCTCAAAGCACTTACCTCAAAGTTCTCAAAGCCAAAGATGTCGAGGATTCCAATGGATTTGAAGTTTTCCTTCCCCTTGATCTTCTGATTGATCTTGAGGATGATCCAGGAGAAACACTGGGAATATAGCGCCATGGCAACAGAGTCCCGGGAATCCACCGCCTGCAGCGATGAGGAGGAACGACCGAGGGAGTGATTGAGTGAGTGAAAAGGCCAAGATCAATCAAGACGGGAACAATAAATGTGTGTGTGTGTGTGTGTGTGTGTGTGTGTGTGTGTGTGTGTGTGTGTGTGTGTGTGTGTGTGTGTGTGTGTGCGTGTGCGTGTGCGTGTGCGTGTGCGTGTCCGTGTGTGTGTGTGTGTGTGTGTGTATGTGTGTGTGTGTGTGTGCTGACCTGCTCTATAGTGAGCGGGGAGCAGATTTCTTCTCCTCTGAGGATTATGGAGCGCTGAGTCAGGACTTCAGACAGCTGGAAGGTGTCCAGGCCCAGCAGCTCGCTGGCATTAGTGGCCACTGGAAGACGGATAAAGTGGAGTTACACTTCAACATTCTAAAGTTTGTTTTACTATTTATTACATCACTTAACGCGTGCAACAACTGACCTTGCTTGGTGGTGATCTGGGCTCCTCCTGCAGTCATGAACTCCATGTTTCCCAGCTGTAGGACTCCTGAAAGCAGCTTGAACATGTCCCTTATCTCCTCCTCTGAGAACTCCAGCACCTTCAGGGCCTCCTACGCAGAGGAAAAGCACAGAACAAAGAGATTAGGTGCTAATTGCAGGAAAAGGTTCAGTCATCATCTCAGTGAGAATAGGAGAAAATGAAAAGGATTAGGATGTGTTTTCAGATTTTTCCACTATGTGCACACATACAGAGGAGACTCAAAATCTAGGATGGAGTGCAAATGATTTCTTTCTGTGTTTTTTTATGTTATGTATGTAAAAAAGTAATTTGCAGGCTGCAAACATCCCTATAGGATTTGAAATTAGACCTCTAAATCGGTTATTCATGGATAAAACACCCACTTTCAGATTGCAGTTTTTGTCCTTCTGGATGCCTTTGTGGTCATTCATATTTGGGGGATCTGTTTATTTCCTGCTAACAAATAGACTAACAGGAATAAAAAGCAACCTCCTCGGTAGGGCAGGGATTACCATGATCGTGTTGGAAGGTCAGAAAACCACAATGTGGCTGATTTAAACATACAATACAGACACTTTTTAATTTGATAGTTTAAAACTCTGATCTAGACAAAGACTGGACATGGGGAGAAGACAGAGTATATATAGCTGTACTGACCATGACACTGTTAAACAGTTCTTTGTCATTTAGGCTCTTGTCCTTCATACATCCCGATTGGTTGAGGTAGTGGAACGATTCGGGAGGGTCCTCCAGGAAGTATTGGCCTGATAAGAGGAAATTAATATAATGTCAGTGAGACAGTGGGAGAGACGCACGCCAAGAAGCGTCACTGCCCCATGTAGATGTAGTCTGTTTGTAACTGTACATTGAATTATGAATGTTTGAATATTTGAACATTTCTATGCTTCGGCTCACTTTTATGCTCCTTGTTAGCTCCTGCCAGAAGAGCGTAGAAGATGTGGTAGTTTCGTTCTCCGGGGTTTTGTCGTACCACTCGGTTCTGCAAAATAATACATTTTAAATAAATGCACCAAAGCCATTATTAACATTTTATTATGACTCGCAATGTAAAACTGACGATCAATCCTATTAATCCAATTAATTTTTAAGTTGTTATGACCAGGCTGAGGCAGACTTCTTCTCACCTTTTCCAGTAAATCTGAGAGGTAAGAGTCAAGGAAACAACAATTGTTCACAAATATACTCCTTAAGCAAACCTTTTCCTTTGAAAAAAGCTGATACGAATTCTGGTACATCTGATACAAATATACTTATTTGGTATATCAATTTAAGGATACAGTCGTAGACACAGCCTCCCTGGATGTTGCCGCCCTCAGAGAAGTGGAGTTGGATGAATTTCCCAAAGCGACTGGAGTTGTTATTGTAAACAGTCTTAGCATTCCCAAACGCTTCCATGATGGGACTGGAAAAACACTTGCAGTTAGAGCATTCTGTCATGCCTGCATCAATCACTGTGAGGTGCAGAGCTTATTAATTATATGTTTCTCCAAAAGAAACATTGTTTTACTGGATTCTACTTTTCAATGGATATCTGACTGAGAAAGCATTTTCCAGCAATAGATTACGTAAAAAAAAAAACAAGATTACAACATTCTATTTTTACTATGGGAGTTGACCATACTCCCCCTGTGACCATTGTATGTTCTACGTTGTACAGGCCATGGTGGCAAACCAGTTTCCCCGTTGGGGATCAATAAAGTAAATCCAATACAATACAATACAATACAATTCATTGCTCATTGGAACTTTTGGCTGCAGACTTGAGACTTATGATTTAGGTTTAATTTTATATGACTCCCTAAAGGCTAGTCTTGATTTAAGATTTGAAAACAAAATCTTTCAAGTCAAGTGTTAACCTGCCAAAATACTCGAACAGTAACAAATGTGGAGCATTTCAAATTTTTACATCTCATCTGTACCTGCTCTGCACAATGGCCTGCTCCACCCGTGTAGATTTCTCTGATGGAACACTCCCGGTTGACTTCTGGCTCATCACAGACAGGAACTGCAGCAACAGCTTAGTGCTCTCTGTCTTCCCTGCCCCCGATTCACCACTGGAGTCCACATAAAAGACGTACACACACACACACACACACACACACACACACACACACACACAAACACAATCTAATTAAGTGCACCGTGACCTTCTCTGACATTCCCATATTTCACACTGGTCTGGTCGTTAAATTGATACTGAGGTTCGATAGCTTCAGAGACGTTGCTTTAGCTCTGAGTCTGAAAGCATGACAAGAAGTCCAAACCAACACGATCAAGACAGTTAGCCCAGGAGGGGTTAACCAACATCAGTGGGTTTGTGAGTTTTTTATTTTTTACTATTAGGGATACCGCTCATTCATGTCCAACACCAAGGCAGATGTCATATCTATAGTAATTCCTCCTCCAGTCCATCATCAGACAAAATATAGGATATCAGAAATAGATGACTGACAGATGTGCAACCGCAATGATTCAAGGTACACCTTCTAATTTACTGTAAATGAGATACCGGCATGGTAGAAACTAACCTGATGAGGACACACTGACTGTCATGGCGTTTCCAGATGCAACGGTAGCATTCATTGGCCACGGCGAAGATGTGTGGAGGGAGCTCCCCTATATGGTGCTTGGAGTACAGGTCCACCCTCTCTGGGTCATACAGACCTGGGATCTGCTTGTAGGGGTTGACGGCCGCCAGGATGCTGCCGATATTAGTCTGAAAAACAGTCAAGAAGTGACGCTTCAGGTTTGTTCTCTTTATCATTTCCTTTAGCTTTGTGTATCTTATTTTGTTGTAATATTTTTCCTCTCATCTCTGTTTAGAATATACAGACATGAACATGCAAAGGCGCCACTAACATACAGTACGCAACAACAAGCTTTCAGGAACAGTCTTGTGCTGACATTGATCAGACATTGATGGATCGGAGGATAAGCGAACACAGAAGGCTGGAGATCTGAGAGTGGGAGTGACGAGTGACAAGGTATCGTGTTTTTTGGTTTTGTTTTGGAAAGGCTGAGGTTAAATCAGAGAGATGATGGATTTTCATTCTGAGCTGTTTATGCTGAAACAGTCACACCACTTCCTATCCTCCGGCACTAAAAACCTTCAGGTCAGCATGCCTTACATCGTGTCATATTTCCCTGTCGGTGCATTTCGTGTTCTACTACATACATATCAAACCATGCTGAAGGACACGGACACACTTGAACACACAAGCACACAGTGACACAGAAAGCTGACCCCTCACATTGTAAATTCTTATGATCAGTTTAAGGGAAATCCCTATATGGACAATATTTCATCATCTAGATCAGCTTTCATTGGTCCGTTGTCTGGTAATCTTTCAGGTTTACAGGTTTTCAGTCCTTTCGAAACCTCTGACTTTCAACGCGCAATCAATGTGTGATCAAAATTTACCATTATTTGGTCTTGGTCATAATTAATTCCTAACAATATCCATCTTATAACCACAAACATAGACTTTGGTATTTTAAAAGTAATCAGTTGTCATGACTGAGTGAGATTTATTACTAAAACCATTCACTTTGTTGGTTGCACTGCAAACAGACAGACAATTTCTTCCTTCGCTCTATGCCTATTCCCGACATGGGTCTGTTAAGATGTGTGTTTCTATTTACAGTAAAGCCTCATATAGCAAAAATTACTGGAAAAGGGAGTATTACATGTATCTGTCTGAATGCACTTACATAGATGTTATCCTTCTTGTAGCGCTGGTAAAGGTTGTACATGATGGCGGCCTCGTGTAAATCGGCCAGCGCTGACATGTCCTCCACCCCGTCGATGCTGGACTGGTGCATGGCTGACACCCGCTCCCTGGTGACCTCGGCCGTTGGTATGTACAACACCTGGAAAACGACAAGACAGAAAGACAAAGTCACTCATTATCCCTCTCAAAATTTGTTGAATTACATGTGTTTTATCGTAATGAAAGGTTGTAATATCCCCGTTTTTGTGCACATTTACTTCAACCATACTCAAGAATTTTACAAAAACAAGGTAGGAAGCTCTACTTGGATCTGACAACTTTGTAAACAACTGCAGGTTCTCCTGGTGGAGGGTCACCCATGTCCCCAAGAAGGGGAATAAAATCAAAAAAATCAAGGCACATGCAATGACGTATAATGATTCACTTTTACTTTTACATAAGAGGCCCAGAATAGGTATTGAAAATGTTTAACCTGTCTTCATTATTGGCCATAAAACAGTGGCTGGACAAAAAAAAAGTGCCATTAGAAGTTCAGAACATGAACTGGGAATAAGATGTTTGATAAAGTTGGAACCAGCAAGTTGAGCTTTTCTTGACTTATCACAGGCATTAAGGAAAACCTTTTATTCTCTTCTCGAAAAAAGAGAGTTAGCTTAGCTTAGCACCTTCTGAAATGAGCTGGACTATTTCTCTTTGAACACAAAACCCCCATAAAAATGATACTTGTCGTTATTAAAAGTAACTTCTTATAAAATATCAGACACAATGTGATAATTAGAAAGGGGTTGGTGGGTTTATTTTGTCACATTGGGACAGAGCCAGGTTAGCTGTTTCCCTCTGATTCCAGTCTTTATGGTAAGGTCAGCTAACCGGCTGCAGACTGTAGCTTCAAATGTACAATATACATACATGATAGTATTAGTGGACATAAACAGTATATTAAGAGCTGGTAACTGCTGCTGACTGGAAAAACAAGGTATCTCATTCAGAGGAAGCCAATGCGTTCACACACAGCTTCAAAAGAAGATGCCAACATTGCCATGGTCTCTCTATTTTTTAGCATGAGCTGCTCATTGTGATGCAACATGCCGAAAGTCCACATAATGAGAAATACGGAGCTACATGGCTATTTTTCTGAACACAGCCCGATCCCATCTATGTCTTCTGTCACCATGGTAACTGGAGAGTATAGGGGGGCAACATGGATAAAAGAAGCAAAAGACTAAGAAGAAGAAGAAGAAGAAGAAGAAGAAGAAGAAGAAGAAGAAGAAGAAGAAGAAGAAGAAGAAGAAGAAGAAGAAGAAGAAGAAGAAGAAGAAGAAGAAAAGGAGGAGGAGCAGGAGAGGATGAGAGACAGTGGGCACAGTTCTAGTCTGACAGGACGTGACAGGTGAAAGCAGCTTGGCGTGTATTCATGTCGCACACACATACTACGCTACTACTCACAGTCCATGCATGTCTGGACAGGACATAATTGTCAGTCTATTACAGCATAAAGATTTTTCATTCATTCCAGACAAATCAACTTGTCTAAGAATAGAAACCGCCAGCCTTTTAAAATACCGGGTCACTATTATGTCAGCTCAGAGACTCACAGATTCACCCTCTGTGTATGTGTGTGTGTGTGTGTGTGTGTGTGTGTGTGTGTGTGTGTGTGTGTGTGTGTGTGTGTGCGTATGTGCGTGCGTGCGTGCGTGTGTGTGCGTGTGTGTGTGTGTGTGTGTGTGTGTGTGCGTGCGTGTGTGTGTGTGTGTGTGTGTGTGTGTTGCTGTAGCAGATGTGTTGGAAGTATATGTTGAGAGAGGGGCCGCGCTGTTGGCATTCAAACATCCTGCTCTTAAATAAATCTATTTCACTCCAGTAACGCTGCCTTCCACTGCACAAAGCTGTTGCGTGCAGACAAACAACGGAGATCGGACTGGCTCACATTGTTTGCCAACTTGTCTGCAAGTAGGCCTAAAACGTAGAATGAATAAAAGTCCATTCTACGTAATGCAGTTTGTGCTCTCACGCTCTGTAGAAGTCCAGACGTCGTGTTAATTCTCATGTCGGTCTAACCCACCGCTAACCTTTTCCCGCAGTCACTCAGCTGTGATGAAATGACCCAATTATCTCTCGTCTTCCATTAGAGAGAGCATAACTCATGTGTATTTCATTGCCTAAAAGCTCTTACCATCTTCACCATGACCCCACTTGGTCCACTTGACTCGTTGTCCTCACCTTTTACAACTGTGCTGCTCAATCAGGGCACTGACAGGTTGTTATCCTTGGACAATTACACACATATTACAGCCAGGGTCGATATCAACGGAATATATATATAAGAAGTCCTTGACAGAAATATTTCTTCATTTAATCTATTAACAACTTTGAAAAAAACAACCACTGTGTGCGCTACCTGCTTGGCACTCAACAGCAGGCTGAGCAGACACAGGAAGCAACTAGCCAGAGATCATTAAAGGAGCTTTTAGCAGCTATATTCCAGTTGGTCGAGAAACAAAACAGGGCCAAAAAAAAAGCGAGTGAGTAATGTACTCCAGACAGGGACCCAAACACGACTCCAAATGCATATTTATGTTGCTCTGTGTCTGCTTGATGTGGATATATGCAGCTGTTTGCTGATTAGTTGATGATATGTCAGTGTTGTGTTCTTTTTCAAGACACCGATAATCAGTTAATTAGTGTAACTTCATGCTGTTCTCAACCTTTAATGATGAGTCGGGGGCCCCAGCATCTTTTACATTTTCATACACATGTTTACGTGCGTATGTTAATGTACTTTTTGTGTGTGTGATGTGCAAAGGAGACATGCTTTTCCGAGTGATGAGACGCATTAAAATGCCTGTTAGTCGTGGCCTGGACAACATGCATCTCTTATTAGCTGTTTTACAACGAGGAACTGTTCCTGTGAGAACAGAAATTTGATATACAAAAATAGTTTTAAATAAGGCTTTTCTCTCCCTCTCTCTCTACCCCTTTTCTCCGAGTACTTGCCCTGTCAAATCTTTCTCTCCAACTCTCGCTGTCTGAGTGCCTTCAAGTCTCAAACGTCACTTCTCAGTCTCTCTCATTTTGCTTTCTCTTTGTAAGCCACTCTTCTTTCATCCCTTCCCCCTCTTTTGTCATTTGCCTCTTTTTTCTCTCTGTTCTCTCTGGCTCATCCTCCCTCACATCGTCCCACTCTTCATTAAATTACCCATCTCGCACTGCATTCCCCACATTTCCACCTCTGCAACCTCCTTTTTTCGTCTTACATTTTTTCTCTTTTTATTGCTGGTTTCTTTTCGTAGCATAGATGTGTCTTTCTGCCTCATCTTTATCTTTCTCCCTGTGCACGCCCTCACGCAGACACACTTTAAACGTCTAAATGGCTCAATCTGAGCCCCCCTTCCTGTAATTATAGCTTTACTGTGAGCCAATTCAATCAGAAAGTCAAGTATGCCTTGTAAATTATAGTGGGACAGAAGATACGGCTTCACACACACACACACACACACACACACACACACACACACACACACACACACTAACAACAGCACGTGTTAATGCAAGGAAGGACAGTTAGACTATGGACAATAAGAACACTTAATAATGGTTTTATTGTACACATAGGCATTTTTGTTTGTTTTGAAACCCTAACCTTCAATATGAATGTTATTATTATTTAGATGTAAATTCAGGTTTACGGATTCAAGGTCATAGAGATCACAGACTTGCAAGAGAAACGTTTTTAGTGTCTTCAAAGATAAACTATTTGTCTTGTAGTTCATTGCTTATGTCTTTCAACCTCCATGCCCACAGTCTCTCTGTAGCTTTCTACTATCAATGGATATATGGCATCATCTGGATGATTTTCTCAGCTCCATCCGGAGTCACAGAATACATTAACCACCTAAGTGTTTTCTAAGTACCACTCCTCATGATGATTGCACAAAATATGTGCAGTGTCCCTTTAAAAAGAAAAAAAATATCTGCATCGGTGGTCTCTCTGAAAAAAGAAAATCCATGCACATTAAACAATAAGATTAAAGCAAATACATGTTTGGGCTGCAGCTTTGGGTTTTTCACAATTGCCTCTAATGCCAAAGCTGCTTTCAAATATGAAGTCCTTAAACAGCAGATAAAGAATAAAGAGATGTTGAGGGGAAAACCCAATGGGACAACCCAGATGCAGACGATTCAGAGAGAGTGGATGCTGCGCTGTGAGAAAGTGTGTCAACGCTGAAATAAACTGAATACTGTTCTGGAACTGAAATTCAACGCAGCTGAAGTGGAAGGGGGAAAGAAAGGTTTCAGCAAACGTACTCTTCTTCCATTGCCCTCTGGTGGGTTTTTAATTCACATGCGCAAACATGTAGGCTATTGTATGAGAAGCACACACACCCACGCACACACACCACTACCCAGAGTCTTAAATGGGATGCTTTGTATTTAATAATTCATAATTGGAGGAAGAACAGTAGAAAGACATGGAAATAATGAGAGAAAAACACTAAGAGAGAAATACCGACATACGTAGACTAAAAGAAAGAGAGACAGAACTAATAAGAGCAATGTAAAAAGGAGATGACTACTGCAGTGCATCTCTCTCACTTTTGGACATGAATTGCGAGAGAGGAAGCTTCTTAAAGGATAAGGCTGGTGTCAAACTGAATTTTTCCTATGCCCAAAAACCAACAAAACATTAGTCTGTCCCCTAAATACTCTCCAACTTCTTTAGCTAGTCTGTGCCATTCACCCGAAAATAAAACCATTACTGAAGATATTATCTATATAGGAAAGGGTTCACAAATATCAGAAATATAATTTTCTTTATCAAATGTTTTTTTTAAATTTCCTCAACTAGCTCTTCACTCAAACAGGAGTAATACTGCCTTTGTGTATGACAATTTTCAGCTGTGGATTAACGCACCATAGTGAAAGTAGGTCTACTTTCAGCAAGTGGGTGGTGTATGTGGGATTGACTTAAAAGTAGACACAAAGGGTCTATTTTGACCAACAAAAACATACATGTTACAGTAGTAAAGATAAATAACCAAAATTAGCACATGCTAACACTCTAAACGATGGTAACCAACTTAAACATTATAGCTAACATTGGATTGTTTGCATCCTGTCAGCATTTAGATCCATGAACTACAGTACCTTAATACTAACGGAGCTGCTAGCATTGCTGTAGATTTACTAATGGATGAACAAAGGAACCAGCAATATTATATTTCGATACGTGTTGGTGGGATTTGGTTGACAAGAGATTTGTTGACAATATTTACACGCGTTGCATTGTGACCGTGCTTTCTTCGCGCTAATCTCATAGCCTATGGAGCGGTCCTCCGGTAAAGCCCTCTGATGTCTGAAGCTGCTTAGCATGATTCAGGATGAGAGCCAGGAGAGACAAGCCTCTTCATCTGACTTCACATATTATCAGCAGCCCGAGTGAAGAGAGGGGGCGAGAGAGATGGAGAGGGAGAAAGCTGTGGGCACAGTGACCTATATATTCTGCAGACCTCTTTTCAGTGCAAGGATCACACAGCTACCATACACACCTGGATCGCTCCGAGTCCTTACTGACCTTGGTTTAAACCTGGCAGACATCAATAGGTCAGATTAGGAATGGGGAGGATGTATTTTGTGGTATTCGAGTATATTAGAAGCAAAATGAGCAGCTGTGTAGAGAGCAGTGCCGGGCAAGTCACTATGTCTTTAACATTTGTCATTTGTCAACATTACTGAGAACAGCTTTGAGTTGATGAATCAACATTAAAAAAGAGAAAATGCTACATTGAAGTATAATCATCATTCAACATATATTGTTTCCATTCAGCTCGCTCAAAGTTGCATGTACATGAAAAATGTAACAGTACAGCTTGAAAAGGAGGAGAGGTTAACAGGCTTTCAATCTGTTCATGCATTCTCTGCCCTACAGCACCCATGCACAACTCCTGTTATATGTCTTAGTCTTTTAGGATTACTTAAAAAAGTTCACAGATAAGGGATACTGCAGTGAGACAGGGAAGGTGAGAGACAAACAGGAAAACATATCAGTGTTTTTGTGTGCCAGTTTGACAGATCCAAGTTAATCTCATTATGTGATACTAAGCGAATGAGTAACCACGGGGTCCTCCGAGGGTTATAAACTAGGAAACTGTGAAGAGGAATGTGGGTCAGGAGGATAGCACTCCCAAATTAGACAAAAATAAGTTGCATTTCTGCACTTATCATTAGGTGCATTTGACAGAGTGTGTGACTGTATTTTTTGCATGTGCATGTGTACTTGAGTCATTTTATGGTTGCACAAGGAGTAAGGCAGCCCTGCAGCATGTTCTGCATGCTCGCGTGAGCACTCGCCACGGCTTTCACGCTAGCGACAGAAATCCAGGTCACATTACACACACTGGCCATAACTCATCCCTACTGTAACCTGTGTGTGTGTGTGTGTGTGTGTGTGTGTGTGTGTGTGTGTGTGTGTGTGTGTGTGTGTGTGTGTGTGTGTGTGTGTGTGTGTGTGTGTGTGTGTGTGTATGTGTGTGTGTTTTGTTTGTTTGTTTGTTTGTTTGTGTATATGTAGAAATACAAGTGTGAGTATTTATTCCTTGTTCCTAATTGATCAACTTGATTACTCTCTTGATTAATCATTGTGTCTTTAAAATGTCCATTATGTTAATGTGTTCAAGCTGCCTGTTATGTCCAACTAACATTCAAAGGTTAATCCGAGAACATACATTTTTAACGTGCAACATTCAGTTTGTTTCCTGCTTAAATCTGCCATCAGTAAATTATTAATAATACAATAACATCTTATACGCCAGTAGGAGATCTGTCTAATCAGGGTCACTGTGAAACTACCTGTTCATTACATTATCCTAATACCATCTATTTGCTCTACTGAATATTTATCTTTATCCGGTTCTTTGCTGACCCAGTTCCTCCACAGGTTCATTAAAATTTCATCTAATCTATTGTAATCTATTCATATTGTCTATGCATTGAGCTGAACAGACTTAGGGAAGAAAACAAACCTTGGATCATGGACGAGCTATTTGAACATCATCCAAGGTATGACCAATCCAGTGAGATTGGTTTTAGCTGTTTGGTTTTAACGGTGAACGGTTTACTTGAGGGAGGATTTCTGGCTTATTTGCTTCCAGTGCTCCTCTGGACCAGGTTATGGAAAATTGATTAATCACTGCATCACTGTCAAAAAGGGTCTGTGATCGATAAGGTCTGACAAAAGACATTTGAGTTTGAAAAATGATTTAGGACTCAAACTTGAACTTGTCTACCTTGAGATTTACTGTAGATGCCAACTGTCTTCTACACTATAACATCGCTGTGGTATCATGTTAAAAAACAATTGAAAGATACAAACTACAGTTAACTTAAATGAATGGTTTTGATGTTACACAGGTGAGCAGCAGGACACACCTAGGTATGTTTCATGAGAAGTCTCTAGTGAAAAATAAAGGACTAAAGATGACTATGAATGATGCAAAGGCATACTGTATACCCCTGGTAGTTGTGAGCAGTGCTGATTTGACATGCAGGCTTGTAGTTCTGCAGCTGCAGCATTTATAACACGGAATTGGTAATGTAGTGAACTGGGTCAGGGTCTGTAGATTACTGAATCAGAATGACGTGGAAGCTGGGGAGAGAATATGCCAAAGGAAACTAAAATAAAGGCAAAAAAAAATTGTTGTTACATTTTGAATGTTTCGAGTTCTACAAGCCATAGAGGCAATACTATTTGCTCTATTTCTTTCAGCTACTTCATTCTTTGGGTGTAGTGTGCATCACTAGGCTGTATGGGCCCTGGATGTCAAAAAATATGTATGACAAAGAACAGGAGAACCAGGGGCAAATCCACAGGGGGTGATGGGGGAACCTGGAACGTTTTGCAAGGGTCAGATCCTGTTGTAACAGGGTGAAGCCCACCCATCCTGCTGATTCTCTCAAATATTCACCATCTCCTGCAGAGCTAACATTTAAACACCCACACACAGCAAGCGGAGAAGGCAGGGCAGAGGGAGGCGGGGGACAAGCCGGATGGGGGCTGGGGAGGTTAAGGACATTCATAATCCAGAGCAAAGAGAATGCCTGCTCCTATAACCAATCCTCTATTTTGGGATATGCCTGTCTGTTGTCCCTGCTTTGCCCCCAAGAACAAGAACCGCCGTGCAGCTACATGAAAAGGCGATGCTTTTAGAGCAGCATTTGGCCCCTTTGATGTCTTAAGGCAACGAGACATGAATTCACGGTCGTGGACGTGGATGTTGTTCGGGGCGATAAAGTGAGGATTGAGACTCTTGAATTTGGGCTACATAACAACTGTCTATTATTAGCTCCAACTAAACACTGCCAACTGGAGCGCAAGTGTGTGTTTGTGTGTGTGCCAGACGCAGTAAATCCAAAGGTCCACCGGCGTGTGCATGCCCTTGATCTGATACAGATTAGATAAGCACACGTACACACACACACACACACACACACACACATACTCATAATGGGATTTAAACATTCAATTCCATTATTTTGGCAGTAGATGTGGTGTTAAAGTGTTACGGCTGGTGCAGGGCAACGGTGTCCTGACATCCGAGCATGTGCATGTGTGCACCCATAATGCTCTCCATCTATTCTAGCTCTCCTCTGGAGGCTGAATGTGTGTCAGAGATGAATTTTGCATATGTATGAGGAGGAGGAAGAGGACGAGGAAGAAGAGGAGGAAGTGGAGGAGGGGGAAGGAACTAGGGCAGGAAAGTGGAGCATCATCATCATGACCAAGAGTTTATATTGATCCACACAGGAGAGGAGAGGAACCTGCACAGCTGATTCAACCTTCACTCTGACCTTTATCCGGACTAACTAATCCACAGGGCCAGATGACACATTACAAGCAGCTACTGCAGCTTCCGCTCAACAGTAATCTCATGTAGACACTTTATATTTCACCAATACTGCCTGGTTTACGTAAACTAATTCAATATTTTTTTAACCAAAGATTTTGGAAATATCAGAATAATTTCCATATGTTCAAGATAAACATTTTAACCAAGTCAAAACAGATGGTTTTCCTCCAGTAAAAATGAATAGATGCTAAATACCCCAACCGATCGTGCATCTTTATCCAATAAATGAGCCAGGTTAATCCAATTAGGTTTTTATCCTGGTGCACATACAGCAATCCATCATATCTCACATTTCCAGCTCTCAATGCAACCTTATTCTACCCATACGGTGTTATGCTTTGTAGTACATACAGGCATACGTGCATGATCAGAAAAGGCATGTGTATGTGTGTGTACATTTCTTACCTCTCCATAGTCGGTTGTGACGATAAGAGTTCCATCTCCACAGGAGTTGACTGTGGCGGGAACCAGCTGCTCCTTTTCTCTGACCCAAACACGGGCCCCCTGGATCACAGAAAAACACAGAGGCTGAAGTTAAGCTACTGTATGCAAACGGTACAGGGGGGGGGGAGGTACATTTACAGTAAAAGGCGAAGTGTGAGAAGTGTGTCACAGTGAATCACACAACAGCCAACATTATGTGGACAGCAGCTGATATGATAATGATTCCATATAATAATCTAGGTTGCCAGCGTCCTATGAAAATCTGTCAAATAAAATTGTCTTGTACATGAGCGATGTAAGTGTTAAGATGAAGACAAAGGACAGCACTATGAAAAGTGTTGTTACTGTAAGATAATACATTTGTGTAAAGGTGCTAGTATATTCCATCAGAAGTGCTTGTCAGACAGTTTCAGTAAATAGCTTCGAAACCCCCATATATACAACACGTCGTATAAATTAGTTCTGTTCGAAACCTAACCCGACCCTTTACTTGTTAGTCAAGGGTTGGGTTAGTTTCACATACAACACGTAACACAGTATGAAAGTAATGAGTGTGCATGGGTGCACAGGAATATTTCACAGATGTGTTTAATGCAAGGTAAAGACTTTAACATCTGGAGTTTCCACCAATGTATAGCAACAATGTTTGACATCTGTCCGTATGTGTATGTGTGTGTGTGTGTGTGTGTGTGTGTGTGTGTGTGTGTGTGTGTGTGTGTGTGTGTGTGTGTGTGTGTGTGTGTGTGTGTGTGTGTGTGTGTGTGTGTGTGTGTGTGTGTGTGTGTGTGTGTGTGTGTGTGCGTGTGTGTGTGTGTGTGCGTGTGTGGTTGGTTCAGGGTCAGAGGAAGTGTGCTCTTCCTAGACCTTTCCACACAGACAAAGCCCTCTTTCACACAGTCGCTGACCTCTGACCTCTGGTCCCTAAAATGGGGCACAACATAACAGAGGGGGGAAAAGAAGGGGAGGCAATCAACAAGACTGCTGAATTTGAGTACAGTAAAGAGATGAACCACAGTGTATTACACCAACACAATCATTTCTATACAAATGACTTCTGACTCAAATATGTAAGGGGTTACGCGTCATCAAAGTGTGTTACTTGTTTGTACGATCTTGTTGAGGGAACAACATAATTACTGGATTTTAAAGCCTGAAAAGGTGTCACAGGCCCTGAAAAGACTCCATGTGCCACCAGATGTGTAAATCTGAATGAACCGAGCAGAGGAGGGGTGGAGATGGATTGTTTTGGCAACCGATAGTGCCTCACCCCCAAGCATTCCCTGACAACTTTTATCTATTTCATTTTCCTCTCCTGCTCTCTTCTTTTTGTTGGTCTTTTTCTTGCACTCTCAATCTAACACAGGTACACACTGATGATAGTGGAAAACCAGTCATGCCCCAGGCTATGGAGTCGAACAGGCAGAAATCCCTCTCACACGCATACAGAATACTATATATACACACTGTTGGGAAGCTCAAGGTAAGACTTAAGGGGGAAGAATGTCTGAATGTGTTTGGATACAGGCTTTAACAATAACGGCTTTTGACGAACATTAACTCTTCTGTAAGTGGAAGAGGCAGGAATGAAGATACACCCAAAAATGCACATTGTGCTGTTCTATCCATATGGGGACCTTTCCTTGACTTTACATTAACTTACCGTAATTAAATTATCATTTAACATTTGACTGTTCATATGTATATTGCATGACCCACATTTCCCCAAAATTGTTCAAATTGTACAACGTGAACCAAAAATACGAATTTGAATACCAGCTGCATTATTGATATATCGTTCCAAAATGTATTTTTTTATATGAAATATCAAATTAGCTTGTGACATTAGAGGTCCTCTATTGCCGGCATGAGGTTTGCATTTGTGTTTCAGAGCGAAATCTCTTGTGAAATTCGGTATGTACATTTATCTCCCTCTGAGGATTTATTGTAGTAGCTTTGATGATTCCTGACTTTCCGTCTAGCACCATCATTGAGCGAAACTTTGTCAAACACCTGCCGAACCATCAGCCTCAGATTTACTTTGTTAATTGGTATCTCACAGATATTAGCATACTAATAAGATAAACTCACAGATACTTTGCACATCATTACATATCTCCATTGTGTGTTTTATGTATAATATCTGGATAAACCTCATTATGAGCATCTTCTGGGCTTCCCTCATTGAGGACATTTAAGTCACTGCATGGCACATTTAGTGTAATGCTAATTCACTCCAATCTCAGCATGGACAAGCCTCATGCATCTAGAATCACTCTGACAACTGAAAAATTAAACAGCCTCCACTGCTCTCTCTCTCTCTCTCTCCCTCTCTCTCTCACTGTTGTTCTCTCCTCAGCAACTCTCTATATATAGCCCCCCCCCTCATCCCTCCTCGAGCTCCTATCCTCTCTTCTCTCTCTCTCCGCACACAGTCAGCCTGTCTCGTCCCTATCTCCGGCTCGTCTGTCAGATTCCTGCACACAGAGCCATTGTTGTGATGTTGGTGCCATGACTTGACCTAATGACCCCCACCACCCGGCCTAAGGCTCTATGCTCACAGTTCATCAGTGTTTCCCTGCTTGATGTTTTTAATTGATAGAGAATGACCTAGTATGACCCCGCTTAAACCTCGAACACCGGTCATTTAGCACTATTCCTGCAGCACACTCGTAGCACATGAAAACATGAATGTATTGGTCTCGCTCTCTAACTGTTCTCCTGTTAAAGTAAATTGGTCTCTAGGCCCAGATCAATGTACTGAGCCAAATCTCTGGAGCCAATGTAGCAAATGGGAGACGAATGGGTTATAAATTACCTTCCAGCAATACAACCTATGCTTGGTGTCCCCACCCCCCTCGCCACTATCTATTACCGACCCAGACAGACAGGATTGACCATGCATGACAACAAACTCCGGTGCTTTATGTGTGCTGAAAGCTGCATGTACGGTGAGAACACAGGTTAAAAGCACGCTTCCACATGTCTTTCCCTGTCCGTTTTCTCACCATCTCTTCTCTGTGAAATTCAAACCAAACCGCAGTCACACACACACACACACAAATACAAATCTTGGCCCGTCACCTTTCGTCATGCTCCATTACCTCAATTGTCACTTTAGCCTATAAACATGACCCCTGACCTCCCATCTCACACTAGTGCTCTGAAAGTTGAAAGAGTAGCAAGACAACCTGCACGAGGAATGCTACTAAACTAATCTATTTGTGCAAGTTTAGACACAATAATCAGTGCCTTCAGCAGTAGTTTCATAATGTTATTTCATTCTTAGCGGATGATTACCAAACTAAAATCTGACACTGATAGTTGAGCCTGTGAGATGCAGTCCATACAAATACTGTAATACTGTACTTTTTGTGTTCTTTAAAAAAAAATGTTTTATTGTTAGTCTTCTTTGTTTGATTTGCTGACAACATAGATAACGAACATGATGCCTGTAAACTCTCATTTCTTGGTTGCTAAGACATCCTCAGTAATCCCAACAAAGACAGACGGTCTTTGAAGTTTTTTTTACAAAGCAATAAAGTCAAGGGCATATTCAGTGAGGAAAAGTGTCTATGAAAGCAATTCCAGTCCCCGGAATTTGATTTTCATATATACCGTACAAGTTTGGACAGAACTCTTTGGAAGGAAGGAAATCTGCAACTTTAGTTGAAAGTCACGTAACGATTGTGTGAATTGTAATTGATGGATAAATTATCCATAGGATCAAATTATATGGTTGGATAATATTATTATTTTTCCTCTGAGGCCCGAGGCATCTATGCAGAGCGAAGGTCATGCAGGGTTGATTATACCAAGAAGGAAAAATTGGAGAACTATTTAGTAAATCCTGACCATCTAATTATCTTTCATTGTTGAGCTTATAAAAGAGGGTATCCCCAGAGCATTTGGCCCAGACGCCTGAACAGCTTAATGTGTGTGTGTGTGTGTGTGTGTGTGTGTGTGTGTGTGTGTGTGTGTGTGTGTGTGTGTGTGTGTGTGTGTGTGTGTGTGTGTGTGTGTGTGTGTGTGTGTGTGTGTGTGTGTGTGTGTGTGTGTGTGAGATAAAGGCCTTAACTGCTCTGGCAATCACGTGGCCATCCGTGCCATTTGATTGAGGCATCGCCCTGGAGTTAGACTGATAAAGGTCCCCAAAATGGTACACGCAGATATACACCATATATAACTCTGGGTCAGGACACATCTACTGCTGATGTGATTATTAATATTCAAATAGGTGTTTGCTTCAGCTGAGATGGGAAAAGAAAGAGAAAATAAACCAAACAATCAGAATAAAAAATGAAATACCACAGAATATAATGTCTGATGCAACATTTTCCCATTTTCAAATGACATTTAGGGGATAAAAAACAATGTAGGCAATATTAAAAACAGTGTTGTGGTGTAAGCACTATGGCTCTAGCTTGTTCATTGCTTTGTTGCATTTTGTGAAACACAAGAGTACCGCCGATGGATAGGGCGCATTAGTATAATGACGATTTTTTTAAGCACAATCGATGCTTCAAACGGATATTGTCAGAATTATTATTGTTGCACAGTCTTAAGGCAGCTTTTGAGTTTACAGAGAGTCTAGCAGATCTGTGATAGGCTAAATGCTAATGTTAGCATGCTCACAATGACAATGCTAATACTCTATATGTTAATGCGCAAGTACAATTTGTATAATTTTCACCTTTGTTACTTATTGTGTGAGCATGCTGACACTTGGTAATTAGCACTGCACCACTGACTAGCCTACAGGTGAGGATGATTGTAATATTATTACTTTTGAAAGTATTCTGCCATTAATCAATAGTTGATTTGGAAAAAAAATGGCTGACAACTGTATCAGAGAAGAGGAGACGGACACAACAGAGAAACATATAGAAAGGTTAAAAGTAGAGGAGGTCGAGGAACACCCAATGAATAAATGACAATGGACACAGCTGACCAGGAACACTGAAGATGGACATGCTTGGGAGGATCACTGGAGACTCAAAGGTCAGGGGTGCCATTTACAAATGGCTTTGAATGTGTGTGTGGCTGTCTGTCTCTCTGCCTGGCTGCTTCAGCAAACTCATTAACTGCTGTCACTTCTACCACAATGTAGCACTTGATATACATCCAAGACTCATAAAACACAACCAGCCATTATTAATTCAACAACATCTTTGGTCCAGTCTTTTCTCAAATCGATCCTCTCCTTTCCTTTCTGTGTTTGGGCACTTTGTGTGACACCTTAAGCCCAAAATCTAGTACTGTGAGTGCAAAACCAGCCATCAAGCTCTACCAAGCTTGTTCTTATCAACCTCAATTATCTATCTATCTATGTGTGTGTTGTCTATTTCTTGTGTTGTATGTTTTTTAAATGGACCTTGACCTTGAGTCTAATAATAAAAGTTGATGATTATCTACCTTCACAGCCTCTGTTCTGTCCCTTGCAATGATGGAAGTCTTATAAAAGCGGGGCAGTGGGTGTGGTTTTAAGTGCTTATGTGAGTTACAGTAATCAGGCGAGAAGGGAGGGGGGTCTCTGGTCTATATGGTGCTTGTCAGTCATATGGTGGGCTAGCTTCTGTAATTTATGTTATATCGTGCCTTTGTTTGTTCACAGGCTAAATCCAATCTGGTGTTATACTGGTTTGATCCCTTCAGTTTAAGATGCAGAGATGCACAAATGTTGTTTCTGCCACCCATCAATGGCAGAATCCCATTGGACAGAGGTCAAGGCAGTTGTCATTCAGCCCTGTGAAGCAATGGCTGTGATGGAGGCTATCATATGAAGCAGGTGAGTTTTGGTGGATGTGCCTTGCTGGAACAACCTTTTTTTCTCACATTACTGTGATAAAGCCCTCTGATCCATCTCCTCTGTAGTTCGGCCTCTTGCCAAGGACCTAAACTGTGTCAACAATAATCCATTAAAGGTGATAATACAATCGGGACGGCAAGGCTTTCAACAGATTACGCCGGCTGGACGAGGGACAACAACATGTGTTTATGTGTGGGGGAGTGGATGTGGGTGGGTGTCACCTGTCCTTTATGAGTCACATCTGTCAGTGAAAGAGATTACAGTTGAAATTCAACACTGAAGGACTGACACAAATAAAAGATATTTTCATTTCTGGTCATTTCTGGTACAGAGGATGTCTTCTAAAATCATCTCACGTAACACTGTCAAACTTCATTGCGGCTCCATCTGAAATCTCAGCATGTTACCCCATGATTCGGTCACATAACGTGGCGAGCCTCGGGAAAAAAACTCAAAACTTTCTTATTGCAGGTTTAAATGTATTTTTGGGATCATGTACGTACTTTCTGCGCCGAATTATCAAATGTTTGCCCAGAGCAAAAACTTGTGTTTAAATCCAACATTTCCACACAATACAACCCACTGCTGGCAAACAGGTAGAAATGTTTTTTAAGCCAAAAAAGCCAACAAGGCATCAGGTCAAAGCCCTTTCACACAGAGCTAATGTTGAAACAGAAGTGCTATGAGTATTACAGTAACTGCATAAGTGCATCATGTTCTTTACTGTTATCCTGATTATCAGAAGCTTTAAACAGATAACCTTTTAACTGTTCCCAAGCTCCAAAACAAACATAGTGTTGGTTTATCCAGAGTTATCCAGATCAGAGTTTACTGCTAAATTAAGATAAAGGCAGTAGATAGAAACATCTGTTAATGTTATTTTGTGTGTGTGTGTGTGTGTGTGTGTGTGTGTGTGTGTGTGTGTGTGTGTGTGTGTGTGTGTGTGTGTGTGTGTGTGCAGGCGCGAGTATGGGTTTGTACAGCGCAAATCCTCTTTGAGAGGCCAGTTTTGAACAGTCTGCTAATTATCACATTCTCTCTCATCTCGGATTAAAGTACAGTCACACAACCCCACCCCCACCAGCACCATGGCAACAAGACTCCACAGCAACAGTGTAGAAACAGGGCACCATGGAAACAGCCTCCCTCCTCCTGAGCAGATGCTGGGAGATGGTTTTCAGGTGGAGGGGACTGTGGGGTCTTCTGTAGCCTACTGTATCATTTTATTTTTACTTTACCGTATTGCATTTAATTTTATCTTTTATAATAGCCGTATGTATTAATATATTGTGGATTAGTTTTAGACTTCAGTCAAATTTGTGTCTTTGGTTTATAGACTATATAGACATAAAATGAACTTTGACCTCACAAAATGGAAAAAAAGGTCAACGTTTTAAGTGTATAGCGATCAAAGATAAATAGCTTAATCTTCCAGCTAGGTGATATGTAATGCATAATGTGTATCTTCTACTAATTCAAGTTCACTCACCACAAAGTTCAATAAATAATCGAATAGTAATATGAAGGGCTAACACAATCAATCTATTCATATTAAATCATTTTAACAAAAAAAATAAAAACAATATTTCAAATTAATTGGTTCTAGATTGTCAATATAAAGGATAACTTGGTTAGACAAAACAAGACATTAGAAGACTTATTTTTGGGTTTTAAGAAATTGTACTAGCAATTTTTAAAAACACTATATAGACTTATATAGACTCGGGATAGACAAATTAAGTGACCCAATACAATAAATCAAATATCTTCAATGAACTATAAAATAAATATGTATTGTTATACTTAATAGTATCAAGCTAATTGGGATTTTTAATTTAGATATCAATTTTCTGTTATATTGTCAAGTCCCATAGCATCCCTTTTTACAGGAAGAGTAGGATTCTGGGAGATGCAGTTTTTTCACATACTGTAAAATAGGTCTTGTACTTTTTGACTCAAACCTACACATGCAGAAGAAGCAAGAGAGCAGAGCAGCACAGAAAGTGGTTGGTTGACTGAGACGCAGCAAGCGAATGGCCACAGGGGGAGAGAGAGCTTCAGAGGGAAGGGTAAAAAGGGGATAGAGAGAGAGAGAGAGAGAGAGAGAGAGAGAGAGAGAGAGAGAGAGAGAGAGAGAGAGAGAGAGAGAGAGAAGCAAAGCTGATGCAGCTCCTGAGCAGAACAAATGCGTTTGGTGCTGCTGAATATAGGTCACACATCTCCAGTGACTGTTCCCTTTCCTCCATTGAACCAGCCTCCTGCATGGTGCACTTCATGTGAAATCCTGCATAATTTGGACCTTAATCAATGGACTAGATTTCCCTCTAAGCTTTTTTTATTACGTCAGAATGCATCACACAAAAGAATGGGCTGAGTTTTGTGCTGCAATTAGAAAACACCTTCAATACTTTGAGTTCAAACATGAAAGCTGCTTTGGGATTTTTGCTCCCATGAATGTTTCAAGGCATATACTGTATATACAGTATATACAATCAGCCATACTGAAGCATCCAAGTCATTAATATTTTACTGCATAGCACGTTATTTGCATGGAAAAACCTCAGCATGAGAAAGCTTTTCAAAGCTCTATAACTATTCTCAGTAGTTAACTTAGGGTATGTATTGGCCACTCAGCAGATTGCAGTAGTAAATTGTTTTTTACAACCCTTTCAGTTTATACAGACTAAGGAAAACGCAATGAAGAGAAAGAGCAGAGGACGGTTGACTGGGCAAAGATAGGACAGAGAATGAGGCTATGAACAAGCCGATATGATACAGAGACAGCGACAGCAGGCCTGAGATAATGTGTCAAAGCTGTCCTTTCCAAATTCACAAGAATCTGACATTACGGTTATCAGCTCATGGTGGCTGTTTACCTGTAATCCAGTCCAGATCTATCATGTAGGCTATACAACAACACAAACACAAAATGTCCCCCCAGAGGAACAAATGTCATTCCTTTTACTCAGACACACACAAAGTTAACAGACATTCAGGTGTTGAGAGCTGGTATGCCTACCTTGATGCACATCTCATAGCCAATGTCTACTGAGTTCACAGCAAGGATAAGGATATTAGTTGTTGCTAAATATAGACTAAATATAGTAACTGCTATTTGTGACAGCATGCACAGTAGCTAACTTGGGGTGATGACTATATTTCGAAACTCCCAAATCGTGATCCTTATGTGTCCCACCACACTTACATGCACGTGTATGTGCTAATGCAATTACTATAGGCATTGACATCAGGATGGTGGACAAATATTTAAGCTTAGCTTAGGATGCATGCAATAGCGTCATTTAACACCTTGGATGCCATTAACACAGCATTTTTGTTGGCAGGTGTTGGAGCTGTTTAGGAGAGACAGACCATCTCTTCAGCATTACAGCTGTTATTCACTCATATGGCTTTTTCTACCACAGCTACACAGATAACTCCTAACTAATTATTTATTTTTCCCAGTCTGAAACACAGGGAGTAGCACACATCTCTGCCTGTCTGCCTGACATCCCTCAATGGATGTCCACACACTACTTGAAACACAACCTTGACAGGATAGATCCTGTTTTCCTTCCAGGTAAGGGCTCTCCCACCCAAGACATTACTATTACCATTGGCAACCCTTAGGTAGCCCCTACCCAGAATGCTAGGAACCTGGTTGTGACATTCGACGACCAACTCTTACTTACCACCAACATTGCTGCAACAACCAAATTGTGTACATACATGCTGCACAACATCATAAGGATACGTCCCCTTCTAATCCAGAAGACGGCACAGGTTGTGGTACAGACTCTTGTAATTTCAGGCTTGGACTACAGCTGCAACTCGCTCCTGGCTGGTCTGCCTGCAAGTGCCATCCGACCTCTGCAGCTCATCCAGAATGCAGCAGCTTGACTGGTCTTCAAACTACCTAAGTTCTCTCACCTACACCGCTCCTCCACTCCCTTCACTGGTTACCAGTGGTTGATCGCATCAACTTCAAGACACTGGTACGAACCATAATGCGAATGTCTCAGATATTTTACATCTAGGACATGGTTAAACCTTACACCTGCCTGTCCACTCCACTCAGCATTGGCCAATCGCTCCCTCACTGTGTCATCAAGGTTTAAAACCGGCACATTTACAAAATCACATATTACAAAAATAGAGGCTATGCTGCTAACTCTTGATACTACTATCACTTTCTGTTAACTTAGCTTACTAAATCTATGTATTGCAATCTGCTTACTTTACTTATTTATGAAGGAACATTTGTAATGTCCCTTTAGGTTTCTCATCATCACCTCTAACTTTAAGTAAGCGGTATGTAGGCCTATGTTGTTGTTTTTTAGATAAAGTGATAGTATTTAGAGCACATAATGGCTCTAGAACTTCCATATTCCACTACTAACCGATCCAGCTTGAATTTGAAGGGATTTTACAGTAGTCTACTGCCACCTGACATTTCATGCATGGCTGGTCGGCCAGCTATCATGTTTTCTGCCTGGGTTGAGAGGGAGATGGAGAGAGAGGTCAGCTGTTCACTCTCTGTGGTTTAAGGCAAAGAGACAAGTAGTCAGTAGGAAATGCAGGGTTATAAGTTTGAAAGGGTGGAGCGATGAAGAAAGCATAGGAATGGAACTATGGTGGATGTTGGACCTCCTGAGAGGTTTGATAACCCAGCAACCCCATTGTATGAAGTCAGGTTTCTTGGTATCAGATAATGCAGCAAGTGCTGGTCTGCGGGCACTGAACATCATAACTCAATAAGTCACTCCATTTTCAGGTCTCACATAGGCTTTCAGTCTGTTCAGTGTGGGGCTGCAGGGTTGGTGATGTGGTGGTCTGTGAATCGATGCTTTGATCAATATATCACAGACAGAATGATGGGAAATGGAGCAAAGGGAGATGGATGTTAAACACACACTTAGCTGCTGCTGTATGTTCATCCGAAACAGTTGTCATAAGTATGTCATATAGCCTTTATACCCTTTTTAACTATTGGTTTGACACCAAGATTCAGTGGTTCACACCTCTGCATTCCCCAGCAACAGGGAGAAAATGAGGAGGCTCAGACACCGGAGCTCACCACGACCCTGATCGCACATTTACCCACACATCCACTCGCACACACATATACATGGCATGACATCACTGCCAATGTGAGAGGCATTTAAACCCATATCAGATTAACTTAAGAGGGGGAGAGGATAAGTAGCTTGGAGAGGACGGATATTGGCATCAGAGTCGGCTGACAAGATTGTGTGTTGTTGATATGTGTGCATGTGCGATTGAAGGGTGTGTGGACCAAAACATAATTGAAATTAAGGGAGGGGGAAGAAGTAAAGAGCCAGGTGGGGGAGGGATGCTGTCAGTCCACAATGGAGACCCTATATGGGGGGAGACTGAAGAGAAAGCCGGGACAGTAGGCCTACTCTGGATCTGAATGGGGTGGGAAAAACATATCTCTCGGTTTTGCATGTCAAATAAATCCCAGGATGATGGAAGTAAAAAGCCTATGATGAGGTTTATCCCAGCAGGCACTGGAAGAATACTCAGTAGCTATGTTGAATTATTACCCACTTTACCTAATATTCAATTCGATACCATGTGTCAACCATTTGTCTCCCTCCTATATTACCTATTCTATCCAAACACACATATCCATCCCTCCTCCACCCATACCCACCCATAAAAATCACACAGAAAGGGTCTTTGAACAGCAGCATGCTGTGGGAGGGCTGTTGCTTGCTGCAGGCCAACACGGTCTACCCTCCGTTAACAGATTGGCTTTAATCCGAGAGCCAGCTTTATGGATGCAAAAGACCGTGTCAGCTCTGGTTTGGCCAAATTATTTGCGGCTCTGCTCTGAATTAATTCACGAAGCTGGCAGACAGGCCCTGGTGTTCCGCAGTGACAATAAAATTAACGGAGAGTTTGGTTCATTGTGAATCGATAAAGACGTGCAGTAAAGGCACAGGCCTATATTCCTGGTGGGTTACGTTGGGAACGGTGAGGGACCGTCCCAGTCGACGGAGGCAAAAGCAACACCTGCCGTACCAAGCCCGACGTGAATCAAGAGAATCCCAGTCAAAGCATCATGCAACATATATCCTATAGGGCGTGCATCGGCGCAAAATGTAGGCTACAGCTCTATCACGCATAACCTGTCATTAAACATCGTAGGTGACACATATTCTTACCTCCGTAAAAAACGCCTCCATCCTCCAGCCCTACTCCTCCCAGACGACGCGCGCCCGGCCCCGCAGAGCGCAGACACCGGCTCCGGTCTCCGGTGCGCAAATCTCGCCAAAGGAAGGGTGAGCGTTTTTATCGAGATAGGAGAAAGGTGGTGGTGCCTGTGTGCTGGCGTTTCCCATTCACCGAGCGTTTGTCTTCATCTCCGAAATGGTTCAATTGCTCAAACACACCTCAGCAGCGTCCGCGCTATATGCGCAAAAAGCCACATCAGAAAGATCGAAGGAGGCAGTGATGAAAAATTAAAAATGTCCACGACAGGGATCCGTCGGAGGAGCGCTAATTGAAGTGCCCCGGTTTAGCAGGCCTGCCTCGTTTCTGTGTTACCGTGTAAGTGTGTGCATGTGTGTATGTGTATGAGTGTGAGTGTGCGTGTATGTGTGTGCATCTGTGAGTGTGGTGCGCGGGGGTTGAGGGAGAGGACCAGTCCGTGGGCAGAATGAGCTTGACGCTGCCCACGGTGCACACCGACGGGGCGGAGCAGACACACCATAGATAGTATGAGACACACACACACACACACACACACACACACACACACACACACAAACACAGCTAGGGCAGATGTTGTAGGTTCTAAGAAGTTTTCTTTCTGTGGTCAACACTGTATTAAATTCTATCACAGTCAGAAAAGGTGTTTGTGTTGTTGAGAAATTGCTTTAGTTGGTGAATCCCAGAACAGATGAAAGAGCTGCTGTCCCACTTGGCCCAATTACAGTTGTTGATTGAACCCCTTTGTCCACAGCAGCACTAAGCATGTTGGATTTAAATGCCTGACAAAAAGCAGAGGGAAATTGTATTTATGCATAAAGGAAAATAAGGAAAGTAATATAGCTATCTCTCTTCACTTGACAAATTCAAGCCTAGTTGCAGGGTCCAGAATCAAAATCTCAAGAGATCACGCAGTAAAACCTTCTAAAATTTCAAAAAGTAAATAACCTAATGGATTTGTAATCATTTACAACTGCCATTATTCAGTGACGAATATAGAAGTATTTTTTTTTGTAAAGTGTGATTCATCAGAAATTGGTAACGCTATTATTTCCCTCTATGTGCCACCTTTTGCGTGCGTATTAGTATTGTTGAGGGGTGAAATAATGAATTTCGACAAGTCAGCTTGAGTGGATATAAATATGTAACAACACTGAGTAACTGACTAAACTGACTAAATAACCCATGAGATGCGTTTTCACCCAAATGTGTATCGAAAAATCACAAAGACAGAAGAGTGAGAGGGGGGAGAGTTATGATCTTTCCTAAAAAGGTTTTGTTGCATAGGAGGAGGCTTGGTTACAGGATGGACAAAGCCCCTGAAGGGTGAAAAATGATATCTCACAAAACACACACACACACACACACACACACACACACACACACACACACACACACACACACACACACACACACACACACACACACACACACAAACCCACTTTTATACACAGGGAGAGCAGAACAGCAGGGGGAAAATCATCCCAAAAACAAAGACGGATCACTCACTATGTCGCTAAACACACCAGTTTGTATGCAATGGCTGGCTGGACAGCTGGTGCGTGTGATGTGGACCGTGTGTTGGTTTCATTCTCCTCCACAGAAGACCAAGCTGCGTGGGCCAGGTGCAGCCATCAGGAGCCCAGCATGCTGAGGCCTCTCTCGGGTAAAGTATTGTGAAGCCCAGCCTGTTCCCCCTGGAGGTATAGCGGGGGCCTCCTGTATGCATGTGGGGTAGTATTATTTAGTTGTGCCCTTCATCTCCTTCAGGGAGACAGAACAAAAGCTAGCCCCAACAACAGGGCCTCTGCCTTTATGTTGGACGTGTGTGTGTCCAAAGGTGTGCACACATAATGTACATATGCACATACACAAACATGTGTGAAATTGGGCTGTTTTGTAATAAAGTTGCCTTAAGTGAGAACTTCTTAGGAGAACCTGAGACTCAACCAGCCACAACATATATATGTGAGATAATCCTGTGCTTTATTGTCAGAAGTTGAGTTCAAGTCATTGTACATATTGTCACTTCTACAATGATACAATTCAGTTATATACACTAAAAAACACTATAAGGCATTGTACCAGATGCTCTTTGTTGATACGGACTAACAGAGGTCACAGCATGGTCAGTCTGATTAAATGCCTGCAGCAGTGCTTACAAACAAACCATAGTGGACAGTGGACACCCACATTATCTCATTCACCATCTCAAGTGTTCTTATAAAATTTAATGAAGCCCTTTTCTCTGAGAGACACTGATAGCATCGTCTCTACGAGAAAAGTATATTTGATTTAGACAGTGAATTTATGTCTACATCATAAAATACATCATATTAAAACACCTCAAAATCTGGAAGCTAACCTAAGCTAAACTGTGTTAGGATCAGTTATGAAAGTAATGCGGTAAACTTTCTATGGCACCTTGTATTGTCTGCACTAAACCCCTCCCAACTGGTGCTCCAGGATGTATAAAAGAAATGCTGTCAATATATTTCTGATATAGGTCTGCATGGAAGTCAGTGGAACAAATGAGTGGAACAAATGCAACAGACGCAAATTTGCACAGAAAAATTCCCTGGAGTGGACTGACAGGAAGGGGGTTGCTACTCCGCTGGGATTACTAAAAGCGGAACACATACACTCTCAATCACATAGAAATACACACATATTAGAGTGAGTGTGTGTGTGTGTGTGTGTGTGTGTGTGTGTGTGTGTGTGTGTGTGTGTGTGTGTGTGTGTGTGTGTGTGTGTGTGTGTGTGTGTGTGTGTGTGTGTGTGTGTGTCTGGACTATTAAATTCCCATTACCATGACCCTCAGCGGTGAGCTGCTGGATAGATTTTTGTTCCTGGCGAGTCAGGAACAGAACTCTGCTTACTCATCTGACCATAGCTCTCTGACTCTCTCTCTCTTTCTCCTTCATGCCTCCTTCTCCTCTCTCACTGCTACACTGATGATGATGATGATGTGTGTGTGTGTGTGTGTGTGTGTGTGTGTGTGTGTGTGTGTGTGTGTGTGTGTGTGTGTGTGTGTGTGTGTGTGTGTGTGTGTGTGTGTGTGTGGTGGAGTAAATCAGAGAGAAGTGTGTGCTGTGGACAGATCATCAATAGGTCCTCTGGTTCTGTGAGTGAAATTGCAGACATATTACTGAAGAGCTCAGAGGCAAAACCCACCCATCCATGGAGCTGACCCTTCATCTGTACATACATACTTATGGAAAAACAATGAGAAACAAAACACATGTGGTTAACTAAGCGCACATCATTTACCACATGTAGCTAGTAACTGTGTGTTAGCTTGTTGCATGTCATATGTTGCATGTGCTTGTAGGCATCACTCACAATGTCACAGCCAATCAGTTTTACGACCGGAGCATCCATAAATCTCTTTTCATTTATCACCGTCTTTCTCTTTCAGTCGCCCCTCTTCTGTGACCCGGCCTTCTCCCTGCAGACACATCTGTTTATGGCTGTCTGAGAGGACGAGTCGAGTCAAAGACATGCAGAGAAACTCAGTGTGAAATGCCCTGATTGATAATTAGCAGCCTCGCTATATGCTGGTAAACTAGTAAAAAAAAAAAACTGGACAATTTGAAAACAAAAGCCTGCAGGCTTAATTTGATCCTCAACCAGCTCTCATTGGGCTTTTACATTGGTCACAGTGAGACAAAGGTGCTTTGTTTTGTCCAATTTCAAAAACCTTTTCATATGCTTAAAATAGTAAACTATGTAATGCTTAATACCTTTCGTCATTCTTCAGCATGCCTGTCACTCCTTCAGCACTACAATACATAGATAGTTATTATAACAATGGCAACAGCTTTATTAAAAATCTTGGTTTTCATCCATCTAAATTATGGGTTATGTGGTCTTCAGTGCGACACAAACAAACACACATACACACACACACATACACACACCAACCAACACACCCTCTCTCAATGAAATGCAATATTGAGCTGATGAGGTTACTTAGTCTTGTTAATTTGATTCACTTTGAATTACTCAATATTAAACTTCTTCTGCCAGTGGAGGGCAAACACTCTTGTCCGTACCAGTAATGTGTCCACATTAGTCAGCTAGATACTCATCAACGCATTAAGATGCACACAATTTAAACAAAGCATTACACACCTTGTGAGATATTAACCAATGTGAAGTGGGACATTCTCCAGTAGTCCAACCATCAATATCCTACCCTTTACAAAAACATTTCAAACATACTTTTGAGCTAATGGAGAAATAATAGCTAATGTCACAAGGAGAACAGAAGATGTTCTCTTTCTGTATTGATTATCAACTACACTGTTGATATTGACCATTAACCATTCTGTCATTCTGTCTCTCCAAATCTGTCTAATAAAGTGGAAAAAAAGAAAAGAAAAAAAGAATAATAATATTATCTATAATAATATCACATATTTAGATTTTTTTTCTCCATTAAGGGTAAAAATGCCACTCCATATTGCATCGGTGGAAAAAATGAATACAGAGACGCTGAGGCTGAGCTACTGTGGGACAATCCATACAGTTTGGTGTCTGACTTCATTCCCTAGGGACCAGTTTACTGAACAACCATGATTCATGCATTCATGTCTGATGCCCACCTCCACACACCCACAAGCACACACTCTCAGAAAGTCATATATGATGTCACCCGATTAAATGACTCATGCAACACACACACACACAGTGTGTGGCTCTAGAGTCAAAATCACATCTCTGAAATTAAAAGAGGACTACAGAAGGTCATTTATTTTGGAAGAAACTTACTGACGAGGCCTCTTTTTCTAAGTAATAAAGTGTTGAGGTTATAATTACTATACCAGCAGACCGTGGAGTGCCTTAATGGTGAATTATGGATGGAAGTTTGACTCTCCTCTCCTATCCTCTCCTTTCCTCTCCTACACATATTTCATATCTTTAAAAAAAATGTTTTACTAATATTCTTGGTGTCAAATATCATATCATAGTTATTTTGATCCCTCAACACAAACCCACCCCTGTTGAAACAGCATCTAGATGTTCATGCTGTAAACTAATACACTTAGAGAAAATGTAAGAGTTGAGTACAAGTGACAGTAAAAAATCCAAATAATCTAAATTTGGAATCATGATTCAATCACAATATTTAAAAATAATCCCTATCTGAAGTCAAAGTGATAGAGGAGAACAGTACTCCATTGTATACAGCTGTAAAGAAAGTGGGACAATTAGATATTTTGGAAGACTGCCCCAGGGGTACCAGCAGGGAGAGGAAGACGAGCAATGATTGAAATCCGCCTTTTTAAGGAGTTGAAAGTTGCACCCCGTATAAATTCTGTGTGCATGTGTATGTGTGTGTGTGTGTGTGTGTGTGTGTGTGTGTGTTTGTGTGTGTGTGTGTGTGTGTGTGTGTGTGTGTGTGTGTGTTTGTGTGTGTGTGTGTGTGTGTGTGTGTGTGTGTGTGTGTGTGTGTGTGTGTGTGTGTGTGTGTGTGTGTGTGTGTGTGTGTGTGTGGATTTCATACCTGCTGTGTACATGGGTGCATGTACAGAGGGAAGCTTCATTTAATTAAATTGCTCTGGAGAGATGACTTCATTCCGATTCCCTTCTTCCCTGCCCCCTTCCCAGCACTCCCCCCACCTGCCACACCCCACACCCAACCCCCAACCTGCTATCCCACCACCACCACCCATGGGCTACATGGCAGCATGATAGCACGTCTTTGCACCAAATTAGCTGTCAATGCAACCCCCTAATTCCCGACAGACAGTGGAGTAATTTAATCAGCTAGCTATGGCCCACAGCAGAGCGCGCACACACACACACACACACACACACACACACACACACACACACACACACACACACACACACACACACACACACATTGTACGATAACTCATGAATGTGGCAATAAAGAATCAATACATCTCATTTAGTAACTTAGTAGAGAAAAAGAGATATGACCTCTAAACGTAATACAGCTTTGGTTTTGAAAAACTTTAATTAACCAAATTTTTAATCAAGCTTTAAAACTGTTTGTCAGTGATACAGGTACTTCTGTTTGTTTTAAAAATAACCAAAACGTTTCAATTCAGTCAGACAAGTGAATCTTAACTTGTTTTGATCATCTACAACATGTACAATTTAAACCTTATTTTTCCTTTACAAATGCCACTAAATTAAATTAATGCTGTTTAAACGTGGCCCAACAATGATAGAGATTCTGGAGGTTTATAGGAGCATTTTGCATTACATGTTATTTTACTTTTTATATCTACAATTTGGTCTAGCTATGTGGGCTTCATTTTGACAGACTTTTTCTACTAGATTAAGATGAATGAAGCCTAATCCTAATCAGAGCAGATTAAATTACCCAGATCACTATAATATCTGGATTACACAGAGTCCCCCTCTGAGTGAAGACACCCCTGACCTTTTTTTAAATCATTATCCAGACGCATTAACACACAAAACCAACAGAAATGGTTGCATCATGGGGGTGACATTGAGAGGGGAGGACTGAGAAAGAGACAAAAAAATGACGGTAGACCAGTCAGATGGCAAACAGTAGGCTACTGCACACATGTGCATATGTTTGTCTGACTTTTTCCAGTTGTGTCTCCGACTATCCAGATGTCTGTGTGTGCAAACCTATGGTGCGAACAGTAACTCACTTATTAATTCACTCCTGTCTGGGAAGATTGGTTGATGAAATCATCATTAGTAGGTTCAATATGCAAAGACACACACACACACACACACACACACATACACACACACACACACACACACACACACACACACACACACACACACACACACACACACACACACACACACACACACACACACACACACACACACACAGTGATTGGTGTTAACAGTGTAACTAATGCAGTGACACAGTGAACAACAGCGCAGCTGTCATTCCAGAGGCTTAACAATCATATGAATATTCATCACGCAGAGAAGGACAGACTTGGCTTTGTAGAATGTCTGTACTGTGGAGTCAGCTCCTCAACCTCTCCTTTACCAGACTCATCAAAACCTGATCCATATAAAGCCAAGCTGATTATTGATTTAGTGTAAATTAGTATTATGAAGCTCACATACAGATATTTGTAGCATCAGAATCCTAGTCTGAATCAAAATACATATCCAATCGGAATCAGATTTTAAGTAGGCTACTGATCGCACTACTAATATTTTATATTTCAAATGTTTTGAATTTTAGTTGTGTCTACGGATTTTATCTAATATTTTATTTAAAGTAGCCTATGTATTACAGAATTCTGCTTTATTTTGTTTATTTGTTTATTTGACCCATTTCAATAAGTCAATAAGTTTATTTTACACAACACTTAAAAAATTTAAATAAACGTTTCCTTAATTTAGATTTATTTTACTGTAGGCTACATGTGTGTCTGCATCGTACTGTATAAGTCTGCATGTAGCGTAGTGAAAGGCTATTGTTACTCGTTCCATGCCCACGTTTGGAGAGCTAATACATTGTAATGCAATAAAAGCAGAGAAATAACAGAAATGTTAAAGATATAAGATATACTTTAATTATTAGTTTTGATGTGTAGATCTCCATGCAGCATCTCCAAGAGCACACTTGCAGTAATACAGTGTTGAAGTGTTACTAAAAATGGCCACGCGGTGGTAGCAAACACAAACCAGAGTGAACAAGGGTCCTTCGTGAAGGCGCATGCAGGGCGTGTCCAGGGCGTGTAGCTTATAGGTCCATGTTGCTGCTGCCATCTCCATACAGTATGTACACAGAACGCATTCTTAGAGCCCGCCTCTGACCGCACCTGATTGGGTACTGTTAGGGAACTCTCGTTCTGATTGGACAAAGTTACTTTCACTCAGCTCTGACAGACGCCACACTGCTAGCTGTTTCGAAAATGAAACTGGCTCGTTTTTGACTTCGAGAGGAGGCCAAAAGGAAACGAAAACAAGACGGTCAACAGACTAAATAAAGAAATCCCCGTGAATTCACAGTTCTAAGCTTACCACGAACCCAACGGCGAGGACTCCATGTGGTGGCATTTGAGAGGTAGGCTACATTTTTTGTGTGTGAGGGAGGCAGGCCCGTGCTGTCAAACCACGACAACAACAACACCTGAATTCTTCCTTACGTGTTGGCTTTATGCTCTTAAAACCTCTGCTATTTGTCATTTGTCTATTTTGTGTAGGTGTAACCCTGTGCTGTGCTGCATTTTGCTTCCGACTAAACAAATGGTCTAAAGCTCCGTCCTGCAGCAGCTGTATGTTGTGTTCCTAAATTTCTCTGAGGAGGACAGCTTTAAGTCACTCTCTCCTCTTTTTTTATACAGCAGGGTATGTTGAGTCAACACCTGGGCTGGAAAAGACGCACTGTTCTGCAATGAAGGTAAGCTACAGTCTGTAACAGATATTATCCATAACATAGCTTTGCGTGTGAGCGTGTGAGAGAGAGTTTCCCTAGTAAATATACAAATATACACCATTAGTCTTATTCCTCAGTATCTGAAGTGTGAGCTACATGTCAAAGAGGGTCCTTGGTTTATGGTGTAATGACTGCACAGTCATTATTACACTACAACAATTTGTTATTACAGTTGGGTAGAACTGAACTTTTACTCTAGATATTCATGCTGGGTGCCATTGTTTTGTCCTTATTGTATTGTTAGTACACCTTTTCAATCAATCATGGTTTTGAGTCAGAATCAGTATCAGTAGTACAATATGAATCTTTGGAGTCTGTGAACCCATGCTGGTATTATAATGTACCTTTTTTTTTATTTTAATGTTTATTTGACAGGGACAATATATACAACATTACCACAAAAAAATGGGAAAATGTGATGTGTATAAGATGTCTAGCTTCAGCTAATTTGCAGTCTTTGTCCCTGGACAAAGATATCAATCTATATATCTATACTACTGCCCTGTGTGTGGATCATTTAAGTTTCATTATGACTAGGTTTCAGTACTACAAGTTTTCTACACACCAATGCTATACTCTTTTCATTTTGTTTGAGACTGTATGACAACAAATGTGATCATCTGTGACATTGGGACTAAATATTTTCAATCACAGATTTACCACAGATTTGGGGCACCTTCACTATGTCTACTGTCTAAAAATGTACCCATGTGTGAAGATAGCTAAGTATCAGGGTTGCATTTTTGAAGAGACTGACTTTTAACCAAGGAATGCAGTTTATAATACAATAATCCAGCTCCAGGGTTCCCTCCCGTCAAAGCCAAAATACAATTTGTCTACAAAGATAAGGGGAAAAAGCAAAAATTACTTATAATACAAAGGCCTCCAAAATGAGGCAGATGTTGATGGTAATGTTTCAATGGAGGGCATAGCCTGTCCTACATGTTAACCATAATATAGGGTGTCATAATGAGTGAATTATTAACCTGCATATTGTGTGCTAGCCTTTATCGTTTTCTTCTTTTATGACTCTTTTGTTCCCTTTTCTGTCCTCTTCATGTTTACCTCTCACCTGTACATCCTTCTCTGTGTTCCATCCAGTCTGTAGCATTGAGCTCAGCTACCTGGTGGTGAGACAGAAGCCTCCGTCAATATGGCGCACTTTGACACAGAGTACCAGCGCCTGGAGGCATCCTACAGTGACTCTCCCCCCGGAGAAGAGAACCTGCTGATGCATGTACCTGAAGGAGCCAAATGTATGACATGCATTCACAGACTTATCACAAACTTATCACACACATTCCTTGTTTACACTGATATTGAACACTTGCAACAACACCATTTACTAATGTGTACTTTTTGTTTTGCAGCTCAATGGCACCACATAGAAAACCTGGACCTGTTTTTCCAGAGAATATCCTTCCGATTCCTGCGTCGCTTGAGTGTCAGCCTGTTACAGCAGCTCTTGATCACTCTTGAGCTTTTCCACCAAGTACAATACCATTGTGTTTTTTTAGTTTTTTTTACTTAGTTGGTTGACTTACTTTTGAACACCTGTTTACCAATTTGTCTGTTACTTATTTTCTATACAATATTTGTTTACTTACTTATTACTCTTTTACTTTTTTTTTATTTATTATGCCTTTTACTCTCTTGCACTTTCCCTTTCTTTGCTGTAACAATGTCAATTTCCCTGCTGTGGGATGAATAATGGAATGATTTATCTTATCTTTACGTGGTTCTGTCCTGATGTGTTGTGTTGCTTACCTCAGGTACTTTAACAATATTCCTTAACATCCATTACGTATATAATCTGCACCAGAAGAATGGATTCACCTGTATGCTGATGGGAGAGATCTTTGAGCTTGTGTAAGTATCCATTCTTGTCCATCACCAATTGTGACTTTGGGGGAATCTAGGGACTTTGTTTACAGCTTAGAGCTTTATATGCCCTATGAATACATTTGTCTTAAGGTCTTCTCCAATCTCACCTTGTCTCTTCATGTCTTGTTACAGTCAATTGCTGTTTGTGGTTGGCTTCACGGTCTTCCTCGCTAACTGTGTGGACTACGACATACTCTTTGCCAACAAGTTTGTAAATCACACTGATTCGTCTAAAGTCACCCTGCCCGATGCCTTCCTCCCAGTGGATGTCTGCAGTGCCCGGTGAGTCTGACACTGTATTTATTTATTGAAGTTAGAATAAAGCTGCAATTGATTGTGATTTCATAGCAAGTGTGTTGCAGAGGACAGGTTGATTGTTAAGATACAAAAGGGTAAACAATTAAACATTCAAGCAAACTGTTTACATTAGTAATGAATGTAAGTGATCACATCAAACTTTTATTTGACTTCCTTGTTGTTATTCCCCCTGTCGTATCTTTTGTTTTACGAACATAACTTGAAAGTGTGATATGTTGTGTTTGAGATAAGAATATTAGAATAGGATCTCCCACAAAGTCCGTGCCATTTTCCATGCTAAATTTTCTTTGGTGAAATAAGGTTCCTGTTGTCATTGATAAATCTGAATAGTGTCAGCAGTATTATTTACCCATGTCAACTCTTGTGTGTTTATATTTGCTCTACAGACTTATGTGCCAAAGCAATTGAACACGTACATTGTTGAATTATACAATATAATTTTTGTCTCCCCCAGTATTCGAGACAATGCATTTGTGATTTTCGTGATGATTATTTCTGGAGTGTTTTGGCTACATCGTCTGGTCAAATTCATCTACAACGTCTGCTGCTACTGGGAGATCCGATCCTTTTACATCAATGCACTCAAGATGACCATGGTGAGAAGGACAACATTATGTCAGGGAATGTTTTTTAAGAGGGGTATTTGTTTTGTTGGCATTACATCTATCTACAGTTTTTAAAGTCTATTCTAATCGCATATGATGAGTCATTGTAACCACTAGCCTTCACTAACCTGTTTTTTTTTTTTTTTTTTTTTCAGTCAGAACTCCCCTACGCAACATGGCAGGAGGTTCAGGCCAGGATAGTGGAGATCCAGAAGGAGCACCAGATCTGCATCCATAAAAAAGAGCTGTCGGAGCTTGACATTTACCATCGCATCCTCCGCTTCAAAAATTACATGGTACGTTCATTTACCACAAAATGTTCATAACATTATTTGTGTCTTCTGACACAGCTACTTGTGATCATAACGAAACTATGTGACCTCAAACCGAAAGTATTCTCCTTGTGCTTCTTTAGGTTGCCATGGTGAATAAATCACTCCTTCCTGTGCGATTTCATCTTCCTGTACTTGGGGACTTTGTGTTCTACACCCGGGGTCTCAAATACAACTTTGAGCTTATCTTCTTTTGGGGGCCAGGTATGTCCCTGTTTTTTTATCGATGCGATAGTATATGTATGTAATGTGCCTGCATAACTAACTATGATGTCATATTCAGGTCAAATGCAATGATATATATGCCTATTTGTCAAGGATAAGAATTACCATGGGGTAGTTATTTTTTTTGTTTTGTTTACCTCTTACCTAGTTTTTTTCTTTGTTGCTCTGTAGGCTCTTTGTTTGAGAACGAGTGGAGCCTGAAACCAGAGTACAAGAGAGGAGGTAACAAGCATGAGCTGGCAGACAGGCTTGCCTCCCGTATCCTGTGGATTGGGATCGCCAATCTGCTGCTGTGTCCAGTCATTCTGGTGTGGCAGATTCTCTACGCCTTTTTCAGTTACACAGAGGTTAGTGGTTCACAGGCAACACAAAAAAACATAATACAAAAACGTACAGCTGAAAGGGAAGCCATTACTACTGCAGAAGTTGGTATAAACCGGATTCTTAATGGAGCAGGATCAGTGGTTTGATGTCATACCGGAAATTAGGACAATGAAAAGATTGACTTATGGGTTAAGGTTGAGAGAAGATTAGTTTGCAAAGAAATGGCAGAAGTGGATAGTTTACCTAGAGAAAATATAAGGACACTGGCTCACATCTTGTGTACACATTTAAGTGGTAGGCAGCTACTGGGAATTGAATTATTTACTTATTTTAATTGTGTATTGTGTGGAATTGTCCGAAAGAATAATAAATAAATACATTTTTGTGGCTATCATCAGGTTCTCTCACAGGCTTTTTTTTCTTTTCTTTTTCTTTCTTCACTAATTAGTTTACACTCCAGTTAACTTTGATATATTGATGTGACTGTGTACATACAGTATGTGATATTAAGTAAAAAAATTAAAATACAATTTCCTCTGTTTGTTTTGCGTGCTTAGGTGATCAAGCGAGAGCCTGGTTCTCTTGGAGCGAGGTGCTGGTCTCTGTACGGCCGATGTTACCTACGTCACTTCAACGAGTTGGACCATGAGCTCATGTCGCGCCTCAGCAAAGGCTACAAGGTCTGCTTGTCTCTAGAGTGACCGATTATTATCTTTCCTTCAAATAAATGCACAGACCATGTCTGTTTTGTATCAATATCATGCTTTAAAATGCCTAGTTTGACACCTTTCTTCTTCCCTTTCTCTTCGTCTCCCTGTGTTCCGTTTTTATTCAGCCTGCATCCAAGTATATGAACTGCTTCCTGTCACCGCTGCTGACGGTGGTTGCCAAAAATGTAGCATTTTTTGCCGGGTCCCTCCTGGCCGTGCTCATCGCCCTGACTATCTATGATGAGGATGTTCTTGCTGTGGAACATGTTCTCACGTCGATCACTCTGCTCGGAGTGTGTATCACAGTCTGCAGGTAGGATTTACAGTAGTATCAGCCAGTTAATATGTCTGCTGTTTTCATTTCATCTAAATATTTTTTATAAAACTTACATGTAGTGATAAGGGTGGTATAGCCTGCATAAGCTAATCGTTGCAATTATATAATAGATCATTATTGATCACCCAAAATTGATTACTATCGTCATTATAATACTGGTATGAAATCAAACATTTGATACAAAAATAAAAGCATGAGTAATATAGGCACACATCTTCAACTACTTGCAAAACTAAGGTTGGTATCCGTAAGCTTTTAACATTGTGCGCCTTTAAACCTACCCAGAGTTGTAATCCCTTTAAAGCTCTCCAGCAGCTTATTCTGCTCTATAACTGATGAGTATAAGAGGGTTTTTTCCTTCTTTAAGTAGCTCTTGAGGTCTGTTAAATGCTCTTAATTGAAATTGAATTGAAAAGTTTGGGACCATCCACTGATTAACCTTTAAACATCCAAGACACTGAAGCATCCATCAGAAATTTCACAGGTAGACAGACACTGAACCATAGAATTGTATTTGTTTTTATTCTTTAATTACTGATTGTTTTAGAATGTTTTCAGTCTTGTAAACTTATCAAGCACACTTTACCTTTTGATTTTGAACCTCTCTCTCTCTCTCTCTCTCTCTCTCTCTCCCTTTTTCTCTTGATCCTTAGATCATTTATTCCTGATAAGCACATGGTGGTTTGCCCTGAGCAGCTGTTGCGTGTCATCCTGGCTCACATCCACTACATGCCTGACCACTGGCAGGGCAACGCACATAGATATGAGACCCGTGACCAGTTCTCCCAGCTCTTCCAGTACAAAGCAGTGAGTTATGTATATGAATAATACTTCAGCAAATATCAAAAATAATGGAAAGGGGATAAACTTGTTAAAACGGCCTGTGCCTTTTCCGTGGTAGACATCTAAACATGTCCTTACATAAAAACAGCTGGTTTAATTAATTAACATTAATGATGGTGATGATGAGCCATTTATATACTTACATTTCAGGGCTCTGCTTGGACATGGACATTGCTATGTAGATATAAAACTGCATTCAAGCCATCATTACACCTGCACTGCTTCTACTCTAAATGCCTGCTGTGAAAAAGACCTATATAGTCCAGGCAAAATAGCATTTTTCATAGAATAAATTGTAAAAGAATTTTTTTCAGCTCAGATCATTTCTATGAGGTGTCCAGAACAACATACTAAAAGTCCTAAGAAATCCTAGTTGGGGAAATATGTTTAATTCTCATCAATCCGAGATGTGTGCCAATAAGGCGAAACACCAATAAATCCCAATAGGGCTATTTTTTTCCTTTAGTCCTATCAAAATGAAACTTTACACAATGAAAGTATCCATGATAATTAAAAAATCTTTGAAAATGAATTTTAATATGCAAATTAGCTATACACTAGTCGTACATGCCCAAAATAAACCCAAATAGGCTTAATTTTTTCCTTTACTCCTACCACAATAAAACTTTACGTAGTAAAAGTATACTTGAAAAGTAACTTTTTTTGTATTACAAGTTTCTTTTTAAATGAATTTGAATATGCACATGAGCTCCACACTTATTGAATATCCAATCATCCTACTGCCAATGGGTGATGGCGATGCTGCTTTTAGACTGGCCTCTAACCTGAAAAACTGCCTGGCTTACCTGCCAGGGGTATAACAGGTGCCTCTCATGAATTAGATTACCCCTCCCCTAGCTAGTGTAATTTTTAACTTTTTTCAGTGCCATTCCCTTTCCTATGCCAAATAGACGAGATATAGAATCACAGCCTGAAATGGCATGGATAAAGAGGAGATTGTCACACACCGTGGGACCAAGTAACTCCTTTGTCTATTTTATGCACCATACAGTGCTGCTTGAAAGTATGTGATCAGGTGGGCCAAATTGAGTGATGAAATGGACCAATGTAATGAGAGATCTTTAGGGAAGAAATTGGGCGGCACTAGATAAAACACAGATAAAACCAGCCAGGTCAGTTTAGGCTCACCAAACTGAACCCATACAGGTCAGACTTGCCAAGCTTGTGTGCATTCAGATCAGCATGATGCAACAAGAGTACCAACAAGTCTGTGTCATCACCTTCTGAGACTGTGTCTTTTGTTCTGGCAGAGGCAATGGCAGTTTGGACAATGAGCACATCTGCATCGTGCTTTGCATGGTTTGTGAAACACCATTTTTTGTCTTACAAGTTTCTTTGAAAATGAATTTCTATATGCAAATGAGCTATACGCTAATCAAATATAGGCTACCCAAAATATATCCGCATAGGCTTAATTTGAACCTTTACTCCTACCACATTAAAACTTTACAAAGTGAAAGTCTACATGAAAAGTAAGACATTTGTATTAGAAGTTAACTTATAATGGTCAAGGCTTTCCAGAAGGGGTTGGTCGAACGTCAGAACAGGGGTCACATCATACTGCAGAGCTTGAGTTGCCACAAACCTCAATGTTGAGTATATGCAGGATTCATCACTGGGATCAAGATCAATCATTGGAAGGAATGTCACTGAAGCTCTCCCAGGGTGTTCATCTAGAAGATGCAGGATCTGCATCATACCATGATGGCCTTTGAGAGTGAAGGAGTAGGGATGTCTTCCACAAAACATCCAGCTGTGATGTTTTGTTATCTGCTGGCAACAGAGCCAGTGGCTGATACACAATAGGTTCACGTATAGGAGGAATCATAAAGTACTGAATGTGTATGTGACCAACCGCAGCAATATCTGCAGCAGTCACTTGGATCTTTAAAGGAAAAAATGAAGCCTATGCGGATATATTTTGGGTAGCCTATATTTGATTAGTGTATAGCTCATTTGCATATTAAAATTCATTTTCAAAGAAACTTGTAAGAGAAAAATGGTGTATCACAAACCATGCAAAGCACGATGCAGATGTGCTCATTGTCCAAATTGCCATTGCCTCTGCCAGAACAAAAGACACAGTCTCAGTAGGTGATGACACAGACTTGTTAGTACTCTTGTTGCATCATGCTGATCTGAATGCACAGGAGCTGTTTATGGCACAAGAACCAAAGAAAGCAACAAAAACAAGACGGATATGGTGCATAAAGTAGACAAAGGAGTTGCTTGGTCTCAAGGTGTGTGACAATCTCCTCTTTCTCCATGCCATTTCAGGCTGTGATTCTACAATTTGTCTATTTGGCATAGGAAAGGGAATGGCACTAGCCTGGAAATCCAGACCTGCCACTAGGCGCTGGCAAATTAAATGTGCTGCGCCTGTTGGTCTGAAGCTCATTAAATATGTCAAGAAATCCTGAGCTACGTTTCAATTGGTTCTATCTAATATGGGCGGCCCAGAGCCCTTTATATGGTACTCTGGGGAGGACATAACCGGATGGCGACAGTGACGTGCATGCGCCGTCGAAGCCGTGATAGTAAACATCAAAGATGGCTGCGGATATGTTGTTTGAGTTTGAGACGGCTTTGGCCTCAACCCTTTACGATTTGGAAGACGGCACTCAAATCTTTGATTAGCAAGTAAGAGGAATGTTCTGTTTTGCCGACCGACAACGGCAAATGTTAAATTTAACAGTTAACCCGCTGTTCGCTAAACGAACGGGGCTTAATACGTCGCATTGTTCATTGCTCTGATTGGTTGTAGTGCTATCAAATTGCGTGCAGTGGCATTTGAAGAGACAAATCTAATTCATGAGAGGCACCTGTTATACCCCTGGCAGGTAAGCCAGGCAGTTTTTCAGGTTAGAGGCCAGTCTAAAAGCAGCATTGCCATCACCCATTGGCAGTAGGATGATTGGATATTCAATAAGTGTGGAGCTCATGTGCATATTCAAATTCATTTAAAAAGAAACTTGTAATACAAAAAAAGTTACTTTTCAAGTATACTATTACTATGTAAAGTTGTATTGTTGTAGGAGTAAAGGAAAAAATAAGCCTATTTGGGTTTATTTTGGGCATGTACGACTAGTGTATAGCTCATTTGCATATTAAAATTCATTTTCAAAGAAACTTGTAATACAAAAAAATGTAATTATCATGGATACTTTCATTGTGTAAAGTTTCATTTTGATAGGACTAAAGGAAAAAAATAGCCCTATTGGGATTTATTGGTGTTTCGCCTTATTGGCACACATCTCGGATTGATGAGAATTAAACATATTTCCCCAACTAGGATTTCTTAGGACTTTTAGTATGTTGTTCTGGACACCTCATAGAAATTATCTGAGCTGAAAAAAATTATTTTACAATTTATTCTATTTTTGGCCCCAAAATGCCTTACTTTGCCTGGCCTAATAGTTTACAAACGTTCTCTGAATTTCTTTTTCTTATTGTTTTTCTAGTACACATTATCCGAGTACACATAGCGTATTTTCTATAAAGCCGAACTTTTCCCTCATTCTGTTATTTGCATTTATATATTTCACAGAGACCATTAAAACCACACAATTCTGTCTAGCACCCAAAGTGTACAGCGTTTAACATTTCCCTTCTGATGATCTCTAGGTGTTTATTCTAGAGGAGCTGATAAGTCCAGTGGTGACTCCCATCATCCTCATCTTCTGTCTGAGGAGGAAGTCCCTGGAGATCATTGATTTCTTCAGGAACTTCACTGTGGAGGTGGTCGGGGTTGGAGACACTTGTTCCTTTGCCCAGATGGACATCAGGCAGCATGGACACCCTGCGGTGAGGGGCTGCCACATTACGTGCAGCAACACAGACATGCACAGGAGAAGACACACTTGAAAATACCAACATAGAGTATCGATTTATAGACTGTGTGACGTGTCAGATTTATTCAGAAATGATTTACTAGTGACTGAGATAGTATGTGTGTAAACCTGTGGGTTGACACTCTCTCCCATATCTGTAGTGGATGTCCGCGGGAAAGACAGAGGCGTCCATCTACCAACAAGCAGAGGACGGGAAGACAGAGTTATCTCTGATGCACTTTGCCATCACCAATCCCCAGTGGCAGCCTCCTCAGGAGACCACACACTTCATCAGCCAACTGAAAGAACGAGTTCAAAGAGAGGCCACGGGGGCATCTTCGGACACGCACCCACTCTCACAGTCTGAGTCTGAGGTACAGTGGTTTAAGTGTAGTATCACAGAGGTCACAAGTTACATTTCACCACATCTTCAGAGATAAAACAGTTTTCACTCTTCCCGGTCTGGTTTTCTCTTGTAGCCGAGGAGCCTCGTTGCGAACCTCTTGGCCGGTCCCTCTACACTGGGCTCAGTTCATTTCGGCTCTTTGACCAATCCAGCTGGCATGAGCGATTGTGCATCCGCCTTACGCTCCCTTTCCCCAATCAGCAGCAGTCTTCACATGAGAGGCAGTTTGAATGCAGCTCACAGGGCGCCTATCAACACCTCAGCCACCAGCAAAGGAATGGCAGGTTCAGGGTAGGAAGACTCTCCTCCTGAATTATGCTTTTCTACGCAATTATTTTTCAGGCTACATCATTTTTATGTCCAAGATCAAATCTCTATGGAGCTATTTATTTTCTCATCTTTTTCTCCGTATTTCCTCCTCCTCTTTTTCTCCACCATTTTTGTTGCGTTCTCTCTTACTGTAGGACTGATGCCAGAACGGTGAGCTCAGGTAGCAGTATATGGGAGGGTCAACTCACCAGCCTGGTCCTGTCAGAGTACGCCTCCACTGAGATGAGCATCCATGCAGTTTACATGCACGAGGTAATTGTGTGTGAGCGTGTGTGGGAAGTCATCCGTGGGAGTCACAATCTGAATGCAGCGCAGTGTGTTCCCCACATGTGTTGTCTTATTCTAAATATATCACACATATCTTATCAATCTTGGCCCCTATTCATTCTTATTACTCCTATCCTTATTTTTTCCTTGCAGCTACACAAGCAGCAGTCCCGCGGTGAGCTGTCCCGTCACACATGGCACAGGCAGGAGAGCGACGAAAGCTGTGACAGCGTCCCGGATGAAGTGACAAGCCAACCTAACCCTCACTCCAAGTATTTCCCCCGCTCACACACTTTCCCCACCACAGTTCCCAGTCCCAGTACCATTCCCACTTCGGCCTCGGCCACCAGCAGTACCACCATGGGCCAGGAGGGGGCGGCATCACACAGCGGCACCCAGAGGCGCTACAGTGGACCTACCACAGGTACCCATCATATTATAGACTGAATACAATAAGTTACCTATCTGATTATCTCTCTATGTGGCATATGTTTCATGCCAAATTCATATATTATCACTCTTTTTAAGAACATTTTGATAAACTTGTTAGAACATCTTTGCACTACTTGTACAAATATTTATTTGTATGAGGAAAAACAAGTTGATAGAAAAAAAAATACATGGAATGAGTATTTAAGCAAGAGATCAGTTTATTGTATGCTAGGTGGTGTAGTATGTATAAAATATTCTGGTGTGACACTGCATATTTTGTCATTTGTTTAAGTCAACAGTAGCTATACAGAACACTGTTAATTGCTGTCACTTTTAAACCACACGTTTTATGTCCTTCTGTTTTCCAGACTCTGTTGGCGCTGGGGGGAAAATAGTGAGGTCTGCCCGTGTGCCCATGGGAGGGTGGGCAGAGGAGGGTCAGGCTGCATCACGACAGCATGGGCCTCTACCAGAGGAGACCTCAGAGGATGAAATGCCTCCTCACATACACAAGGTGAACACGGTTTGGCTGTAATGGTGATGCAATTTATTTTGCCTGTATGCACTGAAAGTAAATGGATGTTTTTCTCTCTTTCTGTCATTTCAGATAACATAACCACGCCATGTGAATACGTGTCAGTGTCCCAGGCTCCATAGAAAACTCACATTCTCGTCTTTAACATAACGTTTGTCCAGGATTATCTGTCTGATGGGACAAAGATGAAGGTGGACATGTGCAAGAGTGGGGTACCACAATCCCTGCAACCACTGAGACAAATGCCTCCATTCAAAGATACTATATCACTTACTGTAACTACGGTATATGCCTAAACAGGCAGAAAGGATATACGTCTGAATTTGTGTATCAGAAGAGGACCTAAATGATCAAGTTATTTCTAATTGCCATTGATACCAGATTACACTACACTATTTTTATTAACCCCCAAGAACACACAAAGTGCAGGTGCTGCAAAGTTAAAAGAAGACTTCAGCTAGAGGCGTCCTTGGCACTTTGTTGCAGAAGAAAATTACCAAACAATTTGCCCAAAAATGTAAGCTGAATAATCCACGTGTGCGATTTGTAAATCCTTTCACTAATCAGATGCTGCGAGAGGTGAAATTTTAAGAATGTATGTATCACTCTAACAATAACAACATTCACCAACATGTGCTAGAAAGAAAGCTGGAAACTACACTGTCTTTCATTGTGTGAATCTCTTGTACAAATAGTAGGTGGCTATGTATCCCTGTACCCTGTGCTTTGTATTTCAGCTTGCATTCTGCCTCTTTGCAAAAGAGATAGGGATTTCTTAATTTCTTTTTGCATTTATAAGATTACAAGGTTCATGTGAATTTTTTAAATGTTATGAAACTTTGTCTGGCTCTCATTGCACAGATAGACTCTTTTTTTTTTTTTTTTAAAGGTAATTGTACAGCGTAGCCCCACACATGCATTGTGAGAAAAAAATTGATCAGGTAATTTCACAGCAATCATTCACAATATTGCATTAATCAAATTTACACAACTATAAGGGCAATCTTTTGTGATGTGTGACGTGTATCCAAGCACCTTTGAGTCATATTTAACCCTGTTTTTATTGATTACAATTCTTTATTCTTAGACAGATTTTGCTAAAAGCAAACAAAGAGCTGTTTTAAGCATAAACAATTGACTTCTGTGCCATACGAAAAGTCATCAAGCACAAGTGCATGACTGGCATCCATATTCATCAAAAGAGTTGTAACACGAATACGAATAATATCCCATGATCTTTTTCCCACACATCCAGCATCACAGCATGACTTTCCTTGTTTCCCTGCCATAGGATTCAGTTCTGTAAGAGAAGAAAAATGCACTTTAACAAATTGTTAATGCAGAGGGTGTCACTTGTTTCCATTTGTATTTTCGTGTACATATATATATTTTAATTATTTTATTTATCAAAGGGATGTGCCATGATAATGATTGACGATTATGAATCAAGGTTGTGTTGTTTGTTGTGGTCCTGGATCCGGAAAAAAACGCGTTTCTGTCGGTTGCAAACCTTGATGGATGATGCGTTCAAGGATGCATTGATTCAGTGAGGTAACTTTAGAAGATTAAAAGTGATTTTGGTTTATTTTTGTTTTATAGATCCCGTAACCAACCATTTTGTACAGTTGTCAATCATTCCATTAAATACAATGCAATGAGTTTGTGTGCACTGAAAAGGTTACTAACTTATTGAATGTATATTTTGATGTCGCTTTCAGTTACTTTGATTTCAAGCGTTAGCCTCATGGAAATATAAAGAACGGTTAGCCTCTTAAGGCAAGCCCATAGCGGTCGGGCACTAGCCTTGCACCGCCCGCCTACCCACTTCAGCTCAATTTTCATTTCCCTTCTGTACAAATGAAATGAAAGTACGATGGTCTGGTAGGACCAGGCTAGTCGGTCACATTAGCTTTCACTGTTTGTGTGCCGTTAGCCTGTGTTAGCATATGGCTAGTTTATTATTTTTGGGGTGGCTAGCTGGCTTTAGCTGCAAACGGAATACTGTAACCTTATAAACTCCAAAAGAAACCCATTTCTAATTATAACAATCACAATGAATAGCTTAGTTGTAAGTTACATTTTTTAAATAACTCTCAACTTTTAGTCTGTCAGAGCCCGGATAGCTCAGTCGGTAGAGCATCAGACTTTTAATCTGAGGGTCCAGGGTTCAAGTCCCTGTTCGGGCGTCGGAATTTTTAGTTTTGTCCAGGTGCTAATTGCTCAGATGACCTTTTAATTTATATGCTGTAACTTTGACCTGACGGTACCTGAAAGCAGCATTGTTCGTTTATGGTTTACGTTATATTAGCGGCTAGCCATAGCCTAATGCTTTTGGTCAAGTTGCTATGACTTGGATGAGCAATGATGAACGTTTGAATTCATCCCACAATATTACATCCAACTGAGTAACCGTACATTTTTAGGTTATATGTCATTCTTTCGACATTATGAGGATATTGAAGTTTGCATCTAGCTAGCGTAGCAGAGAAAAAAGTTCAGTTAAAGTTTGTCATGCAATAACATGGTGATGGTGCAGTAGGGCCTAGTGTCCCTTGTGTCTATCTAATGGAAAAGCACATGTTTACATTTTTATTTTAAGTCTTTATTGAACATGGTTAAAAAAAATAATACAAACAAAAATAAAACGATTGAGCAGTAAAAAAGGAAATAAATAAATTAAAAACAAACAAATGGGATCCTCAGGATCTAAGCAACAAATACATAACTCAAATAACATAGTTCATGTTCAAAAGGGATAGGAAGAAGTTAAGAAAAACTTTTCTGGTCCTACCCCCTCTTATTTTTTATAATTGTTTACAAAAAAATATATATATTCAGTTTGAATCAGTCAGTGTCTATGATGTTTGGCTCGTGGGTTAAACAAATCAAAACTTTTCGACAAAACAATAACAAAATAAAATAATGGAACAGATGAACGAAAACCATCAAATTGAAAACAGAAATTAATGTTTGATTTCTGAAGAGTTTTTTTAGTTTTGATATTGTTGTAAAACATTTTTAGCTCATCATTGCAGTTGTTCCACAGACTTACAGCCTTTGTCGTAATACAGTGTAGTTTTGTATTGGTTCTTATAGATGGTTTCTTGAATATACAGGTTCCTCTTAACCTCTTGTATTTGCTCTCTCTCAGTTGGAACAACTCCTGGATGCCATGAGGCAATTGGTGATTATTTGCTTTAAACATTATTTGAACAGTTTTATAGTCAATCAAATCTAGAAAGGGTTAAGTGTTTTTAGTTCAACAAATAATGGATTTGTTGGTTCTCTGTAAGCGGTTTTATATATAATTCGTATAGCTCTTTTTTGAAGGATGAAGATCGGATGTATATTTGTTTTGTATGTGTTTCCCCATATCTCCACACAGTAGGTCATGTAAGGAAGTATGAAGGAGCAGTACAATGTATACAGGGATGTTGAACACGTCCTGTAAAAACATAGCCTACACACTTGAATAACTTGTTTAGCACAAATGTATAAAATCCCTCTATTTAATAATAATAATAATATATTCAATGTATATAGCCTAGCGCTTTAGCACATAGCCTATAGGTATGGGCTTTTAGCATTGAGTGGTGGGAGTGTAAAAAAAGTGGCTGTAACAGGTTCTCCCCCTACTTGTCATGATGGGACAGATAACTTACCTTAGATAATTAGAGGAGCACACATGTTGCATCATCATTAATTCCACAATGTCTGAAATGGAAACATTTTAAAATGTCAATACGGTAGGCTATATGACAGGGAGTCTTAAATTATTAATCTTAAACTCGACGTCATTGAAAATGAGGGCCACCCTTCAATTGGTCTCTCGAGGATAAATAAAAGTTAAATGAAAAATGAAAATAAGATATCTCTATTTGCTGCTCTGTTGCATACCTTATTTGATGCTGCCTGTTCTTGGGGCATTGTAGAGCTGAGGTGGGGGAAGGGTGGGGAAGAAATGTGACTTTTGCTGTCTCGTGAAAGACTGGAGATAGAGATGGTAGTCCAATCACGTCTCGCCATCTCCAGGATTCTCCAGAATTGCCCGACCAATCACCGTGCCCCGTGCCCAGGATTTCAGCTCACCCCCGTCCAATAGCAGGTCGGCTTCTCCACGATTCCCCTCGTGATTTCTGTCGACAGAACTCCGCTAAGGTGAAGTCGCCACTATAATTTTATGTCATTAAAACTTGCTACACACCTAAGGTTTGGCCCTCTGATGCATGAAACAGGCCGGCCCGCGCCAGAAGAAGTGGCATGAGCTTTATCTTGCCACTTAAGGTAAACTTACTTGAACAAAGTAATATGTGAACATCGATCATTAAAATAAATCAAGTCATTATATGTCACAATGTAATGATTTACTGTCAGACAATATTAGGCTACAGATTGAGAAATGTCCACTACAGCGAAGGGGACAAATGTCTCTATTTCGGTGGTCTGCAGTTGCGTAGGCCTATAGGCTAACTGTGGTTTCCATATAAAGAAGGTACAAGACAAAATATACAAAATGTTAGCTTTTATTGTATTCACTCTGACATCTTTTTCTTTCTTCTGTGAACCTATAGCCCTCCAGCTCGATCCATGTGTCCTCTTCAGCGACATCACAAGGACCTGTTGTGACACCTGGGCCCACTTTGCCTTGGCACCGGTAAATAAGTAGGCCTGGGCCTAGTGATTTACTGATACTCATATGTATTAAATAGAAAGTACAAAGCGAAATTGGGGGAATGTGTCACCCTTCTGGCATGATAGAAAGTTTCCTAAATGTATGCTTGCTATTACTATATTATGTTGTATTCTGAAATTAATTTTCTTTTCTGTGAACCCGTAGCCTTGCAGCTCACTTCCTGTGTCCTCTTCAGTGTTCATCAGGAACCTGCTGTGGCATCTGGGCCGACAGTGTCGCCACGCAAGCGTCCTCTTACCTTGGCATCGGTAATAAAGAATAGTGTTTTACCTAAACCATCGGCGTCGGCAGACCCTTTTCACCGGGGCACATGCCCCGTTGTGGATCTGCGGTGCCTGGGTATGCCTGGGGCACTGATTTTTTAATTAATTAATTAATTTATATATACCTTTAATTTTTTTGTATTTAAGTCTGACTCATCTGGCAATCTACAGAATGCATGCTTGCATTTTTTTCTTCTTAAAATAGGCCTATATGCATGGTGCCCCCCTCATTGGCCGGCCGCTGCAATGAAATGTACGTGACGAATGCACACACTGAGGAGAGAATCATTCTCCTTGATATCGACTTTTTGAACCTGTCCAGCACAGCGTCAGCGACCATTCACTCCGGCCGGCGTGAAGTGAAGTAAACAGTAAGCGTTACATTTTTATCCTCTGGAAGCATAGAATGTCTAACAAATGTGTATGCCTTTCATCAAATAAGGTGAAGGGGCGTCTCTGAAGTGGTGTTATTAGCTAATGTGGTCACGTCTGTCGTTATGCTATAGTAGCCAGACAGTTCGCTAATATATTAAACTGTAGCGATAACTGTTTAAGCTGGACCTGTTGATCGGAGAAAGATCACAAATGTCGGGTTCACACTACATGCCATCTTATGGTGTTTCTCGATTCTTTACGTTCGTGTTTTCAGGGGGTGATGATCCCGTGATGGGGTATCCAAGTTGTCTTGTCAGCTTAGTTAGCTAGCTATCGGCATACTGTATACGACATCTTCTCAAGTTGCCTGGAACCAATGGCACCGATGTTATAGTAGCGCAATTTATAACAGAATACAACACTCGGAGGTGGAAGCTGTTTTGTACGCTGTTGCTTTTAAAAATAGCCCAGTGCATGCTTAAATAAGCAGGCTGGCTTAAGCAGCTCAAGCACACGTTGGTCTCAAAGTTGAAAATGAATGATTCTGAAATTATTCTCATTCTGGTGTTTTCTGCTCGAGTAGGTATACAGACAAAAGCACAGACATTAAGGGGGCATGATGACATACAGGTGGTTACTTTCAAGACAGTAGAAACATAATGTAGAAAAACAAAACAATTGATAGGTATCATTCATAGCATGCATATAGACGAATGTCCTGTTTTTACTATTCGTTTTTTTGGTGTGTCAGGTATGTAGAGAGTTATGGAAGAAGTATGTTGTACTAGTAGGCTATGTTATTTTATGATCTTTTGCTGGCATTGAATTATTTGTTATCTCAGTGACCGGAACTAGATATAACAGCCTACTGTATTAGTTATGATTTTGATCTTAATTCAACTCAAACAACATTGTTCTTGTAGATGGACATCAGAAAGTTATTCGCTCGGAGCAGGGATAAAGCAGCAAGGAGAAATGAGAGAGGTACGCTAGGTAACAAGGCAATGCAAACCACTTTTAGGTAATAACCCAGTTGAGTTGACCACTGGTCACTAGCCCAAGCCTAACAGTTACATATCTGTCCAGACAAAGAGGAGCAGCAGAGTGCCGGAGGAGGTGACGGAGGAGTTGAAGGAAAAGGTGAAGGAGAGAGGGATGTTGATGAGCACGAGCAGAGGTGATATGACTATTACTTTCATATTAATTAGGAATAACTGCAAACAGGTTATACACAAGTAACTTTACATATGCATATATAAAAATCTAGATAGTGAAAATGCAGACAGGAGACTGTAATATGTTCTTGTTGCTTCAAGACTCAGTGCAGCAGAGTGCAGAGGAGGAGAGGAGCAGATTGAAGGGACGCAGGTAGAGTTGGCATTGAGAGATGACACTGACAGGTGAGACTCAGCTTAGATTTGATTAATTTTATTTGAACTTTTAATGGTTATCTGAGGTAACTATTGATCATATGATTTTTTGTATGTTGCACCAGACAGGAGAATCAGAGGAGAATGAGCTGGTTGAGGCAGGGGAAATGCAGAGAGAGAAGGAAGGACAACAGGAGACAGACAGGCCTGAGAGATCACACCCCAGATATGAGACTGAGAAAACAGTTGCCACAGTGGCAGAGAACATTAGACTGGGGGCAAGAGAAAAAAGCAGTGTCCACAATGTTGAGGGACATACAAGTGATCTTGGGGGAAAGGAGTCTGGCCCAAACCAAGTTAAGTTGTCAAAATATCCCCAGCACAACTTTGGTGCCAAGAATCGATCCTTTAACGCCAACTGGTTTGAAAGCTTTACATGGCTGGAATATTCCAAGTCTGAAGATGCAGCCTTTTGTTTTCCCTGTAGAATATTTAATTGCCCAAATTTTTTTTAGCTCGCTCGCATTTTTTTTTTGGTGCCCTATTGTGCCCCTGTATGGTATTGGGTGAGCTGACGCCCCTGACCTAAACTAATATAGGCCTACATTGGATGAAATATTTACACATAGGCATACAATCAGAAGTGCAAATAAATCCTTTTAAGATATTTTTTTGGCCTTTTTTTATGCTTTTATTGATAGTGTAGAGACAGAGTTGAAATGGGGCAGAGAGGAGAGTGACATGCAGAGAACGACCGCGGGCTGGAATCGAACCCGGGTCCGCTGATGGCCGAGGCCCATGGGGGGGACGCCCTACCAACTGAGCTAAGGGCGCCCCGCAAATAAATTCTTTTAAGCCTATCTCATTTACCTGAAATCGTCTTTTGGAGTCCCATTCTTTGTCAAAGTCAAATACTTTGTGTAGCCTACACCTGTGTGTTGGAATCCAACTAAGCCATGGGACATGGGACACACCACCACTCACTGGCACTGTTTCATGAATTGCAGAAGTTTAGGCTCCTTCAGAAATCTCCTGCTCTGCTTCCATATGTTCTGAGATAATTTTATTTAGGGTAACTTCAAAGTAACACAAAACATTACAATTTAAGTCTCGGTTTGAATAAATGTAATGTGCATGGTGGTTGACCCAGTTTTGTGACACACTTCATTGTAGTCCTTATTGGTTTTTCTATTGCCATAGAAACTCCTCAGCCAGTGAAGTAATTAGCCTCGTTTGAGTAGGAGCCGTCTGGCTCAGACCTGCGCAATTATGACGCGCGTCTTGCTGAGCGCACAGCATTTTTGCAGCATTTTTGCTGTGCGCTCAGGAAGACGCGCGTCATAATTGCGAGGGTTCAAACGAGGCTAGTCTGTAGGCTACATTCGCTTTCAAAACGTAGATGTGAGCGGAGTTTTGTATTAGCCTGTTGTGATTGGCTAGAAGAGCCGTCAATCCACAAATTGGCGAGTTAAAACAGCGATTTCATTGGTCAACTACACTTCAGAATTCAATGTTGTACACGGTGGGCGGCGGTTTGTAATATTTTCAAGCGACGCACGCTCCATTGGCTGAGACCATGGAACGTGATGATTTGATTGGTCCGTTTGTTCAGGAAAACCCGATAAGGGCGGAGTGGAGTGACTTGGCGGCCATATTGAATATTATCTGTTGACAGTTGTGTCTGAGGGAAGCCTCAAAGATTTTGTTTTAGTTAACTTTTTTTTCTACAAGTGAATATCTGTTGTTCATTTCGGGTGAATATGAACCTTTAAGAGTTGTATTTAAACCCCAGAGATGGACGAAGATGAACGGCAGAGGAAACTAGATGCTGGCAGAGCTAAGGTTTGTTGCTAACATTTAATGCACGCTAATACTAAATGCTAGCAATCAACGCTAGCTGACTCTTTTGTCATAGCTTTGTGTTGTCCCGTGCTAAGTATTCACCCACCTCCAAAACTATTGTATGTTTTGTTTTGTCGTTACTTAGACAATATTTGCCCGTTAATTTGCAGGCCTTCATAACCGTTTATTGATTTGCCGCGCATATTCCGCGGGTCAATCATTAGCTGAGATTGTACACAGCTAAAGATAACAATAACATTTATGGAGTTGGTTATATCGGCTAATGAATTGATTCACTTAGTATACACGTGAAGTTGAGCAGAAGCAGCAAGTTGCACTCATTTACAAATGTGTTTCTTACCTGTAAAATGTATTTACTTTGAATATTTGAAGATGTTGCCTTTTGAGCTGCGCATGGTGCAGTTTTTTTTATAAAACGTTTTCTCTAGTTAGTTATTGCCTAGGGTTGCATTTAGGATTTTTTATTTATTTTGCAAACCAATATACAAGCGCATTTAGCAACAGCTATTACAACGTTCATGAACATAGAGACATAAACAGGTACAGCTGTAAACGTGTCAATAATACAGGGGGTTCGGCAAAGCATCTAAAACAAATAATTTACTTATTCAGAATACCAATGTTAGTAGTGTTATGCTGGCCGGTCTTAATACTGCTCCAATTAGCTACCCAGAGCTGTATACACGGTTAGTATCTACAGTATGTGAGAGTGAAAAGAGCTGACAAGTCTATGGTCTTAAGCTTCTCGGTTTTCACAACTGTGAAAATTGCTACTGTGGAGATGCAATAATAGAAGCAAGCTGCTGTTTATACTTAAATGGGCCTTATTAGTAATGGGCCAGTAAACCTGTTTGATGACCTTCCCTTCATTGAGAACCAGGTCATTTTTTGGTAATGCTTGATTTGAAACTAGGTCACCTGCACAAGGAAAGCTTCTTGAATGACATTTCTCAGATGGTGTAGTTCACCTCCAGCTCATTCAAAAGATGGGGATGGTGCATTAGTAAAATACATAACACTTAGGAAATAACAACTGAACTACTGGTATTCCTTATGACAGAAATCCTCCAACATGCCACGAGGCCAGTCGGTAAGTAAGAAACTGGTTACTGGCTCACACATTTGTCATGGGTTGTGGGTTTGTGGACATTATTTCTTTGTGATTTTTAGTTTTTTTCTTCTTTCTCTTTGGTGGGCAATCAGGGCTTTCTCCTCCGGCTTTTTTTATGATATAATTACTGTCAGCTTTCCCACTGCTCTCAAAGGAATTACTTTCAATATGAACCATCAAGACTTAAAGAAAGACAATCTGTTTATATATTCATTTCAACGGGTACTATTGCAACACACCTTGCGTACCATGTTATGCTGGTTGCAGGCCATCAGGTGGTGCAGTGAGCCCATGAGATTTAGTAAGGTTGAATATATTGTACTTGCATCTCACATGAATGGTGTTGCCATGGTAATGCAGTGCTGTCAGTTGCCTTTACAGTATGTGGTGCAAACAATAAGATCTGATTTATTTGCCACACTGAAAGTATGGCACGTAAGCGTGTACAAATTCACAAAGACATACGCAAAACAAATCCAATTGCATCTTGGTGTTGACCTATTGTTGAGGGGAACACAATAGCTGCATTCAGGACTCCAGTAACATATGATGTGGCCACAACAAGCCCACCAATCAGACTCTCAGGAATGTGGAAGCGACCTTGGGCAAAAACGCAGCTCATCTGGCTAATGTGTCTTTTTTTTCTGAGATGTTTTATGCGTTGTGGCAGGCGGAGTCGGGGAACAGGATGAGGGATGGAAGGAGAAGGACACAAAGGTTGAGGCTCTAAAGTGATAAAGAGTAGGAAAGCAGATGAATGATGAGAGGTGTGAAGAGATTTAAGTGTGGTGGGGTTGATGCAATAATTGTTTTAAGCAAAGTGGTAACCTGGCTTTAGGAGTCAAAGGGGCAAGATTGTACGGTGGTGAATGTATCTTTTGGTGCTGAATGGGAGTATAAAGCAAATCTCAAGTGTGGTTTTGTAACTAGACGTGTAACATGTCATCTGAATCCACATTTGGCACACATATTGTTGTCAGGTACGTGACTCATTGGTGATCACACAAAGCAACAAGTAGCTCTCCCAGGGCCATGTAATCTCAAATGAATTGAGCATGCACACAGTCGGAGGACGCTGCTCACTACACAGAGCTCTGTCTCCTCCTCTCCAATGCATCTCCCAGCCTCCACCCTCCTTCCTTAGTCTAGACACAAGCCATCCTCTTCTATCCAGAGTTTGTGGATCCCTCTGCACTGTACATTCGCTGTGGAAGCGCTGTGAGTTTAAGGATGAAACTGTTGGCACAGTAGGTGTGTGCTTTTGCCTACCAGACTGCAGGATCTTCTGCTGGACAGTACACAGCAACTTCCCTGATGAAGGACGAATTGACAGGTCCAACTAACAATCGGCAAGAAAGGAAGTGGATGATTGACTTGTCAGTTATTGATGGAGGGCTTCATGATGGTCCCTGTCACAATGTGAACTGCAGTAATCTGATGTAAGCTGCTTAAAGAAGAGAGACAGGCAGAGAGAGAGAGGCTGTGATAAAGAGAGGAGTGGATTGTCTGAGGTGGATGTGTCACAGCGGAATATGATTGGGGTTCATATTTTTAACTGTGAATTAACTTATCAGGGTTGGATTCTTATTGTTTTTTTTTTTTTATCTCTCTTTCCGTCTTTCCACGGATTTCAGAGAGGACTCAGTGATGCTCCGAAAAGCTTTATTCAACCAGTTTGCCTGTCTCTTGACTTTGACTTTCCTACATGCTGAAAAGTGACTGAGATGATGGATTTGTTCTTTTTTTTTTTTCTTGCCCTGTGCCGTTTCTGGTCTGCCGAGAGGTTGTCCAAATGTGTGCCACTAAAAATCTGCACTTCTCATGGGTTTGATTCAGCTGTCTGGAGATTTGAGAATATTAAGCATCACCTCATTTTGAACTTGGATACCTTCTAGGGCAATGGGTGTATTCTGGGTGTGAGATTGGGATTTCTTCTTGCTTCACACTGGTCTATTTTTTGTTGCACAACTCTGACTCATCAAAATAAGAGCTACCAATTCCTTTCTGCCGGGGGGCACTATTAACAACTTGCAGTGTTTACACTTTGCGTTATGATTTTAAGAATTACATTTTGATTACTTTTTTTTTCAACTGGAGATAAATCTGGACTCTAGTTCTCTGTTAGCCTTGACCCTTGGGCTTTACCATGCTGATAGTGTGGTGGTGCTCCTTGGTCCTGACCTATGTGTCCGTCTACCTCTCGCTATCCTTCCTGCGCAGCTTGCTAGCTTCCGACAGAAGCGGGCGAAAAACAACGGTGCGGGGGCGCCGAAAAAGACGCAGAAGAGGAAGGGCCCGAATGTCGCGCAAAATGACGGCGCGGCAGAAGGAGGTCGCATAGAACCAGCGCCTTCTTCAGCCAATGAGACGGGGCGGGACAACAAGACCAACCATGAGGTAACCCTACTGATCGCATGGAGCATCAGTCATGCATCAATGATAGATACAGATGACACTGATGAAATCTGAATTGTGTGTATATATACCATAAGACTTTTTGTTTAATTAAAACAACATTTTACTATTTATTTGCATGACTCACGATCACTGAGCGTTATTCACGGGTCACACTACCTGACCTGAAGTAATTGTTTGCTTTGTACGCTGTGACAAGTGGTCCGTGCCCCATGCTCTGTAAACATACATTAAACAAAAATGGGTCACTAACCATCATGTTGCCTGTAGGGCAGTTGTCATAGCAACATGGCTTGGATTAACTGTGGCATTACTTGCTGCCTTTTTTTTTAAAGGGAAAGTTTACCCGCTTGAATATAAAGCTATAAAAAATGTTTTAGGAACCCGAGAAATCGGAGGTTAAGCAGAACCTACGGCAGAAGGATCAGCCCCCCGCCCTGGAGCCAAGCACATCCCCTGTGGAAGATATTGGAGAAACAGAATTGGTTGCACTCACTGGAAAAGAGCAGCTCAAGGTATATACAGTCAATTGTTACTACTCAATTGCTTTACTAAGGATGTGTGTGTGTGTATGTATATATATATATATATATATATTATTATATATATATTATTATATATATATATATTATTATTATATATTATCTTTTTTTTTCAAGGGTAGGATGTTTTTTTTTTATAGTGCCTATTGAAGCATCTGAAAGACTAAACTGGCCATTGGCATGACCCAATATAACTTGCAAAAGGGGGGATGGGTGTAATGTCATGAATGCATATTTATAACCTAACTAAGCTCTGAATTCACACAGGAAGCTCTGAAACTATTCTATAAATCAGTGTTTTTGTTCACATGCCATGTCAGGTTGTCAAGTTTTGTATGGTCCAATGGAATAATGTATCGTCATCATGCTTGTATTTCATTTCTTTTTTTACCCATAAAACATCGGAAATCTTTCAATATTATTGTTCTGTGTGTGGTTTAAGAGGTTTTGTGACTGTATGCTTCATCACCAACCCATGGGGAATGGAACTGTATACCTTTCTGCATGGCTGAACTGATCTGAAAATACAGCCTAATTATGTTATTCAGTGAGGGGTTAAAAAACCTCCAAGAGGTTTGTGTGCTATGTAGTCTTTGGTTATTTCTGCCTTTTGGTTTGCCATTCAAATTAGTTTTGATTAGTTTATTTTGTTATTAAATATAGTAGAAATACATCTATTTCAAACCTTAGGAACATAATGCTATTCATAATTGTGTTTGTCTGTGCTGTAACATGTTTTACCCATATTTCTGTTCCACTTGCAGCAGTTGCAGCAGGCTGTGGAGAAGCGTAATGAGATCATTGCGAGGCTCAGCTCCAACCTACAGGAGGCCCTGGCCAGTAGAGACCAGGTACAGTTGGAGGCACAGTCCCTGGCTGGACAAATCCAGGCACTACAGAGACAGCTCCAGCAGGTAACTCACACTGAATCCCAAGCTAAATATTTTGCAGCACTTCAGGATTATTGTGGCCTATTTAAAAAAAATAAAAAAAACACACACTTTTCACTATTCATATGCAGAGCGACTGAAGTTGCATATTCTCTTGTATTGTCTTTCACACAGACCAGTGTAGAGTTCCTGCGCATTAAAAGTCACGGCCACTGCTCCCAAGATGCATTTGACATCCATCAAAAAGAGGCGCCATCGGGGACGGCCGGTCCTGGCTCCAAGTCAAGTGTTGAAAGCTTCAGCGCAGACACTCACATTGACCTAGACGGTGTTCTACACACACTGAGGGCCGAGCTGGAAGAGGAAAGGAAGAACAGCCAACGCATATGTGCCGAACTAGCCGAGGAGATGGAGAAACACCGACATGTGCTTTCTTTACTGGAGTCTGAGAGGACAGGCAGGGAAGAAAGGGAGACACAGCTGCAAGACCTCCAGACCCAGTGCCTTGAGCTGCAGCAGTACAAAGCCGAGAAGGAGAAGCTCAACAACGAAGTGCTGGAGCTGAGGAAAAGGCTTGAGGAGGAAGTGGATGACGCAGAGAGGAGGTACAGCGAGGAGGTGGCCAGCTCCAACCTTCGTCTCCAGAGCTTAGAGGAGGACAGACGGAGACAGGCGGAGGAGATGCAGAGGCTGAAGCAGGAGCACAGGGAGGAGGTGGAGAGCGTCAGGCAACTGCTGGAGCAACGCGAGGTGGAACTCAAGTCCAGAGAGGAAGAGGTCATGGGTCTCAAAGCTTCTAAAAACCGCCAGAACCAAGCAAAAGTTGGGTCTTCTAGCTGCGATGAAAGGACGAGTATAGACGAGGCCAATCTCGAGAGCGGACCTGATCACGACAGCACAAATGTATCAATGCGCGGAGATATTCTGATGGAGCGCTACTTGTCTTCGGCGCCTCACGCACACTCCCAATCTTCCTTGGTCAATGAGAGCTTTGAACGCTGCAGTCAGCTGGACATCTCAGCAGATTGCAGGTTAGATGAATGCTAATTGCTATGTATGTATAGTATTTAAAAAAATAAATAATAATTATACGTTTTTTTTTTTTTTTTTTTCAAAAATCAGCTTGTTAAATCCCCTAATTTCTCTCTTTCTCTCTCTATCTCTCTTTTCACAGCTTTGAGCTCAACAGTGAAGTGCTGGGAGATGAACCTCTGTTGTCAATTTCAAACCGTTTCCTTGAAGAGAAGGACAACCTCCTCAACGCTTCCGGCCCACTGAGTTCCTCTGGCCTCCCCATGGCGGACCATTCTAACCCCGAGTCTGTGTCTCAGTGGCTTCACAACTCCACCTCCGGAGATCTGGAGACCAGTAAACTGTCCTCGGAGCAGTTTGAGGAGACGGACCTGGGGAAAGAGCTGCTGAACCAGCAGTGTGGGGAGCTACGAGAGGAGCTGGCTCTGAAGGACAGGGAGGTGGATGTGTTGAGGGACGAAGTCATCAAGAGCGCCGAAGAGCTGGAGGAGGCCAGGAGCAGGTAAGGAAGTTCATTAGGGCATGTGGTTGATTTGTTTTTTTCCCCCTATTCATTTCTTTGCATCATCTTTTTTTTAGCTTAGGTTTTTTATTATATCAATGTTATTATGTGATTCATATTTTGTATGTGTTATTTGTTGGTGCTTAGTTAACTCGCAGTATGCCTGGGGAAAATGTTTCATAAGAATATAATCTCCACCCAAGCCAAAAAAACATTACATTCTTTAAGAAAGGCACAATGCTTTTTTCTTAACGCAAATGCTCACTGCTTTTCACAAACAAGCTTCAGACCACCAGAATTTTCGTTATTAAAAAAGAAGCATGTTAATGTATAATTGATTTAAACTCATCAAGTGTTAGTTCTTTAAAAAAAATATATATATACGAGATGTATTATCTCAAAAGTGACCTTGTGTTTCTGTCTGTGTTTGCTCAACTATATAAACTATCTTTGTATTCCCAGGTGGGCTCAAGTAACAGAAGAGCTCAGGCTGGCTCTCTGGGAACTTGAAGAGGAGAAGGAGAGGAGGACACACGTTGAGGAGGAGATGAACTTGAAGGCCCACGAACAAGACAACCTGAAGAACAAACTCAGTGCCTTAATGGAGGAAAGGGAAAAAGAAAATGCAGTAATGTTGATGGGAAAGGAAGCGTCCCCTCCATCAGACGAGGTAGATCAACTGGTAGGGGAGCTTAAGAGGGAGCAACAGAAAGATGCTGCACTCCCGTCTCATCAGAAACAGCAGGAGCTGCCCGTACTGCCTCTGCGGGAGGGAGAGCCGGCTTTAAACTCTGGCGAACACATCCCAGAGTGCAGAGATGACAAACAGCTACAAGCACTTCAGGTAATCCAGTGTAATTAGTGGGTTTGTGTGGGTACTCTCTGCCTATTTATTTTTATAAACAAAACTCAATATAGTTGGATGGCACTTAAATTAAATTAGACGGCAGTAATGTTTGTGCCAAAAGGCTTCAAAGAAAAAGGCGGAGTCAGTTCATTGATAAGAAACATTTGTATAATGTACAAAAAGCTCAAACTATTTTTCCTTTCTTTCTATAATCAAGGCTCATTGTGAACATCTCGTGTCGGAGCTAGAAGAGATCAAAACATTGTACGAAACCACAGCAGCCTTACTCAGCCAAAGGACTACGGAGCTGGAAGACGCAGCGAACCAGCTCGAGGATACTCGCGCGCAGGTTCTGAATGTTCAAACCGAGGTGGAGAGATTGCAAGGGGAGCTGGAGATGAGCAAGGGCTGCCTGGACAGTGCTCGAACTGAGAAAAATGACCTGGAATCTCAGATCGTCTGTTTGAGACAAAATGTGGACAATCTGGAGGAGGCCCAAGCCCAGGCAGCGCAGGAGAGGCAGGCGCACAGGAGGAAAGAGGAGGAGATGGACGAACGGATCAAAACAATGGAACAGGTCTTAGAAGAGGAGCTCGAACAGTTTGAGAACATGCTAAAAGCCAAGGATGTCGAGGTGAGATATAGATATAGATAGATAGTGTAATAACAGTTTATTTATGTTGGTCAAAATAACTATCGAGACATTAACTAATTTACTATATCATTTCTACAGTTTACAGAGGAAAAGGAGAAATGGGAGGAAGAGAGACAGGAGAAGGAGACTGAGCTATTTGACCAGAGGAGGGAGAGAGACGAGGAGGTGAAGGCTCTCCTAGAGAAGCAGGTCGTGGATGTTGAGGAGGCAACAGAGAGGCTCAAGACATCTCACCAACATGAGATAAACCAACTGATGGAGAAACACCAACAAGAGGTGGGATTTACAAACTGCATAGCTTTATTATAACATTTTAATTTTAATGTAAGTTTAAATGTTAAAAAGTTTAATATAAACATTGTTATTTAAACTGCCAGGACTCCTTGTGCCATGCCACATTTGCTTCTCTTTAGTTGTTTATTTGTGTGTTCTATATTTATATATGTATTACATGCAGTAACTTTATACATTGTGTTGTGCTCAGCTTAACCCACATTGACTATGTCTTTGTTTGTTTGTTAAATAGTTCTATACAGTATCTCTAAACATTTGCAGGCTTAGTGGCCCTTCAGCTTTGTGAGAGTGCCTTTTGCTCTCGTAATTTATATCATGTCTTTCTGCATCAATTCCTAGATTGCTGAGTTGAACACTCACCTGGAGTCAGAAACGCTGAAGCAGCAGGCCGTTATGGAGGAAGAACAGAAGAGACAGTTCAGCCTGATCAAACAGGTATTAGAAGGGATAAGTCTGAATACATTTGCTATTTTGTATTATATTATTTTCAGGGTCTCATGTCTCCCATTCTGTCTTCCTGCAGGTGACTGAGCGTGAGCATGAGAGGACGGTTTCAGAGCTGGCCGCCAAACACTCTGCAGAGCTTAATCAGCTGAGGGAGAGCATGGAGGCTGCCCACCAGGCTGAACTGCAACAGGCACAGGTATGCTACAAATCTGCAATCACAGGCACAGTGTATCATCTTCAGCCACAGCATCCTGCAAAATATCACTTCTGTCTGTCTCCTTAGCTTTTTTTCCTCCTTGACATAACTCAGTCAAAGGCGTTTTGTCAGTTAGAATGATTTCTGCTCCTTAGTAGATTTAGGAATGTTATCTTATTCTACTTTACGTCAATTGTAATTTGGTATGGTGGACAACCGTGTCAGATTAATGCTTAGAATCTAAATAATGCCCCCACCTCCCAACATGTAGTCACATACTAGCCTCAGGAAAAAGCTCTAACACAAATCATACCATATGATTTTCATTTCCTTTTTAGGCCGAAAAGAACAGGGAAGTCACAGCCTTGCGTCTTAGTCTGACCACCGTCCACACGTCCCAGCTCAACGTATCGCAGGAGTATGCTCTCGCCAACGTCCAGGCAACGGTTTCCCTTGAAAGACAGCAGAACCAGGAGCATCTGGAGAGACTGCGTGATCTGCACCAACAAGAAATGAGTGAGTGCTTCTCCGTTGTCCAGGCAGTGTTTTTTTTTCTTCTGTTTTTTTTTTGTTTTTTTCATCTTTGCCCCTAGTTGCACTCAACATGTGTACTATGAGTCACCCTCATTCTTTAGAAGCTAGTTCGGGACACAGAGTAAGATGACAGTAACCTTCAGATTCTTGTTGTTTTGATATGGCTGAATTCTTTCTTTCTTTTTTTCTGTGGGTGCAGGTGAGTTGAAGCAGCAGTGGGAAACTTCTGTTGCTGAGGAGATTGCTGCCATGGAGGAAAAACAGGCCAAAGATACACAGGTCAAGCTTTATAACAAATGTTATACTGATGTTTAAAAGGCGAATGGAAGCTATTTAAACACTGCACTGCCATTTCAATGCATTATTTACTTTTATGCCATTAGGTTATACCAGATGTGATACATTTTAAATAAATAATTCCAATGAATCTTGGTCTTTTTTTCTTCTCAGGCTCTTAAGTCACAGTGGGATAAGGATGCTGAGAGCGCCCAGTCAAACCTCCAAACATCTCTGTCAGAGACGCAGAACAGCCTCACTGCCACTCAGACAGAACTGTCCAGCACCCGGACCTCCCTCACACAGACCAACAAAGCTCTAACTGAAGCCCAGGCAGCACTGTCCCACACCCAGGCAGAGCTGCATGAGTCCTGTGCCAAGCTGGATGAAGTCCAGAACGCCAGTAAGGAGCAGAACCACAAACTAGAGGAAGAGCTGAAACAAGCCTGGGCCGACAGAGATGCTGCTGCCCGTGAGTTACCTTCTTCTTCCAACCTCCCCTCCTCACTCAGGCACAATCCTCTAAATGTTTTATTTTAATAATGAAAACTGTTATCATTTTAATCTGTATGTTCTGCATCAATATAAGGTGATGGACAGTCATCAGTCATTTTATATGAATTATGTTCATTTCAGACTCATTAGCAAATGAGTCATACGATTTGTTATTCCATGTATATCTTGTTCTAGTTTATATGAATTGTTGTTGCTTTGCTGCCTAGGTGCTCTGGAGGAGTTGGTTTCTTGTCACAAAGCAGTGCTGCTGGAGAAAGAGCAACAAGCACTCCACCTAGAGGAGAAGCAACGACAACTGCAGCAAGAGGTGAGTTCAAGTCATTAATTAACATCATTTTTTTTTCTATGCCACAAAACGATAGGCTTTGCAAAATGTTCGATGATCCACAATGCCGTAAGTTTTTTGTTTTTCCTCCCCGTCATCCAGGTTTTGTGCCTAGAGGAGGAGAAGAATTTGCTAAAACAGCGGTCGGAACAAGAAGTAGGTCAGCTGTGGACCCAGCTGGAGAACATGAGGGCTAGTCGGCAAGAGTTAGGAGGTGAGATTGATTGATTACAGTAGCCTGACATCTGTTTGGCAAGGCTGTATTAAACTCTACAGCATTTACTTCATCACAGTCAGAATAATATCCCAGGTGGGGGCGCCTTTAGCTCAGTTGGTAAGGCGTCCCCCTCCCGGGCCGGGCCCAGCAGCAGACCCGGGTTCGATTCCCACCCGCGGTCGTTCTCTGCATGTCACTCCCCTCTCTGCCCCATTTCACCTCTGTCTCTCTGCACTATCAATAAAGCATAAAAATGCCCAAAAAATATCTTAAAAAAAAAAAAAGAATAATATCCCAGGTACACAGTACAGTTAGTCATAATTGAAAAAACAGTGCTCTGTTAAGTGTGTATTTCCTGTTTATTTGTTATCTTTTTTCTGTCTTTGTTGTCTACCTCGTTTTCTCACAGAGCTGAAGGAGCAGCTGCTCGCTCGCTCATCTCGTGTTGATGACATCGAGCGCCTGAAGACAGAGTTTAATGATCAAAAACGGGAAATCAAAGAGCAGAATGAGGCTGAGCTGGAAAGCCTGAGGAGGTACACACACACACACACACACAGTCTTGACCTCCATTGTTTGTCTGTGTTTAAAATGTTAAGGTTGGTATAAACGCTGATATTCTGTGCTATTAAGTTCATTTTCCTCTCCCTACCTATTCACTGACCCTGTGTTATACATGCTTTGCCTTCATCTTCCTTTAGATACTTTGAGCAGCGGTTGCGTGCATCCGAGGAGAGCTACAGAGAGGAAATTGCTTTGCTCCAGCTGAGGCTGGTGGAAGGTGCCTTGGAGGAATCTTTGATAAAAACCACAGATGGCAGGTAGGCTAGTAGGTCATTATCTAAGATCCAGGTACATGCACTATAAACATGGATGCAATTTTTTAAATATCTGTTCCTTTTGTTCTCTGTTTTCAGTTTTATATCTCAAGCTGAAGATGAAAAAGAACATAATCTTTCTGTTACAAGCCTCAGAATGGATCCCGATAAGGTTTGTACACATACTATGTCAAGAAATCAATTGTTCTTATGGAAGACCTGCTGTCATGACATACATGTGATCTAAAGCAACTTTGACATAGGAACATTTCAAACATAATTTTTGAAGGATTATCTATCTCTCAAGTTAATTATTCCTCACATTTCAACTGCATTAGTTTTGTGATATTGATAGCAAAAGTATCTTAATCATCATGTTATGTCCCATCCAGGATATGTTTGAGAGTTTGCGCATTCAGCTGGAGGAGGAACACACAATGGATATTTCCAATCTACACTCCTCTATGGCTAACAACTTCAAGGAAGAACTTGAACAGGTCAGTCCTTCAAATTTCAATGCTACATTCCCACAAACAAAATAATATCAGAGAGTACTCTATGGGTTGGGTTAGTGGCTGTTGTTGACTGTTTTTTATATTATTGCTTGTACATTAGGTGCGCTTAGACCTCACTGACCACTACTATGAAGAGCTGCAGGAGATGAAGACTCGTCATGCACTGGAGCTTGAGCAACTCAGAGCCAAACTTTCTGACCATCACCTAAAAGGTACATTTTATATATATATATATATATATATATATATATATATATATATATATATATATATATATACAAACATATATATATACAAACATATATATATTATTAAATACAAACATATGCCATAAGTATTTTTAAAAGTTGAATAACTCTATTTATGTCACAGAACTTACCAAAGTGCGTTTGGAGGCAAAGAGGCAGGTTGAGGTGAGAAGAATTAATCAGATAATCTAAACTACAAATTACATGCTGAGTTTATGGGCCGTACAATATGGGATTATTCTAATTTAAATTAGGTGGAGGTTGACCAGAGGATGTGGTGTCACACTGAGGAGCTGCACACAAGAATTACCATCATCCACACCCTGGAGAACAGACTCGCTGATTTGAGTGAACAGCATGATGCAGAAATCCAAAGGAACACACAAAAGGTATGCACGCACATAAACAAGCTTGCTTATTGCATAATTATACAAACAGAGATTTATGATACAAAATGGGATATCAAACCATGTTCCCACCAACTCCTACAGTTGAAGCAGGAGTTCACTGAGACGCTCATTCACATCGATGAAGGCCTGAAACAGGAGAGAGTGCGTGTGCTGGACGAGATGAAGAATATGAAAGAAAAGCTCCAAGAGAAGCATGAAGCCGAGCTCTCTTCTCTGAGGTCAGACCTTGAAAAAGCACTGCACGAGGAGATGGAGAAGCTAAAGTCTCTACAGGCTGCACTGGACAATGATGAGAGTAAGATAATTTTTTTTTAACAAACTCTGCAGTATGTCATTTCATTGTTGCTTCTAGTCAGATCAAGCTTTATAAATGATATGCATTTAAGCTGTCATTCAGATCGTAACCTGATGTTTGTCTTAAAGGCCCACAGGTGCTTATAGTGCGGCAGAGACTGTCGGCCCAGTATGATGGCGATCTGCAGAAGGCAAAGAGCTGCATGTCGACAGAAATCAAGGAACTTACTGCTCTCCTCCAGGAGCAGGGTGAGGAGCGGCTACGCCAAGCCCAAGAGAGGTGAGCTCTATGGCAGTCAAGACCCTCAAGTTTTGATTGAAGCTGGAGGTCAATTGTTAGTTAGGGGATATACCCTGGTGCCTGCCTGATTTAAATCTATTGTAGATTCATTTGTCTGTTGCTCGACTGACTGCTTCAGCTGTATTAGTTAATGATAAACATTACAAATTCACAGCCACTTTAAAATTTATGAAAAATTGTTATAAATGCCACAATTGCAGCTTCAAAGTCACTGTAGACTGGTGTTTCTCTTTATATCATAACAAAGACACATCTACTATTTAAAAAAGAAAAGTGCTTTTTCTGTCTGTTCTGTTTTTAATCGCTTGCGGGGGTTTTACATTTGCTGTGTTTAGGTTCCAAGTAGAAAAAACAGCATTGGAGCAGAGTTTGGCCCAAAATAACAAACATCAAACTGATCTGCAACATGATAAAGTAACACTACTGCACAAACACTCTCAAGATATGGATGCACTCACTGTCCAACACAAAGCACAACTGGATTCACTCGGTGCCAGTCACAGAGATCAGCTTGCTGCTCTGGCCGCGGAGCTTGAATCCAAACACAGAGCTGAGCTTGTTGCCTTGGAAGCAGCCCTCGACTCCAAACGAAAGACGGACCTTGAAAGTCTTGAGGCTGCGTTTCAGGACACCAACCAGGCTCGGCTGGAGGCTTTAGAAGTCGGGTTAACTCGCAAACACCAGGAGGAGAAGGATGAACTGGAAAAGAGGCTGCTGGGTAATATGGACACTTTGGAGGCCACGTACCTGACTGAAGTGCAAGTAAGGACATACAATATGTAAAGCATAATGGCAAGCTTCATGTTAACAGTGTTTTTGTTAAAAAAAAAATTAAAAAAAACAATACTGCAGTTATTTGGGGGATTCTCAGTTTGTAAGTACTTCTTAAACGTCTTTTTAATCTCAGACGCTGCGTGATGAAATGGTACTGCTTGAAGAGAAGCATCGTAAGATAATGGAGCGCCAGACCGCGGAGCAGCTGTCCGTGAAGGAGGAACTGAGGAAAGATCTGGCTCAAGTGCACATAGAGCAGTTTAGTGCCATGGCAGCTGAGCTCAGCCACTTACACAAGGTGAGAAAGAAACGTAGACCTGATCAATGGAATTCTACCAGATGTTTGCCTAATTACCATTCTGTCAATGAGAAAAACACAGGTCATCGGAGAAACGTTGACAGTAGAAGCCATTTTCTTTTTTCTTACAGACTGAGCTGACTGCTCAAAAGGAGGCCTTAGATTCTGAACATTGCAGAGCTCTGGAGACCCTTAAGAAGCAGGTACTTACACATTCATCCATACATTACTTATTTTGTTATGTTGTTGCAATCTGAGAGCATCTTATGAGATGAAGGTAAAGTATAGATTTTTTTTTTCCTGGGATTTTTATTTTAAATTATCAGAGGCTAAAATTCTAAGTCTTTACATTCAGCATGTATTAAAAAAAAACAGTCAAAACAGTGGTAATTAAGATTCTATATGCCTTTGCTTCCTGTGCGTTTTCTCAGGTGTTAGAACTAGAGCACCAGCATAGCACCGCTCTTGAGGAGCTCTCGCAAACCTTTATTGCCGAGAAAGAGCAACTCATGGAACAGCACCGACTCCAGCTACAGGTTTGTGTATGTGTCTGTCTGTCATGAGTGAGCATAACATCTGTTTGTGTGTAAGAATCTCAGTCCTTTTTAAAGGGTGAATCAACCGTCATTGCACTGCCTGCCGAGTTGTTTTTAATGGTTTTCACTTTCATTTGAACTCTTGTCTCTGTGGCTCTTACTGCCCATTAGAGAGGGGATTACACAGAGTTATTGTTCATCCCTTTTTTTATAATGGTCGATTTGTGCATAGAGGCACAGTATTTATTTGGATTTTCTTTCTGAGAGGCACTCACTCAGTCACTGAGCATTTGGCCAACTGCACGTCATGGTTTTTAAACCAAATACATGACGTTTGTTGGTGTTGTAGGAATTGAGGGGTGCCTCTGCGCGGGAATTGGAGGCTGGTCGCAGGGAGCTTGAAGAGGAGTCATCAAGGCAGCGCCAGTCCTTCCTAGAAGAGGTGGAGCTCCTAAAAGTCCAAACAGAGGAGAGACTGCAGGACAGGATCAATCAACTTAAGGTAAATAAAGAGATGCTGAGGAGAGATGGGTGGGCATCCATCTAGAGGCAGCCATGTTGTCTGCATAATCATTAATTTTAATGAAAAAAAAAAAAAAATTATGATTTGTCCCATTTATATTTTAAGTTGTGCATTTATCTGTTTTAAAACATCATAATGTAATAGTTTGGGATTATTGTGTGGGTGTGTATTATGGCATTGCCCTCTCCTAAGCTCCTAAACTGCACCACTTCATTCCTAGGGATAGACCTTCCTCTTGGACTCTGTCCCACTGGAGCTTTATTAAAACCCAGTTCCCACATAATCCCACCACCATATATCTTCCAGTGTTTTTTGTCTGTCTCTCTGTTCCCTGAATCTGCTGGGCTGTGCATGTGTTTATGTTGCTGCTATCTGAACAGTGGCTAAATGGGATGGATCTTAAGCTTTAAATCCTCTGATTTTAAGGCTGAAGGCTACTTTTTTTTTCTGCAGACATTTGGCATTTGAGCATCTGAAATGTCCAAGCTGAAGAACACATCAACATACACTATACTGCAGCTTTTCAAAATGGTGCTCTGACTCTTTTTATTTATGTTCTCTAATTAATTTAATTTTTTTGAAGACTGAGTTTGAAGAGCAGAAGCAGGCGGAGCTTGAGAAACAAAGGCGGAGCTTCACATCTGAACAGGAGGAGAAGGAGCGGAGCTACACAGGCAAAATGAGCCAGCTCACAGCCCAACTGCAGCAGCTGGATGCCGTGGTGGCTCAGGTAATAGAGACGCACACACTCCATCTGCAAGGGTTTTTACAGGTTTTACATTATGTTCTTGGTGCAAAGTAAAAACTTGCAACAGTAATCAATATACTGTTATACAATATCAATTTGAATTACTTAGAAACTGAAGGCCAGTAGAAAATAGAAGGTATGGGAATAAAAAGTGAGAGGGTAATATTGCTAGGGCGCAGCATCCATGAACTAGATTTTCCTATTTTCCTTGCATAGGATTACATCGTGTTAAGGGATTATTATATAAATGAATTGCCACTCTAATCTGGTGTGTTTACGTTTTGGTGCGCTGTGTTGTCATGCACTCTCAGTTGAAGCACGCTGTGGAACCTTGACGAGTAGTTGAATCGATTGTTTAATTGCCCAGGAAAAAACTGTATTTTGATGATCAATTAGATTTTTTACTAACAAGTTAGTTGTTTTACCCCCTAAAGCTTAAAATTCTGTTTACTAAAACTGTGTTTTGACTACATGAGTCGGAGACTCATTTCAAGGATAAAAGGGAATTTTTCCAGTGCCATACAATTCTTCTTCTACTCATATTTATTCTAAAAATCAATTATAAATGTTGTTGGTACAAGGAGTTTAAATCTTCCTCACGTATGTACAGCTTTGTTACCATGGCCCCTGCCCAGCTTTTGATAGTGAAATATTAAGACACACTCACACCCCCGTGAGGTTAGCAAATAGGAGCTTAAGAGGGGTTGGGGAGGGTGCTGTTGTCAGGGAAACGGCATTGTTTGGTTGAGGCAGGTGGCTGGATGAGACGTGTTTGATAAGGAGAAAGGGAGGGAAGACGGGCTGAAAGGAGAGGGAAAGAATGAACGGGTCGACAAAAGAAAGGTAAGAAAAAATACTGGAAGAAAACTCTAAATTTTAGGTTCTTCTGAGAGATTGAAGTAGTGAATTCAGAATTTTGCTTGCCACAATCCAACTCTGACTTGGGATATAATCGCATTACTTTTTCCAAGGACACCTGATGATTACAGTCAGTATTAAAGTGGATGTATTGAATGTATTATGTGCCATAATTTGGCACCAATCTGTTCCGCCTCATGAGTGACACACATGGATAGTTTTTAAAACAAGTCTCTGCACAGGTGGGAGAGGGGCAGTTGATTGGTTGGTGTTGGCAGAATTAACAGCTGTCTTTGTTTGTTTTCCTAGCTGCGGGCGGAGGTCGGCTGTCTGCAGGGAGAGTTAGAAGGGAAACGTGCAGAGATGGAAACTTTGGACACACTTCTCCAACGAAGGGAGCGAGAGGGTCAGGAAGGAGGAAACCATCTGAATATGCTCACTGATGACTTACAGACTGCCAAAGAAGAGAGGTTAGTGCTGTTTTACTTTTACCACTGACATTTATGACGCAAGTAAGTGGCAGCAAAGTTTTGCTACTGCTAGTGACTTCAGGGCTTAAGGCAGTTGCACACCGGGCGCGATGCGAATAAAAGGCACAAAAAAGCGAATATTTTGGAATGTGAATTTTGTTCAGTCTCACTATCAGAAGCGACGTCCTAGAAAAATCGAACTGAGTTTGAAAAAATAAAAGACGCAAATTAGCAAAGCGAAATTACGGCGCTGATGTGGAAGCTTGTATTGACTCTGTATACGTTCTGTAATTATCAATAACGTGCAAATTAATCGCATGAATAATACGCGCCTGGTGTGCAAAGGCCTTAAGATGTAAATTTTTATTTTACTGTTTATTGTAGCCGAGAAGTTGTATTCTTGTTTCTCTTTTAACTTAAATTAAACTTAAAAAGAAATGGGCTTTCAACAAAGTGATGGCGTACGCTTTTTTTCTGATGCGTCACTTTTTTTTTTCTCCCCCAGATGTAAACTGAACCAGGCCAATGAAAAGCTGAGGAAGGTGCTACTTGAAATGGTTCGCAGCACCATTGCAACAGAGGAGCTTATTGGACAAAAGATCAGTGCCAAAGCCAAAACATCTGCGCAGGCGACCAATCAGAGGAGCTCAACAGGGAGCAAAGATGCACAAGAATCAGGTCTGTTGGGCGTCTAATTCGTTCTGAAGTTTGCAGAGCATGTTGTGCTTTGATGACACAACAAACAGTTCATTTGGCTCTGTCCAATTCAGAGTCTTTTGTTGGATACAGATAATGTATTTAGATGAATTAAATTGTTAGACCAAGAGCGCTTTATTATATGTACAATTTAAATACTTGCATCAAAGTAACTTTGGTTCTTTCTTTTTTTATATAGGTATTTCAGTTGCAGACCTGTCCTCAGATGACCTGGAGCTGACCCACATGCTCTGCGAGAGCCTGATGATTTCAGATACTCAGATCAATCCTGGGGGAGAAGAAGCCGCTCTGAATGCCTGTAGCAGACTGCGTCACACTGTTGACACGCTGCTGGAGCTGCTCAACATGGCCAACACACAGGTAAACCTACTAATACCTCAACAATCCAAAAACTTTTTACATTTCTTCTTCTTTTTTTCTTGTTAAAAAGCATTTTTAGCCGTCTAATAATCATGGGGTTATTCACTTTTTATTTTTAGCTGGAGCAGACTCATGATGTCCACCTCTCTCTGGAAGAAAAGTTCTCTCAGGGCCGAGAAGACTCCGCCCAGCTCCTCGAGAGGCACAAACTGCTGTTGGAGCAGCTCGACCAGGAGGCCAAACAGAAGAGTCAACTCCAGCTGGAACTCCACAAGGCTGAGGGTAAGCACTGACACCTCGTTGGACAGGCTTCACTTGACTCACCGTTGCCAAGTTACAGCAGTTAATCCAGTGACTGTTAACATGCCTCTCTCCTCTGCCTATGCTCCAATTTCACCACTTACACTAGACTTTAAACACAACTCGGCTATTTTTGATGCTGAGGAACAGACTCTCAAATGAGTAATAGCAGCCAATAATGTAATAATGACCAATAATGTAATAATTTTTCCATATTGAATGTAATAAAATCCAATAATGGTGTTAACTTGCCTTATACGTTATAACATTTCTGAACCAATAACGTTAACACTTTTTCCTGTTAATGTTTTGGCTTGTAATGGCTGGGTTTTTGAAAATCCTTTCAAAATGTAAACTGGAGCCAATATAAGAATATTATTCGGTATCGGCTCCAGTTATTACATTTTGAAAAGATTTCTTGAACCCCTGACAATAAGGTAATAACCAGCAATAATGCCACGACTTATCACATTATGGGCAAAAGGTTCTTTATAATGTAATTGGCAAGTTACTACATAATTGACTTTCATTACATAAAAAAAGATGGCAAATGATATTGATAGTTATTATGTTACTGGGTGTTATAACATTATTGGCTGCTACAACCTTGATGTGTTTTCTTTTTCTTTTTCTCCCCCACTTTCACATTATCTTACTATGCATGATGTGTTCAGGGCTTTTGGATGGCTACGTGGCTGAGAAAGCGATCCTGGAGGAGTCTCTGCAGATGAAGGAGACACAGGAGGAGAGACTGGCGGAGGAGCTGGAGGACTTGAAGGCCAAGCTGCAGCGGATGCAGAGCCTCACGATGGAGCTGGATGGCCTCAGACAGAAGCACCAGGAGCTGGGCGAGGAGCACACGCTTCTCCTGCGCCAGAAGGAGCATCTCTCTGCTGACCTGGGGGAGAGGGAGAAAGGTAAGCAAAACAAGCACGCAATCATGACATTCTGTGAGTCTGTCCGCAATCAAATGTTACATGACTTCTTTTTAGTGAGCATGACCACCCACTTATATAATGTCTGTCCTCAGATGTGTCTTTTCTCCGTAGGCCATTGGCTCAATTTAGATCCTGAGAAAGGTTTGTAGGTCAGAGTGGAGTATGAGTGTGTGTGTTTGATGAGGGGGGTGGGGTGTGGGTGAGTATGCAATACATTTGCAGTGCCGTGTGAGGTTGTTGTTTGTAACACTGCCTTTGCCAGTAGCTTGTTGTAAAGGCTCTTCTTGGAGTGCTGTGTCATTAAACCCCTTTTTTTTTTTTTAATTATCTTCCAGTTGAGAGCTGTCAAAGAGAATGCATTCAGTGCCTTTTCAGGAGGAAAGGCACTGTTTGTGTAATAACTGTGTGTATTTAACTCATGTGTTTTGCCCGCTTTTTTATATCCTTTGCGTGTACATATTTATTTCGAAGCAATTTCCCTAAAATAGTTTATTTTTTATTTTTCAAGCTCTACTGGCAGAGACGGAGCGTTTAGCCCAGGATAAACTGGATTTGCAGCGGCAGGCTGAGAAGGACCACCGCTCTTTGTCCCTGCGCCTCAGAGGCCTGGAGAGAGAGCTGGAAGAGCACGAAACCAAGGGCCTGGAGACTGAGCAGCACCACAAGACCCACACCGAAGACCTCAGCCAGCAGGTCCAAGCACTCGAGAAACAGCTGAAACACGACCGGCAGTTTATAGAGGTGAGAATTCTACAAATGAGAATAATCTTAACGTTTTGAAGATGATTCTTTTTATGTAATCCAGTGTTTTCTTCGGCCGAATTGCAGTTGTTACAAAATTCTCTCTAGTGTCACAGACAATTTCTCATGTTGCTGCTCGATGTAGCGGACACAATGATTCACATAATTTGTTCCTACGCTTATAGGAGCAGGCTGTGGAGCGTGAACACGAGAGAGACGAGTTCCAGCAGGAGATCCGGAGGCTGGAGGCTCAATTCAGACAGTTTGCCACTGTGGATAACAAAGGACACAGGGTGAGCCTCCCTAATTTGATAGCAATTACATAGTAATTAATAAGATTTCACAACAGGACTGTACCAAACGCAATGCTTCTATTCCTAGGTAAAGATGGATTACAATTTGCTGTGTGTGTGTGTGTAATGCATTGCTGATGGGTTAATTAACTGAAGTGTATGTAATATTACAAAGAGGTTGAAGTGACTAATGCATTATCTGTTTGCCGATGAGCCTGACTTTTGCCATGTGTTTATCCCTGTTCTGAATGGATTGCTCTAGTTTCAGGACTTGGTTCAGCAGGTATGACAAACCCAAATAGCAAACTTGTATTAGCTTCTCCGACTCTTGTGCATGGTGTGTGCAATACATCCTTCGTAGATTAATCATTAGTCTTTGTAGGTGCTTTGTGCTTGTCGTACATCCATTCCCATTCCATCCCTCTGTTTGCTCATATTCATTTGCTTCTGTTATGCACGTCATTTGTCCTTTCATATCTGCACTGCTATGGGGAACGGCTTGACTTCAATATTCATTACCGGTGGCTGCAGATCCAGAATGGCTTATTTATCTATAGATCATCTAGATTTCCTTTTGCAATCCCTTTCCTCTCCATTAATACTCCGGAAACTTGGGGCGCTCCCGTGGTTTAGTGGGTAGAGTGCGTACCGTTGAGGCTCAGTTCTCGTTGCAGCGGACCCTGGCCGTTTCCTGCATGTCATCATCCTCTTTCTCCCCATTTCCACTCAATATCTATAGCAGTCAAATAAAGGTAGAAAAAAAATATTAAAATTATTAAAAAATTTATTCTGCAGGTGGAGATTCTTCACGGTATCATCAAAGACAAGACAGAGGACCACGCCTCTTTGTTCTCAGCCAATCAGCACGCAAAGCGCGACATTGCAGAGCGCAACGATGAGATAGACAAGCTAGCCGGGCGAATCAGAGAGCTGGAGCAAGCACTGCTCAACAGCGCTGAGGGGAATAGCTCTGTCATTCAACTGGAACAAGAGGTCCACAGAGCAAAGTTGAGAGAACAGGAGCTCAGCCAAGTAAGAGAATAGACACTGTAACAATGCCCTGTATATAAATTTAAAATTACTCTTTAAAAATAAATGTGCACACAAACACTATTTTTAATCGTATGAGCTCACTTTCTTCAGGATAAGCAAGCTTTGGAGCAGCAGCAGCTGTCCAACAGGCTTCAGATCTCCGCCTTGCAGTCTAAACTGGATGAGACCAGGCACTGTTACCATGACAACACACATGACCCCACCCAGGAGCTGAGGGATGCCCTGGACACTGCTCAGAATGGCCTACACAGCAAAGAGCAAGAGGTATGTAGGATTTTATACCAAGTTGATGTATGTATGGTAACAGTTTGTTTGTTGTTGTTGTTTGATGCATTTGGCTGCTGTGCCGTGCCGAAACGGTGTTATTTTATAACTTGAATTATGTTTCTTAGTCTTTATTAAAAGGTAATGTCATTTCTTCTAGGTCGAGGTCCTGCTTGGCCAACTGGAGACTGTGCAGAGTGATTTGAACATCAAAGAGGTTGAACTTAAACACCTCACACTACAGCTGGAGTTAGTGTCCAATCAGAATGCAGCTCATGTTAACGAGCTGCAAGAACAGATTGCTGCCCTAAAGGTAAGTTGCATTTTGTCTTCATGCCAAATTGTTATCTATTCTATTATGCTGCATTATAAGTGAAACTTAATTTCAGACAGCAGTAAACAAACAAGCTCCCCTTGAATTTTGTTTATATCTGTACTCCTGCCCAAAAGACACATTTTTTTAATCAACCATGTGAGACCTTGTGAAAGTAATGTCTTGAATGTATTCATATATTTTAGAGTTGCCCTTCTGCGGCTTTTCAAACTAAAATTGTGTTTAGTTTCAGTTTAAGGCTAATCTACCTAAGTAACGATAAGAACGTAGGAGGTAAGAGAGAATGGTATTTGAGTTTTGTAAGAAATCCACAAGAAATGGCAGAGGAAATAAAAAACCTAGTGTGAGTGTCAGGTTGGTTTAGTTATATTAATTCTAAATTTTAAAACACCTCTGCTTGCAGGAGACTGTGTCTTCTCTCACTATTCTTGAAGAAGAGAAGGAGGAGCTAAGTCAGGCTGAAGATCCAGACGAAGAGACCCTTCCCTCAGCATTACTCCAGGAGAAAAACCAGGAGATCGACCACCTCAACAATGAGATCCAAAGACTGGAACAGGAGTTAGAGAACACCAGGGACAACAAGGTCGGAATAAGTACATGCATACATACATACATACAGTACATACATACATACATACATGCATTACAGTGTGCAAGTTGAATAATGTAATCTGATTAAGTTTTTTTTTTATGTTTCTGACAAAAAGGTTTTGGAGGCTGAGCTTGAGGACCTGCGCTCACAGGTGGAACACCTTAAGTCTGAAATCACGAGAGTGCGCGAGGACAAACGGGAAGAAGAGGAGCGCCTTCACGAGGTCATCAGCACCCTGCAGGCCGAGCTCGCCACCTTGGGCCCCAACCGACACGAAGTCAGCGACTCGCAAGATGGCGACAGCGTCAATCCCTCGCCCGCTCCCAGCCCAGAACCACAACACTACACCATCCAGGAGGAAACGAAGAGAGGCAAACCGAGCAGCCTGAAGCAAGAGCTCAGTCTCACCCACTCCGCCCCGTCCCGTTCAATTCAATCTCGTCACAAGGCCCTCCAGACTCAGCTGGAGACGGCGGTGGCAGAGAAAGAGGGACTGGAGCGGTTACTGCTCACCCAGGAGGAAGAGTTCAGGGGACAGGGGGAGGCGTTTGGAAAGAGGCTGTCAGTAGAGAGAGTGCGGGCAGACGAACTCCGAAGTCTCCTCTCCGTCAAAGAGGCCGAGCTGGAGGAAGTCAAAGCCCAGATGGATGAGAGGGAGAAGAGGAAACCATCGGAAGAGGAGAGGGACAGCTGCACGATCCAAGCCCAAGAGATGAGCGCCCTGCACGAGAAGAACGCCCACCTCAACGCTCTTATTGCTGAAGTCCAAAAGCAAGAGAAGGAGCGAGTCAGCGAGATCGAGATGCTAAAAACAAAGGAGCGGGAGATGAAAACAGAAATGGAAATCATCCGAGGAACCAGTCTCACTCTCGAGAGGCAAGTCAAGGAGGTAAGAGCCGAGGTGGCAGACATGGAGGGACTGTTCGCTGCGGAAAAGACGAAGGTTGGAACCCTGGAGACTGTGAAGGCAGAGCTTTCTGCTGAACGTGATACGCAGAGGAGGAAGGAGGAGCAACTCCAGGAGGAAGTTGAAACTCTCAGGCAGGAAGTGGCATCAATGAGGGCCCGTGTCCAGGACCTGACAGTTCAGCTCAATGACAAGGACACCAGACAAGAAGAGGCTCAAAAAGAAGTGCTGGTGAGTGGCAGCCCCAAGGCATTTTTTTTTTCCAGTGTTAAAGCACAATGTTGCCCAAGATGCAAACGTTAAAAAAATAAAATAATAATAAACGCAGGAAGTGACACCTTCTTGTCACTTCACTAGAATTATAGGTATTTTGATAAAGGGAAAAAATATCTCAAATGCACAAATCTAACCTACACATGAATTGCGTTTTGTTGTTGTTACTGATTGTTTTAATGAACTATTTACGGTTACAATTAAACAAACAAAGAAAAAAGTACTGATTATGCATTTTAATCTGGTCAGACAAACCAGAACAAGTCTTTCTTTAGCTTATGCACCAGGTTTTGCTCTGCATAATGATGGAGTTAAACAGGCCCCAAGTCCAGAAAGGAAATACCTTGCTGCTGCTTTTTTATTTTTTTGCTTGCATACAGCTGTGCTAGCGACTGCAGGCAAAACCACATCTGCTTATAGTTAACGGGCGTAACGCGTCATCACAGCGTCGCTCCTCAGTCGGCAATATCTCACTAACGCAGAGGAAGTGACATTTAAAACGAGGAAGGAGAAGGAAAATCTTTGTTAGCTGTCGTTTTTAAAGCTCTGGTGCACTTTATTTTTCATTTCTGTACGTCTTATCTGGGCAGGATGTGGTAAGGAGAAGTTGTTATTATAAAGAAAGTATGCAGGCTGTAATGCATCTGTTTGGTTGCCGCTTGTCTCTGCAATCTGATCTGTTTTTCTTGAGCTCATTGTTGTTTTTAGCAATTGTAGCTGTTGCTGTTATAGTGAACTAAGGAGGCATCTAGCAGTAGATCTAAAAGACTGAATCAGAATATGAAAAACGGCATGAACATGTGGTGCTTGTTAAATTTGCCATCGACATTGCAGAGCAAGTTATCGGTTGTTGCTCTCGTATAAACAGAAGTTGGAGTTCCCGTTGTCTAAGAGAGCCTCTGTGTTGAAACTAGCTGCTAATACGTTTTTTTTTTTTTTTTGTCAGACTGATGCTGAGGTGACCCTGGCTAAAGCAGATGCTGCCTTGAGACAGAGAGAGGCTGAGCTCACCAGACTGAGGGAAGAGCATCAGGCTCTGAAGACAGAGCTGACTGCTGTGGAACAGGTTTTGAATACCAGTACAGAAAGGGCTGACAAACTACACGAGGAAGGACAGGTGGGAGACGTATATGACGATGGGAGTACAGAATCTGTGACTGTTTTTTGTGAGTTTTGAAATTAAATATCACTTGTTTATGTCCGTTAGACCAAGGACCGTGTGCTTGTCGACCTGGAGGCTGAGAACCAGCGACTGAAGGCGGAGCTTCGTGGCCTACAAGAAGACCTGGCTGTACAGGAAGAGGAACTGGCCTATCAGCAAAGAGAACTACAGCAAATCCAACAACTCTGCCCCCAGCAGGACACACATCCTCACCAACGAGGTTACCCACAGAAGGGTGAGTACTACTCTGTTTTGATAAAATAAGTAATCATGTTAGTTTGTGTTTGAGCTGTCTGTCTCTCTATATAATGAAATCGGGCCCTTTTATTGATCTTAAAATCAATAATAACACAACAGAAATATGTTTTTATAAGAACCTCTTTTTTCCAAATTTTTCTTCTTCGCCTATCAGATAATTCCTACAGAACCTTTGAGGACATCGTGAGTGATTCTCGGGATGAAGCCTCTCTGAGCTCTCCCGAGGTTTTAAGGAGACTCGCATGCTCCGAAGACAGGATCCCAGACAGGTTCCACGCCTCCGTTCTGGACTCTCGTCTGTCCGAGTTAAGCGCTCTGAACAGCACAGGCCTGGATCTGCCCCAGGTCAAGACCTCTCCCAGGGTCCTGATGGAGCCTCCACACTCCAGGACCATCACACCAGACCCAGCCACTTTGAGTACCCACTCCCCCCTAGGCTCCGTGTCCGACAACTTCTCCATGATAGACTCACTGGACACTGACAAAGTATGTGGTCTAACAATTCCAAAGCACCCATGAGGAAACATGTTATTTTAAACTTGATTTGACTTCCATACACGCTACCTACCATTTTTGAGCCTATTTTAAAAGTCTTTTGGTCCCTTTTTCTATATTTTTTTGCTTCAGATGTTTAATATTTGTTTACATTTTTGTATTTTTTATTTATTTTTGTCAGGTGCATGAGTTGGAAGGACTTGACATAACGGCACCTCCATCTACTCTTGGCTCCACCTCCTCCTTGTCAGCACCAGAATGGGCCAGTGATGGATATGGCAGCAGTGAGTATTAACGCACTGAGCCTATTAGTTGTATTACTAGTTTGATTTTCAGGCGACCATGTCATGGTTATGTATTTAGATGTGATGCATCAATGACACCAGACTTGCATTGGAGCTAAGGAACTGAACAGAAAACACCATTGATTTGTACGGAAGACATTAAGATTTCCAAACAGCTCGGCGTTGTAGTGGTTTTATGGAGTTGTTGACAATAAAGAAAATGTGAGAATGTCGTCTTAACTTTTTTTTTTCTCCTCTTGTGATTCAGATGTGAGTTCAGAATTGGGTGCAAGGCTGAAAGTGGAGCTGGAACAGACCGAAAGACTGGACGCTCAGTTTGTCGAGTATCTGCGCTGCAGAGGAATCAACCCCACAGTTAACACGGATAGTGCTGCAGGCAGTATGAGCTACAGCGATGACCTGTTGTCACCTGAGCTTCAGGTAGGCTTCGTTATCATTATTGGTTGTGATTCCATGTATTTGACAGCAAGCCATTTTACTCAGCTTCTTTCTCCACAGGGTCTGTTGAAGAAAGTGTATCAAGAAAGCTGCCGAATTCTCACTCTGTCTCAACGTCGTGCTGCTCCCTCAAACCAGCACCTTGTCTCAGACTTAAAAGCCTTGTCACTGAGTCAGACCCAACATCACGCTGAAGATGGGTCAGCTTTTCTGGACCTCCGCGACAAATCATCCTCTAACCCTCCCATGAGCTGGCAGCAGGAGAAGAGGGCGCTGCAAGAGACCGTGATCGCTCTCAGAGAGCTGCTCTGTCGAATGGCCCAGAGACACACACAAGTGGGTTTACAATCCAGTGATTTTGTTTTGAGTCTTAAATTACTGGCAAGACGCTAACATATTGCTATTTTCTTTTTTATGTGATACAAGTTTTTATTGGGTATATTGTGAGGGAGATTCAACTTTAATATCTGAATTTTTGTATTTGGCACTATGTGGTGTCTGTGTCACTCATGTTCTTGTTTTTCCCTCGGTCTGACTAGGGAGGTGATAATGACTGCTACAGAGATCAGCTCCAGACCGATGGGCAGGTTGAGTCCCAACTGAGGGCAGAGCTGGAGGAGAATCAGAAACACCTGAAATGTGCACACGACACTCGGCATGAGCAAAAGATCAAAATACAGTCACTCAGGTATATTACACACCGAATAACAACATTTAAGCACACCTTCACCATATGGCGGCATATTATAGATTTTTCTTTTTACAGTGGCTTGAAAAAGTATTCATACCCCTTGAACTTTTCCACAATTTTTCACTTAACAACCACACACATACATTTATTTTATTGGGATTTCATGTGATAGAACAACACAAAGTGCCGCATAATCATACCTGCAAACTCGTCGCTTTTCGGCGAAAATCGCCGTTTAGAATCAAAATATATGACCCACGTGAATCGTATAGATCCGAAGAGTTTTTGTTTTTGGGAGGGGGGGGGGGGGGTAGCGGCAGCTGCCAGAGAAGTCAGCCAGCGCTTCCCAGACTGGACTGTGTGGGCGAGTTACCGTAGTGTGAGACAAGGGAATATCGTTATCTTGGCAATAAAACATCTTTGGTAGACGTCATGAGTATTGTCCAATCAGCGTTAAAAGATCGGGCACAGTAAAGCATCACTGCTGCCGCTGTGTGTTCAGACTTTAGAATTGGCTAAAAGTCTCAATCAAAGCCCTTTTGATAATAAAAAAATAGAGGCTTTGATTAAACACTGTCAATGCTTCAGAGGTTAATGTAACAGCCTACTGAAACAGAAACTATACGGAGGGACGCAGCTCACTGTACAATCCCTTTATTTAGTCGCGCTGTCAGTTTGCCGACATGGCTCTCTGTTAGACTCGAGACATAGAAAAAGATCGCGGAAGCCGTTCCCGTAGACAAAGTTAACGGGCAGGATATCCCCGACTGATTTCATCCATCAAACCACAGAGTTTTTTCTGAGCGGCGTCTCACTCGCTCACTGGGTCTCCCGGGTCCCGGTGATTTTCACCGTCACAGCGATCGACTCGCTGCTTTGCTGGGGCGGAGACTTTGTGTGAAGGTGATTTAACATCACGGTCGTAGACGAATGTTATAACTTTATGCTGCATAGTTTGCACTGCGCTGTTGACCCACACAGGACTCTTAAGTGAAGCTGACAGTTTAATGAGCGCACATTGCAGAAATGAAGTGTCTGCAGTGCGCTCACAATCAGAGCCGACCCCCAATTTATTTTTATTTTTATTTTTTAGTTTGTGTTTGATATTAACATCATATTATTATATCATACAAAAAAATGAATACAATGTTTTGATCTAGATAGCCTAGTTAATAGCCCAATAATTTAATCAGTTCATCTGGGAGGTAATCCAAGTTTAACTGATCAAGTCACGTTCACGTCCAGTGTGTATTGAGTATATTTAAAAACATTTGGAAATGGGGCTCAGATGCCCATGCACTGTATAACCTATTTCAGCCTCGTCTGTGGAAAAAAAGATAGCTGGACAACAGAGTTCTTCTGCTTCATTCCTCTCTCTGCATTTAAATGTATTCATTAGGCTATATTACAGAGAAATAAGTCCCATAAAAGAAAAAGAGCACCAAGCCCAACCCAGAGGACCCTGCATAATATTTTATTTTAAATGAACATTTTAATGGAAAATCCAAGAAGCTTCTAATTCATCCGACCCAGTGTCTCCAAATTATTTGTTCACACAAAATTCCTCAGATTTAGCCTCTTAATTTCCCTCTCAAAGTGCACCAGATTCATGCATTTCACTTTAAAAAGTTTAAAAAAAATCTCCCGGGGGGGCATACCCCCGGACCCCCCTAGGAGGGTCAGGATCTCAGCTGGCTATTATTTTCACCCAGCTGGACATTGGAGGCAATAGTGGAGAACTCTGGTTGTGTGAATGATATTTAACAATAGCCAATCGTTTGGACAGCGAAAAACACCCGACCCCCCTAGAAGGGACGGGTGTTTGTCACCTTTTTCACCTCCTATGAGTTTGCAGGTCTGCATAATTGTGAAGTGGAATGAAAATGAAGCATGGTTTTCAATTTTTTTTTATAAATAAAAAACTGAAAAATGTGGCGTGCAAAAGTATTCAGCCCCCCTGAGTCAATATGTTGTAGAACCACCTCTTGCTGCAATTACAGCTCCAAGTCTATTGGGGTTTGTCTCTACCAGCTTTGTACATCTACAGACTAACATTTTTGCCCATTCTTCTTTGCAAAATTGCTTAAGCTTCATATTCAGCGTCAGATTGGATGGAAAGTGTCTGTGAACAGCAATTTTCAAGTCTTTCCAGATATTCTCAATTGTATTTAGGTCTGGACTTTGGCTGGGCCATTCTAACACATGACTATGCTTTGATCTAAACCAGGGGTTTTCAAAGTTTGAGAGAGTTAGCCCTCAGAGAACAAATTTCAGCGGAGCCCCCCAAAAAAAGTATTTTAATTATTTTACAAATGTAAACATATATTTTTTTAAACATTCTAAACATTTTTGTGCGTTTTTAAACACATTTTTTAATACATTTTAACATCTTTATCTAAGTATGTTTTTGTTTAGTTTTTTTAAAATACATTTGAACATCTTAATCCAGTGTTTTAATCCTGCTTCCTTTAAGCATGGACTGAGTGTGCAAATGTCAATGTCATTCACACACCCAGTGTTTTTTCGCTAGTGCCTCCTATGTCCTGCTGGGGGAAAATAGTAGCCAGCAGAGAACCAGACTCTCCTAGGGGGGTCCGGGTGTATGCCCCCAACCCACAATGTATGCAGGGTCCTCTGGGTTGGGCTTGGTGCTCTTTTTCTTTAACAAGACCTATTTCTCTGTAATATAGTGAATGCATTTAAATGCAGTGAGAGGAACGAAGCAGAAGAACTCTTGTCCAGCTATGCGGTGATGTTAATATAAAAAACACAAACTGGGAAGATGGATTGAGCCAAATACATGGAAGAAAAACCTGTTAAAGTCTGCAAAAGTCTTGAGACTGGGTGGAGGTTCACCTTCAATGAGGACAAGTACCCTAAACATACAGCCATATCTACAATTGAATGGTTTAGATAAAAGCATAGTCATGTGTTAGAATGGCCCAGTCAAAGTCCAGACCTAAATCCAATTGAGAATATCTGGAAAGACTTGAAAATTGCAGTTCACAGACACTCTGCATCCAATCTGACGCTGAATCTGAAGCTTGAGCTATTTTGCAAAGATGAACGGGCAAAAATGTCAGTCTGTAGATGAACAAAGCTGGTAGAGACATACCCCAATAGACTTGGAGCTGTAATTGCAGCGATAGGTGGTTCCACAATGTATTTACTCATGGGGGCTGAATACTTTTGCACGCCACACTTTTCAGTTGTAAATCATGTTTCATTTTCATTCCACTTCACAATTATGCGCCACTTTGTGTTGGTCTATCACATGAAATCCCAATAAAATAAATGTACGTGTGGTTGTAACGTGACAAAATTTGGAAAAGTTCAAGGGGTATGAATACTTTTTCAAGCCACTGTATATATTTTGGAAATCTTGGTGTCTCTCTGTGGTTATGGGGCTGGCAGTACATTTGCTTTCTTCACCATGTTTCTGTCCACATGCATGCTATCATGTAATTGGAGAAAAATAATGTGAAGATTGTGCTTCTCTTCAGTCTGGCTCTGGAAGAGGGGGAGGAAAGTTTGCGAGGGCTGCAGCAAAGAGTCCAGGAGCTTCAACAACAGCTGGAGCAGGAGAGAGCTTTGAGCCTCCGTAGGGACAGAGAGGTGGAGGAACGGAGAGGGGTAAGACTATAACATGCGTTATATAAATGCTATTAAAGCCATCAGTCCAATCTAATATCAATATATATATATACTATATAGCCAACTACAAAAGCTGACATGGTAAATATAGTTTAATTTACATTACCACGGCTCCGTACATCAGTTGAGTAATACTAAATCATTTCATATTGCAATTAATTGTAGTTGTTTCCCTTTTGCTGTGCTCTTGACGTTAAGCTGCCAGAACGCTTCCAAAATCTTCCAAAAGTCTAATACGGGGTAGGCTGCTATACTCTTGATGTGGAAATTCTGGACAAAGTTTTTCTTTCACGGTAGCTTAACATTATTTGGCGGCAAAGGCAAAGTGGAAGACCTGCCAGTAGTAACAAGAAAAACACATGTACCCAATGCCTTTCCCAGTGAATCAGAAGTATGTAACCAGTGTGCTCAAACTTTTCCCTGTCATCTCTGAATCATGACACCTTGTTTTTACCCCTCCCTCCAGGCTGTGCAAATGTCTTCTGAGCAGCAGAGGTCAGAGGTCATGGCTCTGAAGGGTCAGGTGGAGCAGGAGAGAGTGGCCTGCAGCAACCTCAGACGGGAGCTTCAGATTGAACAGTCCCGCAGTTTGCTGCTGGAGAAGCGCCTGGTCGACACCCAGAAGGAGCTACAAGATGGACGCCAGCTCTCGGCCCACCAACAAGAGCTCATCTCGCAGGAAAAGACTCGTCTGCAGAGCCTCCTCACCGAAGCCGAATCTCGCCTCGCGGAAATGCACTCCAAGATGGCCGACACTCACAGGAAGCTGGACGAAGAGAGGGGCCGCTGCTCCCGACAGGTGGACGAACTCGGCCGCAGACACCAGGCGGACGAGGCCCGGGACAGGAAGTTCATCTCTGACATGCGCGCCCAGCTGGACCAGGAGCGCCGTCAGGGGGAGGAGCTAGCCGCCGCCACGGACAAGCTGCGGGCCGAGCTGCTGCAGAGCAGGAGGAAATACGAAGAGGAGGACAGAACCAAGATGGAGGAGATACAGAGGGAGCAGGAGGCGGCCGCCCGTCAGCGTGTTGCCATGGAGACCTTGAAGGAGCAGAAAGAGAAAGCGGGCTGTGCTCTGGAGGAGGAGCGAGAGCAGTCCAGGTGCCAAGGGGAGGAGCTAGCCGAGCTGAAGGAGAAACTGCGGCTGCTGAAGGACAAAGAGAGGGACTGGGACGAGCAGTGGGAGCGGGAGAGGAGGAAGGGACGGCAGGAGCAGATGGAGAGGGAGAGACGACACGAGAGGACCAGCAACAAACTGGTACGTAAAACTTCTTTTTACTCTACTCACTACCTTCACAAATTTGAATTATCTCATTTTAAATACTTTTAAGTACTTTTTGGATACACATAAACAAACTAGCTTGTAAATATTTCTGACTTTTTAGTGCGAGTTGGAGTTGTTGAGGCAACAGGACCAACAGCGCATGCAGGAGCTGCAGCGCACTCTGGCCGCGCTGGAGAGAGAGGAGAGAGAGATGGCCGCTCAAAAGCTCTCCGGACGATCCATTGGGCAGCAAAATAATGCTACATCATCACTGCATCTCCTAGGCAACTTCAAGGCAGGCAGCGCACAACAAAACCAGCAGGTACACAAGTGGTTACGACACTCGGATTCAGTAATAAAGCAATAAAAACCAGGAAGTTGTTCTGATTTTAAGTGTTCTATGTAACAGACCGCTTTACATATTCCTGTAGGATGCATGTAAGTGGGTAATTTGGAATGTAAACTCACTGGGCTGTTGTAATATGAACACGATTTTCTCACTGTAGATGTCGTCCATGCCGTCATCATCTGATCTGCTGGAGAGGTTGTTGAAGGAAAACTCGGACTTGACTGAGCGCGTGACATCACTGAGTCAGGAGAGAGCAGCATTGAAACATAAACTCACCGGCCTTGAGCGCCAGCTGAGGCGCACTGAGAGTGAGCTTGCAAAGGTCACCACAGAAACTGAAAACAGACCCATCAATGACTTGACCAGCAACAGCAAGGTCAGTACACTTATTATCAACAATATCAATCACGGCAGTGTTCTCTATACTGTTGACCACCCAAATAGATTGGCCACCAGTAGACATTTTGACTTGTTGCACAGTTGTAATTATTAACTTACACGTATTTGTTACACTTTCTGGTCCCAATATATTATTTTCTTTTACATTTAGAAGACTACTTTTATAATCCAAACTGTTTAGTCACATTGGCCAACAATGCATTTCAATGTTTAAACCAACATATTGTTTCTAGACAGACTTGAACGGCTATTTACAATTACATCCCCCTGTTTATTGGTTTGCAGGTGCAGCGGTTGTATGAGCGCTATCTGCGTGCTGAGAGCTTCAGGAAGGCTCTGGTGTATCAGAAACGTTATCTCATCCTGGTGTTGGGAGGTTTCCAGGAGTGTGAACAGGCCACACTGTGTCTCATATCCCGTATGGGGGCCCGGCCCTCACCCCCACTCCACCAGCGCAAACCCCTCACACGATTTAGAGCTGCTGTACGAGTTGTCATCGCTATCTCGAGGTAGGGTGCATGCTGGGATGTAAAGAGATGTTACTGTAGACTTGTGAATGAATGAAAGTGAACACACATTTTCTCATTTCAGAATGAAGTTCCTGACCAGAAAATGGAATAAAGCGATCAGAAGATTATCTGTCTCTAGGACTTCTAATGGGCATGTGCCAGGTAAGCCCAGAGAACCCATTTTATGATTACATGCATCACTTGACCGTGTGTGTTTTTGAGTGGGTGGATTCTAAATCTCAGTGTCTCTTTACAGGACCTAAAGGTGAAGTTTTAAGGCAACAACAGCCAAGATTAAATGCTGACTCGCCACCAAACAGAGAGACGGCGTCGTCCCTCGTTCCGCCCACCAAATCCCCCTTCAGGTTGCACAACAGGTTTGGGCTCCTCTCCAGTAACTATTAATCAACTTCAGATTGTGAAGGGGGAAAAAAAATCAGTCGTGGAATTACATTTAATTTTCCTTTCCTCAGGGCTTACTCCAGCACCAGTCTGACCATGGGGAATTCAGGAGGGACGTCTCACGATCCAGAGCGTACCCTCACAGAATATATCCACCATCTAGAGAAAGTCCAGCAGCGGTTGGTTGGAGCCAGGCAAGGTGAGCTGCGTTAAGTAAATGCAATGTGAAACCGGGGAATTGACAGACAAGAGAAGGGAGTTGAATGCACCAAGGACTAAGCCGTCATAAATTTGGTGCCGGCTGGAAACACAGGGTGTAAGGTCAACACTGGGTGATTTCAGCAGTTTAAGGATCAGCACTTTTTTGCTTCCTGGCTTTCACACTCTCCTCCAAGAAATGTGTGTTTCTAATGGTTAATTAGTGATACAAGGGTTCACTCTAAGCAGTGTGCGGTCTGGGTAGAAATGACACTGGTGAGGGTTTCACAAACTATTAGGCACTATCAAGTGAGTAGCAGGTGATGTCACACTGGGAGATGTTACTCAGGGCACTGGGTTTGTGTTATAGCTCTAATGCTGTGATCAGACCACCAGAGTCTTGTTTTTATCCCTTTTCAGTGTCACAACGATAGATGGTCGCCTATCATCTAGTACGTCATGCAAGTCGAGTAAGACTGCGAGCTATGATAGGTTGAGGTTCAACATGTAGTCCGGCATCTCTTATGGCAAAGTTGTGGCAAGAAAGCATGATTCTTTGAATGTCTTATCTGATTTGACCATATCAAAATGGACAAATATTGTGTTTTCTGATCCCAGCATTAGACACATCTCATAATCTTGACTAATTTTCCAGGAAGTGTTTTTCCCATTTATCTGAGAAATGTAAACGGGAAAGGACTGTTAACAGTTTTGTAATTAATTCCACAAAAAGAATCGGATTTATTGATTGGCGGCCGAACACTTTCTGCAACAGCATGTTATTAAATCCCACAAAACCTATGTGCTCTATCATCTCCCCAACCTAGTAAGCAAGGCTCACTTAATCTTGCCCCCTAAAGAGGAAAGGAGGATACAGTCAGCCTGTTCCCCTGATATGATTGGTTATCGGCAGCGCTGGCTGCAGGAGAATAGGACATGGCTGTACCTGAGCTGCTTGTCGCCCATTTACCTGAATGGTCCAGGTGAGTGTGAGTGTAAAGCCTCTTACACACATGCAGCCTTTACCAGTAATGTTCCGGCATTTTGCCGGGAAAGGGGTTTTGTGTGAATGAAAGCCAGAATCAAGCTATTTACAGGGTCAAGAGTAGACCTAGTAACATTGCTGAGATATGCCTGGAAGGCTGTGGTTTGAATGAAAGCCAGAACATTGCCGGGAAGGGCACATACTTACGTGTGTCAATGTGACAAAAGAAAGCTCCTATGAAGTATTTAATCTGCGATTTGTTTACAACAGAAGCAGCACCTTGAAACCGTACCGAAAACCAATATCTTTTGTTTGTCAAGATCCATTCTTCAAAAATGGCTGGACATTGGGCAAACGCCAGAAGAGAGCTCCTCTCTGTCTACACAGAGGTCAAGATCGATCGTCAGCTGCCTTTATCGAGCTTCTTCTTCTTTGTGTTGACTGGCTGAGTAGGTGTAGACGTTACTAGCCGTATTACTGCCCCCCGCTAGACATGTATTGCCACCTATTACCGGCATTACCATGTCATGTGTGAACAAGCGTGACGCAGGAATGTTTTGGTAGAACTGCATGTGTGAATGGTAAAAATCACAAAAGGTGCAGGGAATGTATTTCCAGTAATTTACTGGGAATGTATGTGTGAAAGGGGCTCAACATACTCACTCACTCCACCAAACAATAAAGAAGCACAATGCATCTCTCAGAATGGTGACTCGTCATCAGTCACTGAAGGCATTAGATTACAGGTGGTAACACCCTGGTATTGAAACGTAAATGCCCTGCATGTTGCTAATCTTCGTATTTAACTTTTTTTTGCAGATTTCACATGCCTACATATTTAATGCATATTCCCTACTTTCCAGATAGGCATTTGTTAGTTAATAGTTTTAAATTAAGCTTGATATATTTAAAAAACTACAGCTGTCAGTGAAAATATATTTATATCTTATAAACCACATTTCAAGGCATCCTAAGCAGAACACTTTTTGTCAAAATCAGCTAATATCTACTCGCCATCCGTTTGCAGTTGGTGATTCGCAGTTTTCAGTCAAATAAATAGATGTCAGACTATCACTGTAGTTGTATTACTAAGCTCTGCAAAAATGAAATTTTAAAGATATTGCTTTTCGTCTTGTCTGATTAATATTATTTTCTGTGTCTTATCAGATCCGTCCGTTCTCCAGCATGACGCAAAGTTTTTTCGACCACTGAATGAATGAACGTCTCCCGTCTGCATATCGTTCCAAAACTGTACATGCCTTACACCTATGGAGAAAGGAATATCACATGTGTGTAAAGTTTTCTGATGAGATGTGATTTTTATAAGTACATAAATTATTTTTCAATATTATCTAATGTAATATTTGTATTCTCTTTACTTGAATATTTTGAAAGTCACTGTTGATGTTGAAAGAACAAATGTTTTTCTTATTGTAAATGGGGCTGTTGGTTATTTTTCCAAAATTTTATACCGTTTTGTGCTTTGTAGAAAGGACTGCTGTTCATTGCACATGTCTCCAGATTTGCACTGTTTTTAACCGTCCATGATCAACAATGAGTGCATTGTTGCATAAAGGTGAACCATATATGTTTTTGTATTACCGTATCTATGTTTTTACCATAAAATCTATAAATGTGCATAAAAACCAGTGTCTTTATTTTGTGGCATCTCTTGGTAGTAAGTGTTAATCTGGAGTGTTGTTTTTATATATATATACATTAATTCAATACCCTGTTATAATTTTGGATGAACAGAGTACTGTAGAGCAGAATAACAGGCATTAAAAATTAAAGTAGTAGTAGTAAAGGATGCTTGACTTATGCTTATAAAATACAAAATAAGAATGACAAAAGAAATGAATAAAATAAAAATGAATGTAAAGTAAAAAATATGAGGTTGGTAGGCCTACTAAGTTTAATATTGGATTTCCTTTGCCATTAGGTAAAAGGAATGGTTTGTTGACTATTACGTAACTAACTAAAGGCCTTTGCACACCGGGCGCGTTTTATTCGTGCGATTAATTCGCACGTTATAAATAATGACCGAACGTATACAGAGTCAATACACGCTTCCACACCGGCGACGTTATTTCGTTTTGCGAATTTGCGTCTTTTATTTTTTCGAACCGAGTTCGATTTTCTAAAACGTCGCTTCCGACGAAAGCTTATTCAACCAATGAAAAGGCGTGTTGGCGTGTTGACGAACACGTCACAGGCACAACATCAAACAATGGCAGACCAGATAATCGTTTTTGTGTCACAGCACCCGGTATTATTCGATAAACAAAACAAAAATTACAAAGACAACGATCTCAAGGACAACGTGTGGAGGGAAATAGCAACGGCTATAAACAGCGACGGTGTGTGTATATCAAGCTTCAGAGATGTATTTTAAATTTATATTCAAACTTCAGACTATAGGCTATGGGCTACCGGCGAAAAATTCCCCCGCGAAATACGGGTGGGTTCCCTGATATGATATGATAGTATCCTATCTTTCTGAACGGCGGATAAAAATATTACCTACTGAAATATTTAAATGGACCTTAACATCATTTACCAAAATGACGATTCTACCTGGCTCTGGGCCTTCAAAGTCAATGGTTTTTGGGTATTTATTTATTTACATGTGAACAGCTACACACCACACAACAAGCTAGCTCAAACCATAGATGGAATATAAAAGGCTCAAACACAAAGCTCAAATCAGTCAAATGTACACACCGTGGTACACGCACACACACAGAAGCCACAGAAGCTATACCGACACAGTGCTTGTATGCAGCAGACACACAAACACATACGCACACACACAAACAACGCATTGCCTCAAACCGCACTAAAAAATAAAATAATCAATTGCATATCAAACATGCTTTAGGTCTCCATACATGGAAAACAATATTAAAAAGGACATGGCGTGGCCTCCGCCCACAGGCTTCATGACAGTGCTATCATGGATTATAATAAAATTTCCATTTTACAAACTGACCGACTCCAACCCTTTCATGAGCAAATAATTCAAGTAACTATAACAATTAATTTTCAGGATTGCAAAATACGGCGTGAGCTATAGGCTATGAGTCGCACAAAATCAAGTGAGTGCTATGACAATACCAATGAACAAGCCAGCTAATAGCCTACTTCTCAATTCTGCCTGCGACTGCTAATACATCAGGTCCAATCGGACATCCCAATACATTTTCAAACTCACCGTAGCTTGCAGGTGTGCAGCAGAATCCATGTGACAATAGGCTAGTAAATCCACTATTTTTCCGATGAAAAAAGCAGCCAACTCCAACAAAACAACCTGTTAGTTTTCCTGCCGTCAGTATTCCACATAGCGTTGATGATTGTCAAAATGCCTCCCAAGTTTCCACTTTTCCGTCCTTTTTGCATTATTGATCGCTTATCTTCGAAATCACCAAGCTAGCAACAATGCTGTTTCTTCTCCTGCAGCCGATACTCATTTCACACTTCGCGCTCACTGACCAGTCTGGCCTTTTTGGCCTAGCGATGTTTGTTTTTTTATCCCGCCCACTATAATAACAAAATCTCATTGGCTGATTTAACCGTCACATAGGCCTATTAAATTAACAGGCTCTGAACTTCATAAAGTCCTAACCAATGAGAGATCGAGTTATTATCCTTGTTCTGCCTAGAGACAGCGATGAATTAATCTGTTTGGATAACTCTATTTGCAATGTTTTAGGACTCATTTCCGAAGCAAACTGGATAGAAAAGCAGGGTATAATTGTGATAAAGAGAGATAATTATTTTTAATTTAAATATGTGAAATATGACATTTAAAATGATGCTGCTATGTTAGGCCTGATGTTTATTGTTACAATATAATGAAAGGCAACAATGTGATTTTCTATAGTGATGAAAACATTTGTGTCTATTATTCTATTATAGTGGAGGAGATCAAAAAGATTTGGAAAAATCTGAGGGACACCTTCGTCAGGAAGAAGAGGGAGGAAAGTGAAGTTAGGAGTGGACAGGCAGGAGGGACAAGGAAGAGGTGGAAATATATGGAAGCCTTGTCCTTCCTGAATGCCTCCACATCATTCAGGAGGTAGGCAGATGCAATATATATTCCTATAATACAGCTGGGATGTATATAGGGCTAGATAAGTGTAGCAATAGTTTCAAATAACAATTCCCAGTCAAAGACAAAACTGCTCTTGTTTCTGTCTAAAATAAATAAATAAACACATTTTTTAATGAAACAAAATCTATATGCTGCAAGGCAAAGTACTAATTACTTGCTTTTGAACAGCACCCAGAGCAATGTGGATGGTGAGGAAGAGCAGCAGCAGGAGGAGGAGGAGGCAGGGCAGGCAGCAGGGCTCGCAGAGTCAGACCTGAGTGAGGGGGAGTGCAGCTCTCTTGCTCCGCCCCCCAAAAAAGCAACAAAAAGGAGGCTAGAAGAGAATCACCTCGAGGAGTACCTCAAGAGGAAGGAGGCTAGAGATGCAGGGAAGGCACAAGAGAGGGAGGAAAGGGACGATGTGACCCTCTTCCTCATGAGCTATGCTCCCACATTGAGGCGCCTAGCCCCTGAAAGGCAGTCGTGGCTCAGGCTGAAATTTGTAGAGCTGTGCCATCAGGCAGAGTTCGGGCCTCTTTATAATCAGCACTTCACGACATTCGATTCATTGTAATTAAATAATAATAATCAGTTTTATGTTTCTAAATTAAATAATTGTTCCTAAAAGAAGTTGTGTGTGTTAATTGAAATACAATTGGTAACACAAAAACATGGCATTTATTATTGCTCAAAAGATGAATATATTTATCAGAAAATTGTGATTATTGAAGATAAAAGAACTGATCATGTGCAAATAACTTTATACACCACATTTACTATATGTAGGGTTAACATATGTTTATCATTTGAAGGTGAACATATTTGCAAAGCCTTAACCAGCTCTACATTAGGCCAATGTGGTGCAAAGAGGAAAAACTCAGTCATATACGCCGGGCTTCAAATAAACCAATGTCCAATACATTCAGTATCTTTGAGTGCTGTAACCCATTTATTGATCATGTCGGTGAATTCTCACCATAGCATAGCACATATTCCTGTTTAGTCCATTTGCCAGGTAAGGTATATTACATTCAGTTCTCTACAGTGCAAACATTCCAATGACTTGCCACTCTGACAAGGTACAACACTGTTAGCTTCCAGGTGATTGATTATCTGTAAGCTTTCCCATGAGCCAATGTTCCACCCAGTGGTAAAACACAAAACTGCATATTCACCAAATGAAACGAGTAGCATACTGACACCAACAATATTTTTATCATTTTAAGGTGAACATATTTGAACATATTTAAACATATGTTTTTATCATTTTAAGGTGAACATATTTGAACATATTTAAACATATGTTTTTATCATTTTAAGGTGAACATATTTGAACATATTTGAACATATTTAAACATATGTTTTTATCATTTTAAGGTGAACATATTTGAACATATTTGAACATATTTAAACATATGTTTTTATCATTTTAAGGTGAACATATTTGAACATATTTTTAACATTGAATAGTGAACATATAACATTTAAAAGGTGAACATATTTGAACATATTTAAACATATGTTTTTATCATTTTAAGGTGAACATATTTGAACATATTTTTAACATTGAATAGTGAACATATAACATTTAAAAGGTGAACATATTTGAACATATTTAAACATATGTTTTTATCATTTTAAGGTGAACATATTTGAACATATTTTTAACATTGAATAGTGAACATATAACATTTATTTAACATTGAATAGTGAACATATAACATTTAAAAGGTGAACATATTTGAACATATTTAAACATATTATGTAGTTAATTAACTAAGAAATAACTGATTGAAGGAAAAAAAACGCTTTAAACAGCCAAGCCGCGCTGCACATGGCGGTTCTGCCAGGACAGTGCTCCAGCTGGGGACACAAAGTACTTCTTTAAAGTGTCCCGTACTTGCAGGGCTTCAGCAGATGCCCTATTCCCCCGCAGGTTCTGAATGGGAGCCAGGAAGCTTTCTTCAACAGCTTCTTCTTGCTCCACGCCATGACCTTGGCCTCCCTCAGCAGGGTGAAGGTAATTATTGAGGATGCAGGTGGCCTTTATGATGGAGTCTGCTACCTCAGGGCAGACCTGCAGCCTCCGGCAGTACACCCTCCAGCGCTGGGTGAGGATGCCGAACGCATTCTCCACAATACGCCGGGCTCTGGAGAGGCGGTAGTTGAAGACCTTCTTGTCCTCAGACAGGTGGCGCCCTGGATAGGGCCGGAGAAGGTAGGGCTTCATTGGAAAAGCCTCATCCGCAACCACAACATATGGTACTGGTCCCAACTCCGAGGCTGATGGTAGGAGAGAGGGTGGTGGGACATCTAGCTCGCCTGACTGGAGGCCTTTGCCTAGGTTGGAGTTGGCAAAGATTCCTCCGTCGCTGTTGCTGCCAAAGCCACCAACATCGACCGCCAGAAATCTATAATCTGCGTCCACAAGGGCCAGCAACACAACAGAAAACGTTCCCTTATAATTAAAAAATTGTGACCCAGTGTTTGGAGGAGCCTGGATTACAATGTGTTTTCCGTCAAGCGCACCGATGCAGTTTGGAAAGTTCCATTCTTCCTGGAACCTCTGTGCGGTTTTTTTCCAAAGGGCCTGGGTAGGACACGGCATGTGGGTCTCCTTGAGCTCCTCCCAGATCGCCTTGCAGGTCTCCCTCACAATTTTGGCCACAGTTGAAATTCCCAGGCGAAAACTGGCCGCAATTGTGGTGAAGCTGTCACCAGTGCTTAGAAATCTGGAAAGACATGATAAAAGAAGGTTTTATTTGTATGTGATCGATAAGTCCTCTGTTATTATAGTCACACACATTCATGACATCTATAATTTATAATATATTTAATATTGACCCCCTTATTAAAACTATATAGCTATATAGAGACCATTTGTAAAAAAAAAAAAAAAATCTCTATAGTCAGTATAGTTTTCAGTCACTATATTATTTTTCTTTTGAGATATGATTATGTCCATCCTGCTCCTGGGCTAAAAATTGATTTCAGTCAAATAAAACGGTATTTTGACAGGTAAAATGAACTGGGCGGGCTCTAACCTGTCCAAGCAATGATGTGTGTATGCGTGGAAGAGTCAGTGTAATAACTCCTCGCGCGTAATGCCCCCTACTGCGTCCTGTTTGCTGCTGGAGAGCGCACAGTCAGAGAAGGGTTTTGGAGAGTGTTTAAAATAATAAATAATAATACGGGGGTAGCCTAGGCCTAATAAAAAATATCCAAATTGTAGGCTCCTGAGGACAATTTACAATAAATATGGATAGCCTACACCCGGTTTGAAAGCATCTGATTGACGTGACATCCTCTGAGAGAGTGCGTGTTGCGCACAGCTTGATAGTTTGAATAAGTTTGTTAATAGGTTCATATTATTAAAAAATCAAATATCTTACCTCAGACAAACGGCCAGTCGCTGCTCCGGATCGATCGGCTCCCGAAAATTGTTCCGATGCTTTTTGAGGCTGGGAGCTAGCTCCTGGAGCAAAGCCTCAAACTGTCCCACGGACATCCTAAAGTAGGTCTTGAAGCGGCCGTGGTAGAGCTTCAGTTCCTGGACCAAAATATGGAACTCACCCAGTTCCCCTCTCTTCTTATTTAACGGGTGAACCCAGTACTTCCTCCTCCTTTCTTCCCTTGCTCTCTTGTCCATGTTGTGAAGCAGAATGAGCAGGTCATCGTCGCTTGATGAAGATGAATCCATTTTTCTCACGGCGCGATTTTATTTTAGAACGTTTATATAGTTATCCGAAAAAAAACGCAAAACCGCGTCGCGCTTGATGTGCATACTCAGAAGCGAATAATTTGCTTTCCGAATTAATCGCTTTTACGTGCCGTTTATTCGCGTCGCGCCCGGTGTGCAAAGGCCTTAAGAATGACAGCTGAGCTTCTCAGACGCAGCAAATGACTGATCTTATCTGCCGCTGACGCGTTTTCCTTTCTCTGGCGAAGGGTTCGCTCGTTTATGAAGTCGGGAAGAGCCGCTTGTGTTCCTTGTTCCATTTATAGTCGTATTCTAGAACTCCGCCCATCTACTTTGCGCTTACGGTTTAAAACGTTCGCACCTTTTGAAACAGCAACACGGAATGACGCACATCCTTCGCGATTCGCGCGTGCTCCGAACAGCGCTGCTAACGGTAAAGCTAAGCCAAACGGCAGGCTGTGTGTCGTAGATAGCTGTTTGGCGTCTTTTCGGCGGTAAATTAGTCCTGGCCCGCGTTGAAAACCCCGTCACCATTCTATGGTACTTGTCTGGGATGTATGGATGGATAGTTGACGGACTATCGTCGCTGTTTGAGCCCGTTACGGGGCAAAACTCCACCGAGTGGCCCGGAAAAGGGAACGTTAGCGCGGAGGTACCCACGCGAGCTCAGCCACAGGAGAAGCAGAGCAGACCGGCTAAACGGAACTATCAGAGGTCGGTGGTTAAAGATACAAACTATTTTTTAAATAGTTTGTGTTAACTTTCAATAGTTTGGTGGTTGGTACACAGGTAAACTTAGCCCCCCAGTTCATTAAGTTCATTTTAGCTTCAGTGCCCCTGACTCCTGGAACAACTTACAGCAACAAATTAAACTAAATAACTTCATATCCTTTAACCAATTTAAACAAACTATCTTAAATCTGCCAAACTCTACCTGTAACTGTTTTAATTAGGCTATATTGTACTTTCACCCATTTCATTTTAATTGCTGCCACTCTTCACCACTGTGTAAATGTTTCAATTGTTTTTCTCTTCACCTGTTGTTGTGTATTTGATGTATTTGCATTGAATATTGTTTATGTATTGTTGTTTTTCCTTTGAATTTGTTTGAACTCGACGCAATTGTAAATGAGGGTCACCCCTCAATTGGTCTCTCGAGGATAAATAAAAGTTAAATAAATAAATAAATAATTAAGCTATCTACCTACAGGTCCTTAAAATGTATTGAATGTATTTCTATAAATAAGACACACATGTTAGTAAAATGTTTCTAATCCATCTGTCAAATGTATTGAAAGTTGAAAGTGACATCTACTATTTACACCTTTACGTGAGCCAATTAACGGTAAACTAACCGGTGATGCGATCTCAGCTTAGTTACAGTCTGTTGTTGTGTTGGTTAACTCTATGTAATATTGCCACACACTGCTATCTTTAACTTGTCGGGTCGGAAATTTACCAAAATGTTTGGTTTTACTCAAATGACATGTATTATCATTTACACTCTAATATTACAGGCCTGCCATAAATCCTACTTTTGTGTGGGTTTTTAATTTATGTTTTCTGTAGTTCACAGTTGAACTGAATGTAATAAATGAATTGTAGTTTGAAAGGTTTTTTTATGTAAGAAAGGCATGAAGTTGTTGATATATTTTGTGTTGTCTAAAGCTGAAACGGTTAGTCTATTTACACAGAAAATAATGATTACCTGTAACTAATCATCAAAAATATTGTAGCCAACATTCTCAGATTTTAGCCTCTCTCAAAGTTGAGGATTTGCAGTTTTTCTCTGTTTAATTTCGTCGACTCCGAATATATTACATATATTTGGGGTGTAGAGACAAAATAAATGGTTAAAGGTAGACTATAAACAAACACCTCAGTAAATTTCAGTAAACTTCAACTAAACCACAAATTGCAGCCCCCATAATAACTTTAAAGTTGAATAAACACCACTATACAAACGTTTCAACGAAGGGTGAAACAATAAAACCTTAAAAGTAGGACTTGTGTTTTGTTAGACTAAATACATTTTATCCTTTAGGCAGTTTGTATATGACCCAAATATGTCATCACATTGTTGATATTATTTTATTAACTGAGGTGATATTTGATTTTGTCAGTAGGCTATCACCCATTTTGAACCTTGTTTTTCCCCGTTGCAGCGTTGATGTTGCGGACAGTGTTTACCAGAGCGACCAGGTCGAGGTGAAAAGACGCAGACGAGGTTTGTTGGGAAAAAAAAATAATCTTCAGCTTGATTCCAAAAAAGTTTCCCACAAATGAAGATGGTTGCTGATTTATTTGTTTTGTGTGTGTGTGTGTTGTCAGATGTAGTAATTAGCTTTGTGAAGAAGACTGTGGCTGGGGTAGCGGGTCTGTTCAAGCTGCGAAACCCGCTGAAGACCAACTGGGAGAAGCCCAGACATTATGAAGAGACGCAGGTTTGTGTTCTAAACTCCCTCCATCATACATGAACATTTAAAAGTTTGAAGATAAGACATGAAAATAGCCATTGAACTTCTCCATTTTCTGTATTTTATTCCGTTCTGCGGTAACCTGATTCCTACATGATAATATCAAATGTGAATAGGGAAGAAAAATCCGATCCCAAGCGTCTAATTAACTTATCTGTGTTATCTATATTAAGTGACCGTGTGAACGGTTATACATATGGCGTGCTATTTAACTACGCTATTTGGACGCTTTTGGAAACTGTTTCAATCTTGTAGAGAGCTTTGGACAAGTAGCTCAGGACTTCAGCACAGCTTTATTTTGATGCTGTGGCGCTTGTATTTTCCGTCTTTAATCACCTTTCATTTCCTGTGTTGATCCAGCCTGTTACTCTGATGGGGATAGATGAGCTCCACACCTCATGGCTGAACAGTGCTGAGTGGAGAATGAGTAAGTGAGGACGGGTATAACTGCCCTGCATGAAGACAGTACATCATACATACGCTTTACCATGTCGTGCCTTCCCCCGTATCCCCATCGTCATTTTGTTGATTTCTTTATTTTTCTTCTCCACAGATAAACCTGTGGGTGGTGTGAACGAGAGGGGTGGGAAGAACCTCTTCCAGAGCTCTTCACCTTCTTTAATGAGGAAATACAGGCAAGTTGGTCCTCAGTCATCATGGTGCAGTTCCTTTAGCTCACCTAGTTTCCTGTAAATGTAACCTAAAAGGTTGCATAAACTCTACATTAACTATACACAACCTTTCTCTGTTTGCAGCGGGGCAGGGCTCCCTGACAGAGGGAAGGACTGGGAGAGGAAAGGCTCCCTCCAGCTGCTGCCGTCCAGACCTACTCTAAGGGTGGGGACCCCTAACCCTGATCCAACTTACAATGGCTTCGGGCACAGCCGCTGCTACAAGCCCAGTCTTACTGTGGAAGAGGTAAAATAATCCACTATTTGGCTTTATTGGTTTGATTGATTTAAGGATTCTTTATAATCCTGCTTCGTTTGTACAATTTGTATGAATTTGGAAGTCATTGTTCTTTTTAATGCCACCAATTGTATAAAAGAAATGCATAATTATTATGCTATTTAAAGACAGACCGATATTTGCTGGCACTGATACCCATGCTTGGAGTTCCGAAAATCTGCGGTAGTTATTTTCTTCAACATGACCACATTAAGAACAAACAATCTTTCTACAGATCACTTACATTAGTTTATTTTGTAAAATGGAACCAATAAAATTTGAGTGGGAGGTTTTACATTGTAATGATAAAGTCAGCAGTGCTCTCTCGTGGACAAATTGTGAAAAGGTGACACTGTTTCTAAATAACCTCAAGCCTTATACAGTTTTTATTTTATGTAACTTATCAGCACTCTTATACATGGGCCTTGCAAACTGACCACTTTCGGCATTCAGAGCGTCTAATGCATTTTAAGTTATATTAACTCAGAGAATCACATCATAACACCACTGATCATCATGCTTTGAGACAGTCTGAATCAGACTGATGATGTATTTATTTCTTCTCCCTTCAGACCATAAAGCAGAACAATAAGGAGCACTACAGACGCCTGCTGGAAATGGTGACAGAGAAATACAGCAAAAGCCAACCGCTACCTTTCAACCAGACAAAACCGCAAGAGTGAGTATAATCCCATGATTCAAAATAATCCCATGAGTTTTTGGAAAACCTCCACCAGATCCATTTTACAGCATAATTTATGGGCTGAACTAATTTCTCAAATCACAATTTATTTATTTATTTATTTCCTTTTGCTCCTAGTGAGTCGCTGTCATATGGTGATCACAAAGCTGCTGCTGCAGGAAAAGCTTTTGAAATGCCCAGGAAGACAGGATACACAGGTAAGAAGCCTATATACACTTTAATCACCACCAAATAAATTGTCAAATAAAAACTCCTTCTTGTTTGGGGCATTTGGTTTTAAATAGATATAAACATTGAATAAGAAAAATTACAATGTGACAATCCATTCAGACTAGGTTGAAATATGTCCACATCAGCAAACATGTCTAATGAATCTGCTCTATTCGACTGACACACCCTCTTTAATTTTTTTAAACAGCTCCCCCAAGTGTGTATACATGGAGAAATGCATCTGCAACCAAGGACAGGTTGGTGTCGTATTTCGCTCTCGCTCTCTTATTTATAAATATACACACATTTTTATTAACCTCTTAATATGTTTCATCTCCAGGCGGGGTAGCTTGACCTTTACTAAGACATTCAGTGGAGGATATGAGGACGCACAACCTGCGAGATGTGCAAAGGTAGTCACTTATCTTGCTCTTTTGTGACAAGTCAAATAACTCATAACGTTATGTGTATGAGGGAAAACTCAAATATATTATTTCTGTCATGTCGACCCATATGGCAGCAGAAACAGGTGGCAGAGTTGGACCTTTCTACAGAAGTCGCCACTCGCCTCAATCTAGTGGACCGAGAGACTCCTGTTGTCAGCCTCCATGACGCACACTCTGCACAGACAAGACACAGCGATGAGGACGTGCCTCGGCTGACCAAGGTGAGATGATCAGGAGGAAGATCTGTCGACGAAAAGCACACACACACACACTTGTTTCTTTTACTTCATGCACTTGCTGTCTTTGTGTGTAGGAAATGGCAGTGGAGGTGAGCTGGGCTCTGGCTCAGAAGGATCCCAACCTTGTTTTAAGTTCGGCTTTCAAACTACGAATCACACAGAGAGACTTAGTCACGCTGCAGGAAGGTGGCTGGCTCAATGATGAGGTAAGAGTGTGAAGATGCTTTTTACATTTACATATATGTCACTGGCAACAAACTGTTCCACCAGACATATACTCTTTGTAGAGCAATTTTTCTCTGATATATGCATATTTAATAAAAAATCGTTCACATTATTACTTGGATTAAATTGTATTCTCTATATCAACTTTTTAAATAATCAGTCAGTCAGTCTTGAAATCACATTTAGGAATTCATTTTGTTGGAATGTTATTTAGCATTGAGGACATGTTGATGTGTGACCAATGTGCCATTTTTTCTGTGTCTGTTTCTTTGAATAAAGGTGATAAACTTCTACCTTTCCCTGGTCATGGAGAGATGCTCTGGCGAAGCAGCAGGATTGAAGGTCTACTCGTTCAGCACCTTCTTCTATCCAAAGCTGCGAGGTGGAGGAGGCGGGCAGGCGGGAGGACATGCCGCTGTGAAGCGCTGGACCAAGGCTGTGGACCTTTTCCTCTATGACATCATCCTGGTCCCCCTGCACCTGGGTGTCCACTGGGCAATGGCTGTGAGTCCAAGCCACAATGACTATAGATGTATTAATCATTCCCACAATCCCCTATTTCTTTTTTTTTACTTGGCAATTCTTCAATACAGTGCCTGGAGAACGGATGGGGGGGGTCCAAATGACTTCCTGCGAACATGAAAAAAAAGGGGGGGTAAATTATGCTGCATATTCTATAAATTTTCCTTATTCTCACTTTCTTTCTAGGTGATTGATTTCACGTCAAAGACAGTGAAGTCGTATGACTCGATGGGCCAGAGACACGATGACATCTGTAGTCTTTTACTGTGAGTCCTACTTGTGCTCTTCAGTTTTTGTTACCTGGACCATTTTAAATGCTTTTTACCAATATATTTCCCTGTATTCCTGTTTTGTGTCATTCAGACTCTACCTGAAAGAGGAGCACAAAGCAAAGAAAGGCAGAGAGCTCGACAGCCCCAAATGGACTGTTGGCAGCTTCAGGACCACTGTAAGTCAAACTGAGATGAATGACGTGTCACAAAATAGATTAAATTATAATTTACAATGACTGTGAAATAAATGTTTTCCAAAACGTTCATGCTTCCATAGGAGATACCCCAGCAGAAAAATGGCAGTGACTGTGGTGTTTTTGCCTGTAAATACGCAGACTACGTCACAAAAGGAAGGCCTCTAACCTTTAAACAGGTAGCTATTAACTTTATATTCACCTGACAGTTTTATTTTTCTTAAATGTTTTGAATGACTAACGCAAAGTTACATTTGCCTTTTTTCTCTAGTGCCACATGCCTGTCTTCAGGAAGCTAATGATTTGGGAAATCCTCAATCGGAGGCTGCTATAAAGGATCGCAACCATCTAAATCAACCCCCTAACAAAATACTTTTTGTCAAAGGAAGCAGCTCCTGTGCACGTCAGAAAAATAAAATGAAAGGGCCAAAGAAGAGGGTTTTTATCTAACCCACTCTAACTGTTCTAGTTCAGAGAAATCAAACACTAGTCTTAAGAGTTGATTATGTCCCTTTTCCTGTCAGGGACGTATTAACATTTTGTAATCTCTGAGTTGTAATTGGAGACGTTATTGGGATGTAAGATTTGTATTTCTCACACAAAGCTTTGGCACTACTGACTGAATGGCTTTTTTTTTTTTTTTTTTGACTTTGGATTGTTTGTTTTGCTGTTTGAAGTTCTGCCTGAAGTGCCTATAGCCCTCTGACACTGAGCTTAACTAAGAGCATGCTCTATATTTTGGTGAATTTACTTGCTCACACAGAACTCGGGGACAGTTCTGAGAAGCTCAACTGAGAATTCATTGAATTAGATTGTTGCAGGTCAAAAATCCATCTCTTTGAAACGTATACAATGAAACTCAAAATACCTCTTTTCCTGTCCCTTTTTCAGAACAAAGAAAGGATGTTTAAGCGCATGTAGTATGTTTGTTTTGCTATTATTTATGATTTTACTGGATAAGAAAGTGATTTGGATTTTTTCTGTTTGTTTTTCCTCTGTGAGTGGAACATTGATATTTGTTTACCCATATGTAAGCGCTGTTAGGTCTGTGGATCTTTGCAATGAGCAGACTGCAAGATGCTACGTAGGTCTATTACAATGATTTACTGTATAGTATACTGCATAGCAAACTACTGTACATACATGCATGTTTGAGTTCATGCTTTAGAAATGTGAAATTTTTTCTCTGTAATAAAGTATTTCATTTGTCAAAATATATACATATATGGATATATTAAATGACTCATGCAGTGCTACTAGACTTGGAATTGAATTGAAAATGTTGAAAAGTAAATACAAAAAAAAAATAAGCAATAATAAACTATAAAATAAATGAAACAAGTTACAATAAAGTAATATTTACACACAATTAAAACCACAAATGAAAATAAACTGTCAAACAATTGCATCATCTGTTCGAAAAGGGGGAACTTTAGGGTTTTATCTCGAGCTCATAACACATACTGCACCTTTTTTTTCAGACATATAGCTCACACCTGTTCTGAAAAAGAGGTGCGTGCAAATCTCGGCAGCGCCAGAATCACTGTCGCCGAATAATGCATGCACCTCCTAATTTCCTTTCGTGATAGTTTAGAATCAACTCTGAACATTTCAAAGATATAGTTATCACCTGGTCTGAAATATGGGTGCATGCAAATTTCGGAAACGCCAATGTAAATATGTTGTAAAAATTAAATAAAGAGTTTAACTCTGGCTATCCAACATCTATGGATTTTAAGGAAATGCAAATGTACACATAGCCTAATTAGTTAGACATTTCCAAATTTGCATAATACTCAAACATGTCTGAAATACATTTCTGAATACAGAAAATAAATATACCCACCAAAGGATTTCATTCTCTGGTTTGCATGACTGATGTTAATAAGTGGAGTAAGTTTCATGTGCGTCAGACTTTCCTTGTGGGAGATAGCAACCCTAGCCCAACCCTAAACCTACAGAGAATGAATGTAATTCAATGTAAATAGCCCAAAAATGGACTGGCTTGCTGTGGAAAGCACCCCAACTCAAAACTGATTTCTCTTCATCCGAGAATCAAATCCTTTGGTGGGTATATTTGCATGCCTGATGTTAATAAATTGAGTAAGTTTCCTGAGCGTGAGACTTTCCTTGTGGGAAATAGTAACCCTAGCCCAACCCTAACCCTACAGAAAATGAATGGAATTCAGTGTAAATCGCCCCAAATGGACCGGCTTGCTGTGAAAAGCCCCCCCCCCCCCCTCTCAAAATGTATTTCTCTTCATCCGATAATCAAATCCTTTGGTGGGTATATTTGCACGACTGATGTTAAAGAGTGGAGTTATAGTTTCATGAGCGTCAGACTTTCCTTGTGGGAAACAGCAACTCTAGCCCAACCCTAACCGTACATAAAATTATGAATGAACAATACAGTAGAGTATTTGAAAGCAATACAGAATGCCCGAGAGCCTTACTTACTATATATTCCATTATATTTACGTCACTGCAGCCTGTTGTCTTTTCCTTAACAGGAATTAAGACATGTCCACCATAAATAAATACAGAAGGCATAAATTAGTTCATAAAAATTCACCAGAATGCACAAAATGGTATGTTTGAAACATTTTTTTCTGGTGGAGTACCCCCAGACCCCCACTTATGTGTGTCCCTCAACGTTGAAGCGAAACCTACGCCCTTCTGTACATACCATAGATAGTATATTGAAAGGTACATACACACTAAACGACAAGGCACAATACCACGGACATCCATCAAGGTAGACAATATGCACAAAAAACAACTTTGCTGGGACAGTTACACGCAACACAAAAGCTAGACATAAGTCAAACTGCCAGACCACAAAACAAACGCAATTCACCCTATTAACTTGCGTCTCACCTAGAAGGCCTGATGTAGCAGCACATTCTTTATTTAATCGAACTGACAGACTATAGGCTATTTGTCACTCGAGTCATCTTTCCCCGTTTGGAAACACGAGTTCACCCTCAGTAATACTGTCTGACTTCACACCAACACTATGAACTTCTTCTGAATCTAATTAAACACAAACGACTCTAAATAGTAATACACTCGAGGCGTTTAAGCGTCCAATCTGCGCGCGCCGCGCGCTCCCGCGAGGTGCATGCAGTTCTCGGCAAGCGTGCATCTCGCACAACACCGTTCTATCTGGCTTGCGTTTTCACAAAGTTAAATCCGTCACTAAAGCCAGTGTCCTCTGTGCTTCTTTATTGTTTTTTTTTAATAAGTCTGCTTTCTCTTTACTCAAATATGAGCGACAACGAGAAAGACTTCAGAGAGCAGGTGAGTTGTAATAAGTTATAAGAAAGAAAGAATAACCGTTGGAAAGACGTTAAGCGTGAATGAGCTAAGGTTAGCTAGCTGATTTAGCTGTTAGCTGCAGCTGTGTTTGACTGGTCGGCTGAATAATTTGGGTAAAAGGCTTCAAAACTAAGATTAGTAACCTTTTGTGTATAAATGTACCCTTAGCGAGTCTGGCGAATCACACTAAGCAGAAAAGTACTGAGTATATCTTATACGTTTAAAAGCTAAAACTATCAACGTTAGCTACGTGTACGGCCTACAGAGCCTAGCCACCGCCCGACCTGGCTACTTTCATTTTACCGGTACTAAAAAAAAAAAAAAAGGAGTTGACGTACAAGTAGAGAAATATTGACTATTACTAGTAACCCAAATGTTCAGCCTTGCAACGGTGTATAGTAGTTTAAAATTAATAAAGCTATCACCCAAACATGAATTCAGCTGATCTGTGTTGTTTTGATGTTTTTCTTTGTACCATTTTTCGGTTTTCACAGAAACCAAATGCCTTATCACCCCTGTTTGTTCTTTGTTAAGGTTGAGGTTGGAAGAAAGAAAAAGGCGGAAGACGTTTCAGATGTGAAGTTTTTAATATATGAAGCTGATGGTGTTGATGCATGCTAAAGTGTTGGATGCTGAAAACAGAAGCGCTCAAGATCTGTCCCCACTTCTAGTGTTGTAATGGCAGATGGTAGATGGGGGAAGAGGAGGAAAAAAGAAGTCGTTATGTCTAACAGAAGAAAGAAGAAATGAAGGGTTGTTTTGAAGTAATGAAGTAAAAGAAGTAATGAAGTTAAGATCAGAAGTTGACCAGGGTATGAGTTATTTCCTAACAGCCTGCTATGTTATTATTGCTCTATTTCATCCTGTTTCTTTCTCTTAAGCATGCACAATTTTTTCCCCTCTCTGTATCAGAAACATCACCGGTCAATCCCTCCATACCTTCTTAGGTTTTGATTTTGAGTATTCTGTCCTTGAGCTAAATTAATTTCCACTTCAAATATTTATTTAATGTTACATTTATTTAATCAAATTCCTAAATGTTCAATGTCACGCCTGTTAAATGTCATATTGTGGTGTTCTCTTTCTGAAAGGGGCATTTTGAGGGCAAACGCAATCACCTCTGTGCCCTTTGTTCTTGTTGTGCTGCACACACACTTATCTTTAGAGTGTTTCTCACATCCATGTCTGGTGTGCCCAGGACTCGCGCCATGGTTCGAGGAGTGCTTCACCTCAGGGCTCTGCCAAATCAGCGAGCCGCTCACCGGGGCACTCCAAAGATGGCTCCCGTCGTTCCAGGTCCAGATCTCGCTCTCGATCCAGGTCCAAATCCAGGTAAAACGGGTTTCTGTTTTTTAAATGCTAATGAAGGCAGTTTTGAATTATGTTTTGCCTCAAAAATTCCATTTGTGTGATTGTGTGTGTGACACAGGTAAGTAGATAAGGGACATTTGACAGGTTTCAAGGTATACCGCAATATGAAAAAGTCAAGGTTTCAATACTACCATTATCTCTGTACTAGAACATACAGGATTTTAACATACCAGTTTATTAATGTTCAGAATATTCCTGCATCATAACCACTTTTACTAGAAAATAAATGTGTAGAAAGTGAGCATGTCTCTAAAAGCCTTGTTGTGCTGCTCACTAAAAGGACTGCTTTGTTTATAATAATTCAATTATTTATTGTGTTAAGTTATCATACAAGTTGATTTATGTTCAGAATATTCTATGTGTTGTTTACAAAAAGTGAAAGGTTTATGTTCAGGCAGGAAAAAACAGTTTTTTACCCAGACATCTCAAAATAACACATTTGAGAGCTGTAATCGCAACACTGTGATACCGTAAAAACCGTGGTATTTTTGCTAAAGGTTATCATACTGGCCCATGCCTACATGTAAGTCACCTACTCATACTTAAGTCTATGTCTATCCCCAGGTCCCGTTCCCATCGAAGCTCACGCAGGCGTAACTCCCGCTCTCGTTCCCGCTCCCACCGACGCCGCACCAGGAGCCACTCTCGCAGCCGCTCTCACAGCCGGCGCAGGAGCCACAGCCGTTCCCCCATGTCAAATCGTCGCAGACACATCGGCAACAGGGTTAATATTATTAATTACTTCTTCTCATGGTTTGGGGGTTTCCATAGGCCATTCAATTTCAAATGTACACCTGTATGTGCAGAAGAATGAACTTATGGACACATTATTGAGTTCTACTTTCTGATTTGGTGAGATAATGAGTAACCATGAATTATTTAAAAAAAAAGGAAATTATGTCTTAAAAGCTTTAAATCAAGGATTTATTTATGTGATTTTGGCAGGTCATTGGTTCATTATAATTCCCGTCTTTACTCTCACAGGCCAACCCAGACCCCAACTGCTGTCTGGGTGTGTTTGGACTGAGCTTGTACACCACTGAGAGGGACCTGAGGGAGGTGTTCTCCAAGTACGGCCCTTTGAGTAATGTCAACATTGTGTGTGACCAACAGTCGCGTCGCTCAAGAGGCTTTTCCTTTGTCTACTTTGAAAACAGTGCGGACGCCAAGGAGGTAAGGAGGATAAGATGGGGTTGAACATTTAAAAAAAAAATATTATGGAAAAAGACAAGGTAACTTGTGCTGGTGTTCATTTTTGACGATGTATAATGTAAGCCTCGGAAATTTCTGTAATGAAATTGAATCTGTGAAAAGTTTAAACATGCAAATTATTATTTTTTAATTGAAATTTAAGGCCAAGGAGCACGCTAACGGGATGGAGCTTGATGGTCGCAGGATCCGAGTGGATTTCTCCATTACAAAACGGGCCCATACTCCCACTCCTGGAATCTACATGGGACGTCCCACATAGTGAGTGTTTCTTAACCAGACAAGTTTGTACAGTAGGTATATTTTTCCTGAGAGTTTACTGTGTGTGTAGAAGTGTCCATGGTGTTACTGAAATTAAATCTGTAAAAAAAAATCTTTACAGTGGGGGTGGTGGTGGTGGTGGCAGCGGCAGCAGCAGTGGTGGAAGCGGTGGTTCATCGCGGCGCCCATCCAGGGACTGCGACAGGGGCTATGACCGAGGCTATGACAGAGGTTATGAGCGTGACTATGATCGCTACGAGGAACGAGATTACAGATCAAGCAGGTAAATTCATTGGCCAGTTGCCTTGACTATTGTCATTGATTATATTTCAAAATTAGGTGTTAAAGATAAAGTGTGAGTATCGCATAAGCATACTTTTACTAGTTACTATTACCGTACTTAAAAGAGTAACATATTTACTTTATGAGAGTAAATATGTTTTAAATTAAGTAGCGCATGTGTCTTTCCAATTAAGTCATTATAATTGTATTACCAGTAGGGTTGCAAAGGGGTGGAAAGTTTCCGGTAAATTACCGGAAAGTTTCCGGAAACTTTCCACGGGAACTTTCGCTCGGGAATTTTGGGAATATTCAAAATTGGAAATTATAGGAATTAACTAAATAATTAAGTAATTTAAATGATTTTTTTTTCATATCCAAACATAAATCTAAACATCTAAACACTATGTTTGGTCATAGGCTGACATCCATGCAAAATAATACAATTAAAAATCATTACATTTGAAGAGATTTGTTTGTAAGAAGAACTTTATCAAGTTTTGATTATTTTATGAACAATCAATAATTTCACTGAACAACAAAAAGATGAATGTTGAGTTAAATATTACTCATCTGTCTGACCCCACCTATTCAATAAATAAAGTTAAATGCCCCCCCACCATGTGATGGAGGAATGCACAGAGTATGTAGAGGGCATGGCTTCAGTACCCCTGCAGTAGGATGTGTGCTATGTGCAACTTGCCAAGGTTGCTTGCATAAAATCTGGTTATTTTAGTCAAGATTTTGCTCAAATATATTTTCCCCAACTATATTTATAATCACTGTTTAAGCCTCTGTAAACCTGGTCTAGTAAAAATCAATATATGATATCAAGTTGGGTGTCTCAATAAACTTAAAAAAAAATCTGATTTGAAATTAAATGTTCATAAATATATAAAAACTTAGTTGAAAAAACAGCTTTTTACAGTCTAGAACGTTTGCCAGGACTGAAATAACATAGTTAGAAGGATTTAGTGCATTTGGTTTGCTTTAAATTTAGTAAATTCCCAAAATTCCCGTTAATTCCCCAAATTCCCGTTAATTCCCATAAATTCCCGTTAATTCCCATGGAAAGTTTCCAACTTTGAAAATTCCCGGAATTTTGCAACCCTAATTACCAGTGATCCTAGTTAACCTTGCCATGTGTAACCTCAGGTGATGAGTTGTCCTTTTGTTTTTTCCCCACATACAGACGCAGATCTCCATCTCCTTACTACAGCAGAGGGTACCGCTCACGATCCCGATCTTACTCACCGCGTATGTTGAAACCATGTTTCCGGCATTAGACAAAACATTTTTTTGATATAAACAAAATCTTAATCTGTCTTTTTTTCCACAGGTCACTACTGAGCAGTGAGAGCAGCTGAGTCAATGACAGATTCAGTGCCACTGCTTGGATGCTTGCCGTTTATGTTTATTTTTCGGACCAGATTGTGTACATATTTGATAGGAATTCTGGATTTGTTAATGTATAAGAGGTTTTAAAGAAACAAAAAAGGGTCCTGAAAAAGCAGTCTGATGAGCAGCAGTGTCAGTGTTGTACCAAATTTAAAGAAAGAATCATGAAAAATCAGGTTGAAATGGACAATTCTTCTGATCTCCAGCAAAAGCATATCAATTGTTCATTGGTTTGAGGCCTAACTTTTACCCTCACTTCTATTAAAATCTGAACTGATTGGTGGGTATCCATCTTACTGACACATAACCTGTTTTGGTGATGGTATTAAAACTGCATGCTGACTTGTTCTCGAAAGTCCTTTTTAAATATATATAAGCACAAGTTTCTGTGGCGGTTATGTGACAAAATCTCATTTTGCTGTTCGTATGTAGTTGGTTTCTGAAACTGTCAAGTTCCTAGTTTGCTCCCTATGAAATGTTTTAAAACATTAATTTTAAAAATGTTCTTGTTAAGGGTACTTTCATTTGTTGTGTATATAAGCAATACAAAAATTACCTGGATCTTTTGCTCTGTTTAGTAACAGTGTTTAGTATTACATAATGGTCACATTTCCCTGTGTTTTTTTTTAGAGGCAGGTGTTCTACCATGAAGGCCCATCAAAACATTTGGAATTTATTCTTTCGTTTGTTATTGTTGACAGAAATAAAGAATATTACTGCTTGGACAAATCTGCAATATTCCATGTTCCAATGTAGACCTTTTGTGTCATGGTTTAAGTGTAATTAAAATCTTTTACACAATTGAGTAATGCTACAAACTCATTCAAAAGGGGTAGTGTTAGTTTATTAGTATATTAATAAAATCATTTGAGAATAAGAATAATACCCGAGTCAGATATTTAATGGTGGTGAAACAATTTTAAAGCTGCTCATATACTGTGTGTAGTCGGTTGATTTCCTATAGGACAACTTGTTTTCTCCGAATAGAACCACTTTTAAGTTGTTTTTTTCTGCAAAGAGATGAGGATTTATTTTTGGTAACGAGCAGAATGATGTAAGACAAGGTGAAAAGATAGATAATGAAAACAGATGTTTAATTTACAGAAATAAAATAAAACGTTTGGGGTCATCCCTATGTCCCCACAGCCCGCTGGTCCTGAAATTGACGATTAGGTTCAGGCATCAGAGCTGGGTGGTTATGGTAAGGAGAGTGAGAGGTTAGAATCCTGAATGAGACCGACATCCACACACGGACGTACTATTCTCTTTTATATTGTTAGATTACTTAAAATTGTGGGAACATAGTCACGCTCCAAAATTGTACACGTCAATGGAAAGTTTATATCTACAATATGCCTAGGCCTTGTCTATAGTTTTAGTCAAGAATGCACTTTAAATCTGAATTTGAAAACGCATAGACAAGAAATTTGTGAAGTGTATAGAAAATGTTTTAATTACGAAATCTATTGCTACATTTCCATAGACAGATTATGATATAATGGGCACAGACTCTTAAAGCCCCCCCCCCCCCCATCCAATCCACACTGACTTTTTCGCACAGATACATACAATTAATGGCAAAAACATATTAAGGAAGTCAGTGTTTCCCACAGGATTTTGGGATACTGTTAAAGGGACACTGGACAAAGTAATGCATCAATCTGATGCACTTTGAGAGGAAATTTTAGAGGCTATATAAAATCCTAAAATGCAGAAGGAACATTATTTTTCAGATTTTTCTTAAACAGGCAGCACTCTTTACAGTACAGTACAGTAGATTGGTCTGCAGACCCATGTTATAGGATGGAGGGGCCAATTTCAACAGATTAAGGGTGGATAGCTTAGCCTGGAAATCCTGACCCTGATATCTTGAACGATAGAGGGTCTGGCGACGATCAATAGTAATTTCCAACTCTAGGGGCGGCTCCTACTCGTGCATTTCAAATGCCACTGCACGCAGTTGGATAGCACTACAACCAATCAGAGCGATGCACAAGTGACGTAAGCCCCGTTCGTTTAGCGAACAGCTGTTAAACTGTTCAATTAAACGTTTGCCGTTGTCGGTCGGCAAAACAGAACATTCCACTTACTTGCTAGTGAAAGCTATGAGTCCCGTCTTCCAATTCGTTAAGGGTCGAGGCCAAAGCAGTCTCAAACTCACACAACATATCCGCAGCCATCTTTGATGTTTACTATCACAGCTTCGACGTCGCATGCACGTCACTGTCGTCATCCGGTTACGTCCTCCCCAGAGCACCATATAAAGGGCTCTGGCGCGCCCATATTAGATAGAACCAATTGAAACGTTATACCAGATTTCTGGTAGTCTTGATAAGCTTCAACGGAGCGTCTCCAGACCAACACGCGCAGCAAATTTAATTTGCCAGCGCCTAGTGGCAGGTCTGGGAATGCCAGGCTATGGATAGCTACTTTTTATGAACAATTTAGAATTTACACATAGAAAGTTTATTCCTGTGTGTTATGAAGCCCCTAAGACAGAGCTAATAATGCTGTTGTTTTTAACTTGCTTTTGTATTTCCCCCCTACTAGTTGAGGGGCCCATGATGATTTCTATCTTGTTACAAATGTAATGAGTATCCTTATATTTAGGCTATTCCTTTTTGGACCCTGTTATTATTGGACATGTAAAATTAGTAGGCCTATCAGTATCTCTGGTTTAGGGCCCCCCTGAGCCCTTGGGCCCCTAGGCCTGTGCCTGGTGTGCCTGTGCAGTAATCCACCCCTGTACATTTCCATTACAACTGGTCAGCTCCCTATGGTGACATACATTGATATGACATTTACTGTTTTCACACCCAAAAATAAACTTTCAGTCCCATAGTAGGCCTATACGTTTTTATATACATTCTAATTTCAACCTATTTACTGGTTGTATGCATGTTCCTGAACGTGTCCTGTCAAATGGAGACTTCTTGCGTGGATTGACTACCGAAAATTAAAAGTTGTAACCAGAGAAATTATTATAAAGTAAAAAAGTTTAATACACACTCTGGTCAGTACACAACTGACGCAACGTTCAAGCTCTTCCTCGACCAATCACAGAGCCCTGACGTCAAAACACTTCCGCTTTGCTCCCCAACTTGCCTTTCCACCGGAGCGTCTGGTGTGAGCACATACCACAGTTAACACCACGCAGACCATACGCTAAAAAAGGACATAAAGGTACTAAAAGAGGATTGTTTATCAACTACATCTCCTTTGGGATATTTGTCATGTTGACAGTTATTTCCATAGAGTCATGTATTCTGGCTAACAAGTAGAAGGTAGTGCTTTCAGTTAGCCATTAGCTAACGTTAGCGTGTTGTGTATGAATGAGCATATGACATGAGCAGCCCGTACACGTTTTTAAGTTGAGCTAGCTGCTCAGAATGACGGAGCTACATACTAGGGATACCTAACGTTTAACAGGACTGAGGTGCAGATACAAACACGCCCTGCTTTGGTAAAATATGTGTGGTCATGTTCTAACCATCTTGTAACTCTTGCAGATGCCCCCGAAAAAGGGAGAAGCCCCCAAACAGGCTCCATTGATCGGACGATTTGGGACCTCTCTGAAAATTGGGATTGTAGGAATACCTAATGTTGGGTATGTAGATGCACTAAGTAATACATTAGCTATATGGACTTTTGCAATGTATATTCGAAATGATAGTGTATATAAGCCAAATGTTGCATCCACCATTCAATGTGTAATTATTATTATACTGTTGACACTCTTCTCACTCCGTCCACTGCAGGAAATCCACCTTTTTCAATGTGTTGACCAAAAGCCAAGCTGCTGCAGAGAATTTTCCCTTCTGCACGATCGACCCTAATGAGAGCAGAGTACCCGTTCCCGATGAGCGCTTTGATTTCCTCTGCGAATACCACAAACCAGTCAGGTGTGTGTGTGTTATGACGGCGTGTGTTGACAGCTTGTTGTTATTTCTCCAACATAAATTAATTTCTGATTATTTATCTGGCTGTTTTGTCTCTTTAGTAAAGTTCCAGCTTTTCTTAATGTTGTGGACATTGCTGGTCTGGTGAAGGGAGCTCACGAGGGGCAAGGACTTGGAAACGCCTTTCTCTCCCACATCAGTGCCTGTGACGGCATCTTCCACATGACTCGTGAGTTGTCATTATTACTGCCTGCAGCTGCTGCGTAACAACAACTGGTTAGAGTGGACAGGTGTGAGGAAGGCGAGCAATCACTGCATTTCTTAAAGGGCCCACTACATTTTTGGCACAGACATGATGATATGGTTAGCTCCTGATTAAAATCCAATTTTAGGCTATTTTATTATAGTAATCTGCATATATTTATACCTGTCCGTAATGTGTTATTTTGCACTGACAAAAATATGTTGTTAATACACAGCCTGGGCTCTGTAAACTGGTATGTAAACAAAGGGGGCCACAGTAGCCAGCAACATGCCTGTTTACAGAGCTTAGGCTTTGTATTAACACTGGATTTTTTTTCATCAGTATATACTGGTAGTGGATCGTGAGGAGATATTTACTGATTTTGACAGAAAAGTGATTTTGACAACAAGCATTCTCCAGAATCGCAGACTTTACCTTTAACATTAAAGTACTTCAATGAAATACAGATATTTATCAGAGGAAGGTAAAGGGAACTATTGTTTTGGTGTCGGGACCAGTATAAAAAGAATGTCAATACAACGTCCAGTCCAATTAGTTTCTAAAGCTAGAATTCATAAAGAAAGTTTTTTGCATTTGTCAATTGTTCCTGCGTGTAAAATCCGAGGCTGGGCGATGCTAACTGACTTTGAGGGTTTATGAAGGACAGAGTTTACTTTTTTAAATTGGTGAAATTCACCTTTAAATGTATTGAAATGCCCCTCATATTTCAGAATGTGTGACCTGACCGACTTACATCAGTCCATGTGTGTGTCTTTTAGGTGCGTTTGAGGATGAGGATATTATCCACGTGGAGGGGAACGTGGACCCGGTGAGGGACATCGAGATCATCCACGAGGAGCTGCGGCTAAAGGACGAGGAGATGCTCGATCCCATCATCGACAAACTGGAGAAAATGGCAGTCAGAGGAAACGATAAAAAACTGAAACCTGAATACGTAAGTCAAGTGTGTTTGCGCAGGTGCAATGCATCTGTCATCCTGTTAGACCTTTTTACCGCTATCAGGTGGATAAATGAGCTCATAATCAATGTGCACATGGGATGTAATCTGCTTCTCCTTGCTTCAGGATATCATGTTGAAGGTAAAGAACTGGATAGTGGAAGAGAAGAAACACGTCAGATTTTACAACGACTGGAACGAAAAAGAGGTAATGCTGGTGTACGTCTGTGTGTGAATAGGTTTGCGTGGTTGCTAATGTGTCTTGAGTGTTTGAGCTAACATTCCTAAAAATAATCTCACTGGGTTGCTCTATGGGTCAGTGAAAAGATGCAATTTTTACTCAGTATAGTACATAAAGGGTTATTCATCTCCGTCTGGTGTGTTTATTTTGCTTTTCTATTTTGTTTTGAAACATTTCTACCATTTTTGCTAATTTTTCTCTCATGCCCACATTTAAATTCACATTCAAACATATTAATAATCTGCTTGTTTCCCTACTGGACATTGGATTCTGAAGCATTAGAATTGAATTTCTCAGGTGACACCCTAATAAACGTTTGTTGTTTTGTAACCATTTAAATTCTCTCCACAGATCGACGTGTTGAACAAATACCTGTTCCTGACGTCCAAGCCCATGATTTACCTGGTTAATCTCTCAGAGAAGGATTACATCAGAAAAAAGAACAAGTGGTAAATATGCTGTACATCTGTCGCACACACCTTTTTTTTATACATTTTTTTTATGTTGCTTCTGTTACAACACATTCAGAGTAACTTGCATTGCTGCCTGTTTTCCTCAGGTTGGCGAAAATCAAGGAGTGGGTAGACGCCCATGACCCCGGAGCCATGGTCATTCCTGTGAGTGGATCTATCGAGTCCAAACTGTTTGACATGGAGGACGAGGAAAAGGCCAAGTACTGCGAGGAACAGAAGACGCAGAGGTGAGACATTAGCATTAAGGTGAGACTAATATAAATAAATAGTTCTTAAATAAGTCTCTCATCATATGTCAGATGATTAAATAATTTTTTGTTATGGTAAAATTTGGCTTTAATCTTAGAATGCACTGTTTTATAGATCGCAGTTTAGCTTGCCCTGCTCATCGTGGATTCTCTGCCTTGTTTTCTAGTGTTCTGACCAAAATAATAAAGACCGGCTACGCAGCTCTGCAGCTGGAATACTTCTTCACAGCGGGACCAGATGAGGTGCGAGCGTGGACTGTCAGGGTAAGTGGTGTGATCATGAATATTTCTGTGTTCTGTGTTATTATATGTGGTCGTGGATTAACTGGTGATAGATCCCAAGTTGATTTATTCAAAGATAAGGACATATTCTGTAAATTAATTATTAAGTCATAACAACGGTTGCATATTAAAATGTTAGATATGTTTGTACTTATTTTAAATACTATTAATAATATATTTATGATTAGTTTTGTTTTGGGGGAAACTACCTATGTCATTATTATCATATTCTGTATTGTATTATGTGTTCTCCCTCTATATGGAAACAATTGCAATTATTTGACTATATTCCTACACATAAATGGCCTCAAGTGTAATACTGAGTTATTATTACTATGGATTTGGGTGTCTTTAACCTGGTTATCAGACAGAAGTACCATTTAGTATTTAATTTAGTCTTTCACTATTCAATACAAATCTGAGATGTAGGCAGCAACCCGAAGGTCTGGAACCAGGATAGCATTTACTTTTGGTTTTGTGACTTAAATGCAGTATGTGTTTGGATATTTGAAGTTCTTTTCTCTCCCTTTAAAAAAAAGTATTTTACTCAAGTGTAGGGTTTCACTATTGAGTTACACTTTAATTCTTGTCCTTATGTATGATAAATCATTGCGGTGAGAGTGTGTAAATCAATCTGTTTTTGAAATTGTCTGTTATGCTCCCAACAGAAAGGTACCAAGGCTCCACAAGCCGCAGGAAAGATCCACACTGACTTTGAGAAAGGCTTCATCATGGCGGAGGTCATGAAATACACTGACTTCAAAGAGGAGGGCAGTGAAAACGCAGCCAAGGTGTGTGTCTGTACAGAGCCTGGTTACAAGCTTGAACTGGGCTGCACGTTTTGAACTTCTGCCAATAAACTACATGAACATCTGAGAGAAAAAAGTCAACTAATAAATACCAATTTGTTCTCTTTGACTTCATTCCGTCTCACACAGGCTGCTGGGAAATACAGGCAAATGGGCAGGACCTACACCGTGGAGGACGGGGACATTATCTTTTTCAAATTCAACACACCCAGCGCACCAAAAAAGAAACCATGAGACCACACCATCACCAGAGGGAGAACGCAGAATATAGTTCAGTCAGGCTTCAAAGAGCAACACAGTCTGTTGGTTTTCATACTTTCTTAGTTTAAATGAAGAGGATCAGCTCATGGACCAGTGTCTAAATGATAACATATATTTACAAGTTTAACATAATTCCTTGCTATAATATTTCCATTTGCACAGCTTTACCAGTCAAACATTGTGTAACTCGCCGTTTTCTTTAGTTCATGGTTGCAAGGACTGACTGAGATATAAATCATTTCAGATTTTTCAGGAAATAAGAATAGAAGACAGAATTAGAAACATACAGGTGCAGACATTTTCAGTACCTTTTCTATAGTTTAACACCCATTTCTACCATAAGATCATATTAACTCAGATATTCCAATAAAGCTATAATTTAGGGTCTCTGTAAGTGTTGGTGCTGTGTATAATAAGAGAAATGAAAGCCATCACTCAGTGTTGCACTTTTAGTCTAGCACTGTTCTGTATTCTGAGGGTGAATTATATTGTAGAAAAAAATCAAAGCAGGCACCCCTGACCTGCTGTGCCTGATCAGACATCTACATGGAGAATGTTGTTCTGCACACAGCTTTTATTAACTTAGTTTGGGTTGGTTTGAAAAAATAAATACATTTTACTCTCACACTCTGATGCTCACATTTATGAACGCCACCCCACGTATTGAGACTATGCTTCATTGTAAATCAGGTGCTTTGTGGATCATCCAGACTGTACACCTTGAGTACCTAACAATCCCGTCACAAAAACTCCTTTCCAAGATGTGGACTATGATTTAAAAGAAAGAAATCCTGTGAACCAAAAGGGTGCCAGGATCAAATAAATGTCATCTTCATCAATGTGCATGTGACAATAAAAGCAGACAAACCTGTCGTTGCTTTGTGTATTTGTACTTTTTCAAAACATAAGGGTGAGAGAGGTAATGTGATTCCTGGACTGAGACACTTGAATAATCTTAGGCTTTTACAGTTTTTAATCAAAGTCGGCTAGTAAATTCATATACGCATTGCAAACAAATTATTATAAAATTCAAAAAAGTCTCTTTAAATATGGCAAACTAATAACAAAAGGCAGTTTTTAAATCCATCACAAAATGCAAACCGTATGAAAGCAGTAACGAAATTAAGGAGATTTAATTTTCCAAATCATATGAATATGTACTTGCCCAGTTGTTATGGAAATGTAGGTTTTCAAATTTCCATTTTTTTCTGAAAACTCTTAACTTTTCTTAAAGTGTTTTTCAGAGGTTGAGATTTAAATTTATTTTAGATTTTTTGTTTTTGCAAACTGATGTTTTTCAGAAGGTCAAGAAGGAACTTTCATTCTTAATTTGTTGGCCTTGTATTGATCACAAAACAAACAAAAAAACATGGAAATTTGAACAACTTGATTTCCTTGACAACTGGACAACTCCATCTGCTGAGGATTGTTTGATTTAAAATTCAAGAACTCCTCACTACTTACAGCCATTTAAAAGGTAAAAAAATAAGAAGAAATTAACATTTGTTTCCCCGACTACAGAGGTGCATTTTTCACTTTGTGATAACTTTAATATAAAGAATTTAAATTTAAGAATATTTAAAGACTGCTTCTTTTTCCTATTCAAGTGTATCAATTCAGGATTTAATATATGTTTTTTGAATGCCTCTCGGTATAATCAAACACAGTAAAAGTCATTACTGCAGTGATGCACATAGGAAGGGATATAATTGTGGAAGTTAAATGGACACTGAAAACTGTTGGTAACAGTACTCTTGAGCTTGTAAAACAAAAATGGGAAAAACAATCTCCCCTCAAGGGTAACTTTCTAACTTGTTGAAGCCTTCAACTGTCTTGCAGTGTCTTCAGCAAATGAAATTTTCTCGATGTTCATGCAGCTGTCGCTGTTGTTCTGAGCACTTTTACCTAAGCAAACTTCATATGTTTATAAAGGTATGTGCTAATGATCAAAAGGTCCCAATAGGTAGACTGACAGTTTGAATCATTTGAAATGTTCATGTTTAAATGTTAACATATGTTCTTACCATCTATGGTTACAGTCATTACACTGCTGTAATGCATTGTTTTGAGGCATATGTCTTCATACTATCAACAAAAAATATTATGTACACAAAAAAACTACAACAAACAGTATTGATGTGTGTGTGTGTATGCTACAGGATGCCTGGGGACAGTCATAGATAGTAAATAAGGGGCCAGTTAGATTTGAAACTTTAAATTCCACTCGAAATAAAATAAAGGACCAATTTTACCTACAATTTTTTTTTACCAATTTCTAACTACAAAGAAATGACATCAATAATTTAAGGCTTTGCATAAAACAAGACATTTGGTTCAGTGAAAACAAAGTAAGGGTACATTTTTTATGAAATCCTACCCCCCCCCCCCCCCCCCATGTCCTAGCACTTCTTAATGATCTGTGGGGAACCACGTGTCAGCCAAATATTGTGATTTTGGACCATATTAGTGATGGTGAAGTGAATTTAAACGTTGGGTTTATTATGGGTCAATTTGGATATAGAATTATTTGCGGTTTCGTAATACAAGTTAATCCAAGGCTGTTATAAAACAAATGTTAACGTCTTTGTAGTAATAGCAAACTATTACTTTATAGTTTCAACTAAAACTTTTCAAACTTGACTCCCGTCGGTCGTCTATTGCAATGTGTTAGCGAAAAAAATCGCACTGCATAAAAACAACAACCTAAACTTAAAGTATATAACTTGAATTTGCATTAAGTGGTTTAATAAAATGTAAGGTTTCGACCGAGACGGCGTTATTTTCACTAGTATCTCCTGTGAGGATTCATCTGCTTCTGCATTCCTTCTCTCGTCTACGCTCAACAACAAACAGGAAACACACGTCCTACAAAAAAGTGATTGACAGTCCGGGGAGCCAATGACGTGCGGTGAATCCCACGCTAAACCAATCGCCTTAGAGAAGAAGGGCGGGACGTCCTGTAATGTGATGCAAATTCGACGGTCAAGCTTTGTTAGTCCCACCTTTTTGTGTTTCCCGCACCGTCAATCAAAATAGAAAAAAATCGACCCGAATTCACCGATCAACACTAGCCCGCCTTTGATAAAATAATCATGTTTGGAGTTTAGTTGATCAGATAATCCTCCCGGTTACTACCACTCCCGCTATGACTGGTACGTAAGCGTTAAGCGCGTCGAAGCTGCAACTAATCGGTGAGTTTGTGCAGCCTGCGGCGAAGCGAGCTGCGTCTTTCTATCTTTTGCTCCGCTGCTAACGAGCTAGATATGGTTAGCTAGCGGGCTAGCCACGGAGTTGACAAAGTAAACAGTCAATCTGGGTTGAAAATTGCCCGGAGAATCTCTGCTGCAAAGTTGTATTTCGCACTCGGCTCCCCTTTGGACTGCGGAGTGGGGATGCTTTGCGGGCTTTTCTGGCAGGCAGGAGTTGAAGATTACAGAGTTTTGCTGAGTTTCCCCCTCTCCCCCTGCTAGCGCCAGAGCAGCCTGTGAAACAAGGAGAAATGGCGTCCGCGGACGTGGACAGCAGTCAAAGCGAGTTTCTGCAATCCGGCGGCGCAGCGGAAACACAGGTATCCGACATTTTCTAGCTTCGTCTTTTTCTCGCTCGCTTTCGATTTGCTGGTTGTGTTTTGTTTTTGAGAGCATGGAGTTCACACGTTTTGAATTTTTTGATGGCATGGGGTGAACGCCGTACACTTCCTGTGTTCCCCTCAATAACGGCCACCCACTTTACCCCTGTAAAACCCGCCCATAGTGGGTAGGACACTGAAGTCAATCGCTTGGGTCGGCTCGCTGGAAGATAGCCGGTGCACATTGGGGCTGGGAAGATGCCGGGGATGTGATAATATTGCAGGGATCGCGTCTATAATCAAAACAGTAGCGTTCAATTGTGTTGTGATAGCCACCCATCCCCCACGCCCTGCTATCGACCATTTCTGAGCCTGTTATCTTCTCTCTCTCTCTGTCCACCTCTTGTTTTGCCTTACTTCCTTTGCATCAGCATAACTCCTGCCTATTATTTACCCCTTTGATACAGTGTATCCTCAACACAGTCTCTGTAATCATAACTGATTTCCAGGCAATAGCCAGGCTGGTTCATAATTTTTCATGTGATGTAATCTAAAGCTGGTGTATCTTCTTGTAGGAGTGTGATTGGTCCTTGTTAAATCAGTGTTATTTGTTTTACACTCCCAGACGACAGATATGTCGGCCATTCAGATGACGGGTCCAGACCGATGGGAGGTGTTAACCCCTGTCTCAACTGGGAAGGAAGACCAAGGGGTCCTTCACATTCCAAACTCTGGGATCGTCACATCCAACGGGCAGTACGTTCACATTGGTGGTCTTCACAGCCAGCCCATTTATGTTACAGCATCTGGACATGAGTCTTCAGCCAATGGGGTTTCAGGCATTCAGTATCAGGTAAAAATTAGACCGAAACCCTTTAAAGTTACTGTACTATGCTCAGGTTGATGATCTAGGGTCTAAGATGACACCCCTTTCTTCCAGGTCATCCCCCAAATCCAGAATGCAGATGGGACACTGGCAGGGTTCTCTACGCAGGGATTAGATGACGGCACGGGGCACATCCAGCTCCTCCACGATGGCGGCCAAGGTAGCATCGGAATCAGCTGTGCCACGACGGGGACCACTGACCTCCTGACGCAATCGCAAGTTCAGTCCATCCAAGGCCTGTCCGGGGGGTCGGCGTACAGCGGCGCCATGATGCCCAATATAACCTTTGTCCCCATAAACAGTTTAGACCTGGAGTCCCTAGGGCTAACCGGAGCACAGTCGGTCCCTATAGCGACGGGCGTAACGGCAGAGGGCCAGCTGATCATGAGCGGCCAATCGCTGGACGGTCATGGTCAGGACGCCAAGCAGTCCATGGTGACGGTGAGCGGCGGTAACTCTGAACTCTACGTCTCCACCACCACCTCCTCCTCCAACTCCTCCCAGCTCCCAGAGACCATCGACGGCACCGGGGTTCTGACGCAGGCCACCGCCGTGTCCGCGGGCGTGACCGACCCCTCGTCCTCGGGGAACTACAACCCCCACAACCACCTGCAGCAAATCCAGGTCCGAGTCGATTGTCTTTATAACTCTGTCATTTATTTGTATGTGGGTCTGGACTGATCCAACATACATCTTTAAGTTTAAAAGGAGTTATTATTATTTTTATTTTATTTTTTTCGTGTGTGTAATTTAAAAAAGGGTATCTGAAGAAAATAGCAATCATAACCTCAAAGCATGGGATTGTTAATAATGGTACCAGGTATTGCACTTATGCAGTAGTACATTTAAACATTGATTTGTTTAACAGGTCACAAGCCGAGAAAGTTGCAAACCACTGCTTAAAGTCTACTATAGAGACAACTTTTTAATGTCTTCTGTTGTTACTATGTAAAAAACCCATAGAAATGACACTTTATACTTGTTGAAGCTTTCAGAGTGTCTGATATATGTCGCAAGCTTCCTAGAGTCACTTTGGCTTACCCACCTAATTAGATGTGCTTTGTACTAAGGATGGCTTGATGGTTTTCCTCCTTGCATGTGTTTACATAAGATAGAACAACAATTTAAAGTACAAACTATTAGAAGGGTGAATTAATGTGCAGTCTTATATTAAAACAATACTTCTATGAGTAGCTGTCAGCTTGTGAATGTTATGCAACCAGCTCTCAAGTGTTTGTCAGTAACCACAAATGCATAGCTGGCCTGAGGGAAATGTGCCAACTTGTAATTTCTTAACATGCTAAAGGCTAACTATCCATTGTGCTGTTTAAACAGGAACTCCCATGTAAAAACACAAGCCGCGCTTTCTCTGCCTTTGTGTGTGGAATTATAATTCTTTATTTATTATTTTCCTTTTCCCTCACTCTGCAGGTCTCTTCGTCTAATGCCACCACTCTCTCTCAGGTGGCTTCCGGTCAGGACATGAACTCAGGACAGACTCTACAGAGTGTGCAGCTGGTCAACCCGGGAACCTTCCTCATCCAGGCCCAAACTGTCAGTGCTACTGGACAGATCCAGTGGCAGACCTTCCAGGTAATCTACGGGGAGTATGTGAGAGTTTCAAAGCAGTATCTAAATTACATATTATGTAAAATCTCAGATCACTAACATATCTCCTCTCTCTCTCTCTCTCTCTCTCTCTCTCTCTCTCTCTCTCTCTCTCTCTGTCTGTCTGTCTGTAGGTTCAGGGTGTCCAGTCGCTCCAGGGGCTCCAGTTAAACCAGGGGCAGGGGCAGGCCCAGCAGCTGACCTTAGCCCCAGTGCAGACCCTCCCTCTGGGCCAGGGGGGCCAGGTCAGCCTGCCCAACCTCCAGACGGTCACGGTCAACTCTCTAACACAAAGTGGGATTCAGTACACGCAGCAGGGGGAGGACACAAACAGTCCACTTGGTACGAGACACACGCACATTACACAACGTTCCTAAATGCTAATTCCTTTTCTGTGCAAATCTTGAATTTCGCATGTCAAATCACTTAAAAGAGATCCTAAATCTTTTTTTTTTTTTTTTGATTCCAGGTATCCAGATAAAGGAGGAGCCGGACTCTGAGGAGTGGCAGCTGAGCGGAGACTCCACGCTGAACCCCAGCGACCTGAACAACCTGCGCGTTCAGATGGGAGACGAGGACATGGGCGGAGAGGGCGGCGAGGGCAAGAGGCTGCGCAGAGTAGCATGCACCTGCCCCAACTGCAAAGAGTCTGGGGGAAGGTGGGCGCACGCACGCACCCACACACACAGATATAGATTACAGATATCAGGAGGAGTTGGTGTTAAACTATCCTTTCTCAGTCAGAAAAGATCAGCAAAACTAAGTGAAGTCCTAAAACTACAACTACAATAAAAAAAAATATATATATATTTATTTATACAGTATATATTTATTTTTGGTCAGGTACAGCCAATTCTAATAACAACCATAGTGACAATAACAATCCATTTTAGCGACAGTTTTCAATGATACAACCTCAACATCTAGATTTGGGTCATTCAAAGACGCTACTAAAAAGACATGACGCATTGAAACTTCATATTTCATATTTCTTTAACTTTACTTGACTGTAAATGATCTACTGCATTAAATATTCTGATCCAAATCTGATCCTTCATGCAAATACAAAATGCAAATGTTTTGGCTAATCCTTAAAACAGCACAGGGCTGTAGGATTTTTATTTTGCGTTGCTGGGTCTTTTTATTTAGCTTTGTGGGTTATTAAACTTTTAGTCTCTAAATTCAATTTGTATCGTGTAGAAAAACAGAAATACTGTTGATGATCATTTGTTTTTGTTTTTTAACACGCTTTTGCATACTCTTTTTTTTTTTCCACAGAGGTTCGGGCATGGGTAAGAAGAAGCAGCATATCTGCCACATTGCGGGCTGTGGTAAAGTGTACGGGAAGACGTCTCACCTGCGAGCTCACCTGCGCTGGCACAGCGGAGAGAGACCCTTTGTCTGCAACTGGATGTTCTGTGGCAAGAGGTTTACCCGAAGCGACGAGCTGCAAAGACACAGGAGGACACACACAGGTCAGGCCAATGCGTTTATCAAACTGCCTCTAGACACAGTAACACAGCCATGGAATCTCTTTTTTTTAAGCACTGTTGTTAGGCACTTATTTGGGGGTGAAAATAAAAACATAAGAATGTTTTAATGTTTTTGATAGTTTTTTTTTTGTTTTTTTCAACAAGAAACATGCATCCATGTTTGTTAGAAGAGTGAAAACTAAAAGTTTGCACGTTGTCTCTCCGCTTCGTGTCCATGATACAGAGTTTAAGGTAAAATGGTGGAGATGTTCTTCTTGTTAGGCTTGGCACTTAAAATACAACACATTCCGAAAAATCTAGTCGATGTTTGTCTTTAGATGCCCACACAATTATTTTTGATTACACAATTTTCAGTGATATGAGGTGTCAGGCTTCATCTCCGAAGTGAAAACATGAAAAACTTACAGCATCTCCAAATGTTAAATGCTCTTTGTTAAATGATTGCAATATGTTACAGTATGTGTTACTGTGTACTAGCTACAAATGACTTGACAGGAGATAATTTACCTGTAATAGTGAAGATTATAGTTTTAAATAATAGTATTTGATATTGGTGCTAAAACAAGACCTTAATTAATTGAATTTAACAAAAAAAATGACCATAATGATATGGTGATTTATGAAGTTAAATATCAAATGCGATATACTGTATGTATTCCATTATGTTTTGCGCCTTCAGAAGTTTTGTGCAACCCAAATGTTTTCTTCATGGACGAAAACTTTTAAGCTTTAATGGGGATTTTTAAATTCCTTTTACTTTGTTTTTGGCCTGAATCGACTACCGACAGAGATTTAGAGTTGGAGTAAATTAGATTAGAATCTTTAATTAAGAGAACACCATCGGACTGTTCTTAGTGAGATATACTGAAAGTCTTCTGTCCTCAGCCTTATGTAGAAACTGTTTAAGAAGCAATGGCCCAACAAACATTTGAAGCATGAATGGTTTTGCTCTTTGTCTTGAATTAACAGGCGAATTGATCAGTGCTAGAAACAAAGAAAATGCTTATGTGAATTTAATCTGTTTTTCTGTCTTTATTGCTGAGTGTTTCATCACTCTCTGTCTGGGCTGTGTTAAGTGTTGGAAACATGCTGATATGATCAGAGGCTCGCAAGTGGTTCACTCAAATTTCACTCATGCGCATTTCCTTACAGCTCTGAACAGTTATCACAACAGACTTATTTCTGTAGTAAAGCGGTTCAAATTTAAACGTTTACCTTGTGTTCTTTTGATTGTCTGGATTATCCATACACAAATACATGATGCTGTTGAATTTTTTTTTTTACTAGATGTTATTATATAATAGTTACCCTTTTGAAATTCCACCCACCTGCCCTGTGTTTGGTTAGATGCAGGAATATCAGATACAGTTGTCTGCGTATGATTTGTTGTTGGATATTTGCTAGATGTTATGGAGGAAAAGTAAATGTCAAGAGAAAAAGTAAAACCTTTAAATCCAAACTGCCTGTTTGTCCGCATCCAGGGCATGACCCCTGAATGTAAAACTGCATATTCAGATCACAGAGGGTGTGAATTATTTTGACAAAGGTATGTTCGGATGCTGTACTGTACTTCTTAAAGAGAGCTAAAGAACCAAAGAATATCCACATTCATCTATGTTTACATTAGGGCCCGACCGATATTGTTTTGGAGTGCCGATGCCGGTTATTGTCAGAGAAAAATTACGATTACCATTTAAATCGATTAAAAATAAAAAAAATACCCAAAATATATATATATATTTTTTTAAAGATTTTTTTTTGGCATTTTTATGCTTTATTGACAGTGCAGAGAGACAGAGGGGAAATGGGGCAGAGAGGGGAGTGACATGCAGAGAACGACCGCGGGTGGGAATCGAACCTGGGTCTGCTGCTGGGCCCGGCCCGGGAGGGGGAAGCCTTACCAACTGAGCTAAAGGCGCCCCCGACCCAAAATATATATTTAAATTTTTAAATGTTTTGAAAGTGTCTTTGAATGACCTCCAAAAAAGCACCATATAAATTCAATCAATTATTACTATTATTATTAACTGTCAAGCGATGACCAATGCCTCTGCTATTGGTTGCAGGGGAACTGTCAGTGTAACTTAATCCAATGTATTACAACACACCTGCTGCTGCTGTAAATAGGCTATAGCATTAATAACTATTCAATTAGGCTACCTCCAGGGCAGCAATACATTTCACATATGATTGCTAAAAAAAAAAAAAAATGCCGAAATATGCGAAAATCGGCCGGGCCCTAGTTTACATATATGGTGGCGGTTCTGTTTTGAATTTTAGAGAAGAAGGGCCAAGTACTGAAACTTAAATAAGTGAGTTTCTTTTATGATTTGACGTACTTGTGTGTAAGACGACTTGGTAAAGTGCCAACATTTTGTAGTAACTTTTAGAGTTCTTAACATGGGAGAAAACAAACTTTGTAAAGGCGTCACTTCTTTCTAAATGATCCTAAACCGATGTTTGACTTACGTGCAGCCGCAATTCATTATTACTTAAAGGTGCTCCGGGGAACTTTCAGTTTTTGTTCATTCTTGCACCCCCTTTGGACAAAAGTGGTAGTGTTTTTACTACTCCAGCTGTTGTTCCTGGGTGAGCGTACCCACGACAAAGGCATTAAGAAAAACTTTATAAATTATATATAATATTATTATTATATAGTAATTTATGATCATCAGAGGAAAAATTAGACTGTTTCAGAAATGTTCCAAAGTTCCTTGAAGAACCTTTTTAATGGGCAACATATGCATCAACTCTGATATTCTGAAATGGTCTGTATTAACCATTTCTGCTGCCAAACTCTTTGTCTGATGTTTCTGTTTTTTCACCGATCTCAACAGGGGAGAAGAAGTTTGTGTGCAACGAGTGCTCCAAGAGGTTCATGCGGAGCGACCACCTGGCCAAGCACATAAAGACTCACCAGAATAAAAAGGTTCCCTCCGCCTCTCCGCAAACCACCGACACAGTCATCACCGCCGACGGCACCACGCTCATCCTCCAGACCGCCAACACCCATGACCTCTTAGCCAATCAGGAGATCCCTTTACAGCTGGTCACCGTGGCGACCGGTGAGGTCATGGAATGATTGAGGGGTGGGTGAGGTGTTTCTTTTTTTTTTTTTGTCTATTTTTGAGAACTGGCCTATCACAGGGACCTCTTGGGCTTTTTTCTCTTTCCCTCTTTCCCTTTTTATTTTTTTGTTTTTGTTTTTTTACATATGAATATATACATAAATATATATGACAAATATATATATTTTAAGTAAGAGTTATCATGACTTTATGTTTTGTTTTTTGCAGTCTTTTTAATGGGCCGGCAAAAAAAGAAAAAAAACATTAAAATATGGTCGCTATGTACACGCGTTAACACACCCCACACACACACACACACACACACACACACACACACACACACACACACACACACACACACACACAAGAAAACATGTATTAACACTCGACATGAATACTCAACCCAATGAAATGCCTTATTTTGTATCATACTCTTGTATAAAATGCTGGAGGTGCATGTGTTTTTTAAGCTTTGCAGATGATGGAACTGTAACTGAGATAAATGTGTTTGTTAAATGGAGATGGTGAGGAGGAGGAGGAGGAGGAGGTTGAGTTTCTGAAAGAGAGAGAAAAGGAAGTTGTAAACATCTCTGGGATGATTGAATTTTTGTCGCCAGAGAGCTTCGACAAAAGCGAGCGGCGTGTTTGAAGCAGCACTGTATCCTCGCTGACCTGTTGCACTGCTACCGCAATGACCACACGCCTATGTTTTTAAAAGGAATAGATTTAACTTTTTGGGAGAAAAAAAGAACCCTGTTAATTCGAAGCTAAATATGAAGTTTGGCTTAGCACTAATACTGGAAATTGGGGAAACAGCTAGCCTGGCTAACTCCAAAAGGTAACCAATATTTCTATACCAGCACCTCTAAATCTCATTATTTAACATATTGGAGTGATTCAACTACAATGTGTAGTTTCATATGCTAGGCAACCAACAAGAAATAGTCCACTGTTAAATTTTTTTGTGCAGAATAAACAATTAAAAGGTAACCTTAACAACTTTATATGCGCTTGTAGGCGTAGGAGTTTTGCCACCTTTGGACTTTGGAGCCAGGCTAGCTTTTTCCATCTGTTTCTAGTCTTGAGGCTAAGCTAAGAGAGCCAGTTGCTTGCGATTTCTTCATACATAACATAGCACGGGTATGTAAGCGGTATCAATCTTCTCATTAACTCTTGGCAAGAAGACGAACCCCGAATATTACCTTAAATAAACCCGCAGCAGCTTTTTATACAATCACTGACGAGCCAACAGTGTGTTGACGCTGCTGTCATGCTGTGCTGCCTCAAGCCAAAGTGGGAGGTTGTGCGCAGCTTGTGGTCAGAGTAGGGGGCGACAGAGCCACTGTCAACTGATCTGAAGTCTGTTTTCATCAGAATAGATGCAAGCCGCTTTGAAAAAGAGCAACTCCTTTCTTCCAGCATCTGGTCAGTGTGTGTGTGTGTGTGAACAGAATGTCTCATCTGTCCCTTCGCGAGCACACGCCGTCCGCTGTGCTTGTCCGTGTCAAAACACATCTTTTATTTTTCCTTTCCTTTTCACATATTTTTGTTGTAAATTCACATTGTATTTCAGTTTTTCTGTCTTTTATTTGTCTCGCCGATCTGGGTGCCGTCTAATTTGAGGGCAACGTGATTGTTATCATAGACTTTTTTTTTTATAATGTGTAGAGTGGTTACCTGTGAATTCCTGCAGGGCTATTCATTCATTGTCATTGTCGGCTGCTGGAGGAGAGCATGCACCAGTGTTGCCATGCGAAGAAAAACGGATGCAACAAATCAGCAAGCCCTCAAGGGGTGTTTTTGTCATGGAACATTCCAGTTGGACACCAAACGATGTGGGATTAAGTTTTGCAATAACTGCTCTGTTGGTAATGCTGGCCAGATGTCACTCAAGTCAAAAGGAAAACAATCATGCCATTGTTTGTTCTGTTTTTTTATTTTAATTAATGTAATCCCTTTCTCAGTTTGTCCTCATGTGTGTAGCATTCATTTACATGTATATTATCTTTATTTTCACATTGTTCATAGAAGCCATTACTTAGTTAACTGAATTTTGTTGTATCAAAACCTTTATTTTAAGTGATTTTTTTTTTAAAGAATTGGTGTAAAAAATTGAATGTTACCTTTTGTAAAACCTTTTTTCAAATGAATCACAATAAAAGTCTGAAACCTTCCAGTTAACAGGTTTTATGTGTAGGGGAGGCGTCAAAGATGGAGGAATGAACTTAGCGGTTCTACACACAGGGCTAAAATAAATGTTCTTTTAAATCGATACCTGGGAGGTTACAGGGAACAAGTGGAGAGAGCAAGAAATTTATCTTTTCATTCATCACTTTCTTGTTATTCATCCCTTTAGCAAAACTATTTATCTTTAATACTGATTCCTTTTTTGGTCATTGAAATAGTTTATCCCTTTTTCCTGTCTTATATTAATTCAGCATGCACACAGTACATACAGGTAGCGGATTGTGAGGAGATACTCACCGAGTTTGACAATCTCCAGAGAAGGAGAATACAGGAAATGCAGACAATACACTGGATCACTTCTTAGTTTATTGGGGAGTTTTAACAAAAATATCTGACGGCCAAAACAGGACAATAATGACGAATCAATGTGTTTTAACCAAGAAACAGAAAGAAAAAAAATCATATCTTTGAGCTAAACTAATGGCTGCCCTTGCCTTAAGTACCACACTTCACTGTTCTAATTCACACTTTATGCTGAAACCTGCACAAGCTTCATCATCATCTTTCCCTGAGTCAGTGACATTTAAACTCCACAAGAAACCATGGAATCAGTTGTGTAAACAGCATTAAACAACATTACCACTCATTTTTAAACTCCATACACGTTTGGGTAAGATTCAATTTAGGTTGGGCATTGATTATCCCCTACAGCTTGATGTGACTTTAAAAAAAATATGACTAGTGGATGGACCACTGTTCATTTGGATGTGCCCTTAAGTTCCATCTAACATTTTTTTTTTAGATCATTTGTTTTGTTGACCGTTTAATAATTTAAAGTATACAATGATTACAGTTCAAATTGCCATATAATTTAAATAAACTGTCATGATATTGACTTAAACATATTTCCAAGACTCAGTCTTAAGGTCTGAAAATTGGCAAATGATTTCCCAGACCTACAAATGAACCATAGTTTAAACTCATGTACTTTTACCCATTACCAAATTAGTGGAAGGCCCAGCAGCTTTGAAATGGTTTCTATTCCAGTGAGTGTGCAGAAATCCCTCCCAACACCAAATGTTTGGTTTGTCAGAGATCAGAGCCTCTGAGTGAACCAGCAGTAAGATTATTCTGAAGTTCTCCTTCCCTTTGTGCTTCAACCACGGCCCGAACCAGAATCCCAATCAGTGCAAACGTACAGACGGACTCCAATATGGGGACAAAATGATACTATAAAAAAAAAAAAAAAACTCATGATTTGCTTCACAAAATACATTCTCACACACGCACAGAAAGACCTCTTAAACCTGACCACAGTAATTCCCCTTCACACGTTATAAAACAACAAAGACAAAACAGTTTCAACCATTTAGCACTGGTTTGTGGTTAGCCCGTCAGCAGTCCATCCCCCGCAACAAGGGAGGTGAGAAGCCTCTTCATGAAGCAGACTCTTTAAACAGAGTCCAGTCCACCGTCTCTCCACAGTCGCTGCAGGATCCTCACAACTCTGTGTGAGCATCTGACCCATCTGAGTGAAAAATGAGTCAGATTAGGAAATGTGTGTTCAGGTTAGGAAAGATGTGTAATATTTCTATTCAAGCACTTGACTTGCATGGGTCAGTAGTACTCAGTACCTGTTGTTTGCTCCTCTGCTATGTGGCTTGCTTTCTCCTGGAGTCTGGTCTGCAGGCGTTTTACCTCCTGGTCGTAATCGCTCCACTCGGCCACGATCCTCACCGCAGCGTTCAGCTTGGGCTCCTTGGTCATAGGGTTGTTACACTGAGATGGGGGGGGGGGGGGGGGAACAGACAAAATCATACATTTTGGAAAATCAATTGTTATTATTCTTGAGCTCTCAAAGCGTAGTATCACTTATTTGGGTTTTTAATATCCTCTCCATCTTCTATACAGGGAGTTTGAGCTACCCCACCTCTGGGTGATCAGGCTGGACCACTGTGGTGTTATGTCACGCTATTACTGATGTTAAACATCAGCGTATCTGGTGGGTTTTAGTAAGTGTGTTTTTTTCATTGTTTTTTTTAAAGAATAAAGCAGTTTAACTTTTGATTTTAACTCACAAATTATGCAAGTGAAAAAACAACAAAAATTTGACGAATACCCAGCTTCCTCTGCACAGAGAGGTCACTTGTTTTAAATCCAGTGATTTGTTGCTTCCTGTGAGGACTTTTTCTTGTGTCAACAGGGAAAAATCATTTATGATTTATGATGGGTTTCATTTTCTTGTTGTCTTTTTCTGTTCAGTCCCACTGTGTGATTTTGAAGATTATCTTAGAAAACAAAGTCTTATTCTGTTCCGAGTCCCACCAAGACTACACACATTTAAACACCTTTAACCCAAATCCTTCATAAGCTTATGAAATGTTGATGTTTGTAGATGTGAATTCCTACATTTATATATATTTTTAAAAAATATTTAAAAAATGACTTCCTTAAAGTTGGTCCTTCTGCCCTCTAGTGGATTTTTGGAGTCATGACAATCTTTAGACATTTGCTCCTAACATTATTTTATAATAAGTTCTTCCTATCCTTGCTGTCTATACACAGACAAACTGTTGTTACCAGGTCTATCGTCTTGGCGCTCTTCTTGCTGCTGTCGTCACACCAGGTCTCACACCACAGCCACTCCTGAGGCAGAGACTTGATGGGCACCTGGTGGATCATGTTGTTGGGCAGATCCTGGAAAACAAGAAGAAAAAAAAAACATCAGCTTAACAAACACAGCAATTTTTCAATCATTGCAATGTTGTATTAAAGTAGTAATCTAAAATCATAAGCTTTGGAGAATGGTTGGGGGAAAATGTTAGCTGCATTAAAAAAAAGCAAAATGGAGAGCCAATGAAAAGACAGACAGTCCCAGACCTGGTCGAGGTTTGAAAGGCTGTTGGGGTCTTGGCTGAGCCCCTGGTACTGTCCTCTCAGTCGATCACCTGCAGCTATTTTCCTGAACTTCTTCAGGTCGACCACATACAGGGCACTGCAGCGGAGAGACAAACAGTATGAATGTAAGAAATACATGAGACCCTGGGTTTGTAGGTTATCTAGGTGAACTCAAGTTTCCCAACTCAGCTGAGCCCTACAGAGTGTGTGTACCTGATGTGGTATTTGCGCCCGGCGAGGTGGCTGGCCCAGTAGCCCGACTTCCAGAAGCGAAAGCCGTCCATCTCCCTCCGGCTCTCGCAGAACGGAGTGTAACCGTACGGCGCTCCGTCCAGCTCAAAGTCACGCAGCTCCTTCAGGTCTGTTCGCACAATCTGACAGAGAGACACAAAAAGATCAATCACTTTAGAGTAGCAACACTTGCTTGTTATTTTCCTGATTTATTGTCTGCAAAATGTGACGTGAGAGTGGATCAATTTGAACTAAACTAACTCATGAAGTGTTACGTTTATTCCAAACTGAATCATAAAATGTGCAATTTTCAGACTTTAAAAAAAAAGAAAAATCCCAGGTCCAGCTGTTATAGTGACTGGTGTTTTTCTTTTCAGTTTTTATAACCACTTTCTTTTACACCACCAGCTTACTGTGTGAACAGTTAAAAAGGAACAAATATTTGCACATGGGCATGAATGACAGTGTTTGCACAGCTATGTGTGCGCTAACCTGGTCAGCGTCCACAAACAGAATCTTATCAACGTCCAGAGGAAACAGTACGTCCAGGAACAGGATCTTGTATCCCCAGATGATCCTCTGCTTCTCCGTCTGTTGGTGTAACCAGCGAGGCCACTTGTACTGCACCAGCTCGTACTGGAAACCATATTGCTGCGCCATGTGGGGGATGAAGTCCTGTGAGATGGTAATGCACAATAGAAACAAGCGTGTCAGTGTGTATATAAGGGACTTCAATATGGTTGTATGATATCAGCACCAAGTGGGATATCATGTCAGCATTTTCACATCAAGACTTTTACTTGAAAGAATACATAACTAAATGAGAAATCTGACAAAAGCCCTAACGTTTTTAGAATGACTTAACTAATTAATGGTGTTGATTTTTGCCAATATTTTTTTTCTATCCATCTATCCATCCATCCATCTATCTATCCATCCATCTTCTTGACAGATACACTGTTACACAATCAAACTTACTCTGCAATGTATTATCTGGGATTTTTACAAATAAAGAAAAAAGTCACAAAATGCAATGTTATCTGTAGGATGAGGGAGCTTAAAAAATAAAAGCGAACTGGCAGAAAACAGGAATGGTAACGATCGATGGGCCTGAGCGCCAAGGAGAAGCACGGAAGTCTTCACAATCAGACAGGAGTAGACATCTCCTCCCTGCTGCATGTTTCACCTTCATTTTTCAGAAGTCCCGTTTGAAGCTTGAACATCACTGACGGACAGAGGGATCACTGCAGCTGTCAGAGAGAAAATCTCCACATCAATGTAACACCAGAGGAAAAAGTCCTACCTTGAAAGCCGGGGACAGGTAGTTTTTGAGGAACCAGAATTTGACGGGAGTTTTGGTGTGCTTCAGAACTGACAGCATCATAATCCTGAGAGAGAGGAGAAAACATTGTGAAAAGAGAGCTAGGGTTACAAGGGCAATAACATCAAGGAAGTCTTTGTACATGTAAGAGAAAGGTATGTTAGTATTCAAGGATTCTAGCTCTGATACTGTACTATCTATTTTATTTTGTGTTGCCTGGTAACATGAAGCTGACCTGAGGAAGCGCTCGTACAGATGCCCCGAGGCCACGGAGAAGATGTTGATGACGTCGTCCTTCTCCTGCTTTGGCTCCTCTGGTTTCCCCGCACCCGTGAACCCTCTGGAGGACAAGATAGAGTTAAAAAAATTATTCTGATGAATTTATTACATATCAAATGAATCCTCAAAACAATGAGAATGGACCAATTTGTACATTTTGCCTTATAAACTACTTTAAAAAAAAATTATCGGCAACAATTATTAGTAGTCCGTCCATCGACTGGTTTCAGCTCCACTTATTATAAAAAGCAGAAACTAGTACATGTTTTGTATCATGGCCGTCACCTGGTCAAAGATTTCCAGAAGCCATCGTCATTTTCCTCGGTCACGTCGCTCAGCAGCTCCTCGTTATGCTTGTCTGCTTTCTTCTGGACCTGAGTAAAAAAGTTAGTTACAAAAATATTACTAATCCATTTTTACATAGTAATTTTAATATTATGGTATCAAGTTCAGATCCTATGGAGGAGCAAACCTATTACGCGCCCCACACACATCCTGCGTCTACCTCTGGAGCGCGTCGCGTTACCTTACTGCTGCCTCTCTCGGACTTTTCTCGGACACACATGCAACGTCTCAGCAGCTGCTGCTGCAGCGCTGCTTCTAAAAGCCCTATCTTTCTACATAGAGTTTTCATAGATAATTCCCATTAAAAATGAAGTTCTTTCATGTCATCTATGATGCATATGATTTATATTGAGTCTGGACAGTAATCCGTGCGCCCCATTGCCATTTTTTTTCTTTTTTTTTGCCATATTTTCGCTTGTTGGAAGTTTTATTTTGAAGGGGACACACCAGGAAATGGTGAAACTACAGCGAAAGCTGCCAGTATGAAGTCAATATGACTCTCAGCAGAGTATTTCAAAAATCACTTTACTGATTTATACGGGAGAGAGAGAGGGGGGTGTGGTCGGGGAAGAAGAAGGCCGTAGACACAGATAGAGCAACGGAAAACTGTTGCGCTCATCATGATCTTTTTTATTTCTTCACTATATTGGATCTCTATATGTGTCATTTATCCAAAAATGAAATGCCAGAACTAATTGAAAATTAGGTTTTAAATCCCTCGGATTTTGATTGCACAATTAAATCGTGAAATAAAGGGATTATTTGCGTATACGACTGAGGGATGTTTTATTTTGAAATAAACACACCGGGTAAACGTGTAACTAGAGTGAATGCTGCTGGTATGACTGTCAGCAGAGTATTTCTCTATCAGTTAAAGCACAGAGACGCGAGAGAGACGCGCTGCTCTCAGAAAAAAATAGGCGAGCCTCCTGAGGTGAAGGGGAGCGTCGCTGCAGACGTGCCTCCGACGCGCCTCAGCAGTGCGTCTGAGGTTGGATGTGTGCTCGCTCTACGTTGATTTCACAGTCTGTGACCAAAAGTCAGACACAGACGCGAGGTAGACGCGCAGTAGAGGTAGGATGTGTGTGGGGCGCGTTAGTATTCTGATGAATGAAAGATGCATTATTTGAAATACACATAGAATTGGCACAGCAAATACTTTTACTGCCAATGCCTCTTTACTTTGCTTTTTTGTTGCTATTGAAACAGTAACAACGTAATGCTTTATGCCAAGCTGTAATAAAAAGGAAATCGGTATTGGTTATGGGAGCTTTTAATTGTTATTAGAGTGCAGACAGAGAGCAGTATCTCTATATAACAGGACATTAGAAATCATGTGGCTGTGGACACGTTCATGATAGGTTTAATTTTACCCATGTAATTTATGTACATACTGTATTTGTCCTGCATGACTGTTTGTTCTACTCATTAAAATGTATGAGAATGCAGTCAGACTGAGAAAATGTATGTTGGGCCATATTGCTATCAGTCATCCCAGGTAAACTGACCTTGACTTTAATGATCCGGCTCTTGAAGTTGTTCAGCACAACCACAATGTCGTCAGAGTCTGCGGGAGAGTCGGTGCCCTCATGGCTGCCACAGGAGAAAGAAAGGATAAGGAAAAAGATTAGAACACACAGTTTTCAGAGTCAGATCACAGGCTAAATGTAAAAAAAATATATTTAAACTCTGTGACACAAGACAGCACAATTCTCCAAGTTCTTACCTGTAAATCTTATAGATGTCATCAGAGCGTCCCTTCCTCAGCTTCAGGATCCAGGCGCCTGGAGTTGCCTTCAGCTGAAAGTAACCCTGCATGGAAAAACACAAGAGATTTAGAGTATCTTTGATGATAATAAAGGAGAAACGGAAAGAAAAAGCTGTTTACCATCCAGAAAAGTATTCAAAAATAAATAAACTACTAACAACTTCCTGCTGTGAGGTTTTGGACATTACAGGTGATTAACTAACCAGGTTCGCCATGACGATTGTATCCACCATGACCGGCTCGGAGGCGGTTCCCAGGGTGAACTGGAGGCCTCGTGGCGGCTGACCTGAACTGACGTCAAAGCAGTGGCCCTCCAACAAGAGGTGCTCCAACTCGAACTCTGCAGCAACAAGATTCTCAACCTGCAAACGCACAAGGCCAGAACCAATTAAGTTTATTTAAATGTATTATTTTATTTATTTTATATACAGGGTCCTAAAGACGAAAGAGAAAAACTCTGCAAAATCCTCAGCACATAAGCAGGAGTGTAAAATCCAAGCTGAACACTATCAGTTTAGTTTGAGCCTAAAAGGAACTTGGAAGCAGAGATAAATCACTGATAACACGCAGTTAAACCAAAAAACAAAGCTATTGGAAAAATGCATTCAGAGATCAGGAAACTGGGGTTGTTTACTTCTGGGTAAAAGAAAAGAAACACTCTCAAAAACAAACATATAAATATTGCACCACGACTGAAACTGATGGAACCCCAGACAGACATATGTACCTCCTGCATGTAGATGTTGTCCAGGTCGTAGCGTGTGTTCACAGACTCCACCATCCAGCTCTCGGGCGTGTTGAGGTTCAGAGTGAAGAGCGGAGACTGAGGCAGGTCCATAAACTTTGCCAGGGGGCCCGGAGAGAAACTACCGTCCGTCTGAAACACCACCTCCGGCTCCAACACGTAACGGTAAAAACTACAGACAAACACACATGGTGTTGAGAGGTTATGATTACAGGCAGAAGGGTCATCATGTGGAAGCATTCAGACATAGCAGCAAACATAGGGATCGGCATTGTTGTGTTTTTACAGATTTTTACTGAAAGGAACAGACTGGCTTAAAATGTTAATCTTCAGAAATAAAGAGGCCCTGTGGAGTTTTCTTGTAAACTATTTTTTTTTTGTTGTTGTGTGTTTTGTGTATCGTGTCTAGTGCATTCCTTCACAAAGCAGACTTTTAAAGTATTTTTAAATCCTTCATTGTTTACGTCCATGTTTACTGGCTTGCAGTCTTCCTCTTCCCTGACTTTGCTGGCGTGTTAAGATTAGAGGAATAGTTTTGAAGCTATTGGCAGAACTGTGTATCGCCTCACTTGTGTGCGATAAACAAAACAGGACCCACAGGGGTCTGAAACTCCACAGGGAACCTTTAGTTCATTTAACCATGGAAACAAAGATTTGACAAAACAATCCTAACTCCAGGTCTATCACACACAAAACTCCACCAACTTTTTGCCGGAGCTTTCAACCAATAGCACATGATCTTTGATGGCTATTTGACACAGTAGAAAGCTCTGGAAAAAAGGTTGGTAAGAGTGCTATAGATGGAAAATGAACAGTTACTGAACATCGGGAGGAAATCCCTATAAGTCAGAAAGTGTACATTTTCATGGATTATAGGCACTGATACATTTCTTGACATACAGCAATGCTGAAACTGAAAAGCTGTAGTAATGTTGGACCAAATTATAATTGATCAAAGCACATTGACAACAGAGCTAAAGAGTATTATAATATTTAAGGATGATTTTAAAGTGAAACATAAAATAAGTGAATTGAGGGGACAATGGTAAACCTGTCTCTACAGAAACAGTTATCTGTCCTCACCTCTTGAGAGGCAGGTCGGACAGTTTTGATTGGCAGTTCATGAAGACCCTCAGGTGTACGTTCACCAGCTGCTTCAGGACCTGCAGGTGAGAGATGTCAGACATAAGATGTGCACAGGTTCAAGAGTCAGTGTTGGATCAGCAGCACAGATGGCAGAAGGCGGATCAACCAATCAGATGAGGGAATACTATCAACCTACCAACAGGAGAGGAGCTAGTTTCTGTGCGTCCCTGGTTACAGGATCTACCACGGCAATGACGTCAAAGTACACGTCTCCCTCCTTAGGGCGGATCTTCACAGCACTGCCAAAGTCAAGTAACACAAACTTACGATTTTTTTCGAGGCTGATTTCAACAATTCATTTTGTATTTTAAATTCATTTTAAGGCACACATGTTTGAATTTGAGAAACGTTTTATACAGTTAAGATGCACGATATGGTTCAATATTCTTAATGAACCAAAAATGATGAGAACATTACATTGTGCTACAATACAGACTAGCTTTACCTGTAGCGGTCATCAGCAAAGTCATATTCTACCCGGGCCTCTCCTTTGGGCTGAGAGGAGAGCAGAGAGTCCACCTTCATCACAAGATCGCTGGCCCTAAAAGAGAAAAAACAACAACATCTTAATATTACAAAACTCACAACACAACCTTAAAAATGTGACCTTGTAAAAAGAAAAATCTACGGATGCAAAGATGGAATATAAAAATGACCTGTCGTCCTCAATTCCAAACTGCTGGACTTTGCTTTTGATTCGCTCGCCAGACGTTTTCAGGATGATGCTCTCCAAAAGCAGAAAGTCGTCCTGGTTAAAGACTTCCTCCTCCTCCAGTGGACCTATTATCTGTGGATCAGAAACAATAGTTTTAACTGAGCATCAACCGTAATAGTGGTAAAATGGCAGAGCTTCACGTCTTGAAAACCCCCCAAAAAGAAGAAATGTAATGTTTTCATGTTGTATCACATATTTCCAATTCTTTGAACAAGAAACAAGATTGCGACTCACTCTTCCGTTGCTAATAACCGCATTCTGTCCTTTCTTCAGTTTGAGCACGTCTCGGCAGTAGGCAGCGTGGGAGAGCAGGAAATCAAATTTGGGGCCGTCATACGCGCTCTTGAACAATGACACATCCATGCCCTGAGGGAAATGAGTTAGTTAATAAAAAGGCTAAGTAAAAACGAGGACCAAAATGTTTCAACAGCAACACACACAAAGAAAACATGACAATTTTGAACCGAGATTATGTGGCGATAAGTGAAGCCCCGTTCCCCTTCTCACCCCGACGGCAAACTCTCCAATGTCGGCTCCCTTCTCCAGGGCCGCGGCTGTATCTTCTTTAGCCAGCTTAGTGATGAAGTTCTTGGCGTTGTTTGCAGTTTGTGTTTGCAAGGCGGCCCAGACTGCTCTGGCCACGCGGCTCGTCTCAGCGGACAGTGGCGTGTCTGATGGATTGTTGATCAAGCCCAGTCGGACGTTGTTGCTGCTTTTCTGTTATGGAGCAAGTAGAGTCAGTGTTAGAAAATTATTTGTTGTGGCTTTGAGAACAGATTAACAAAACAGCTAAAATCCACCAAATCCCAGACTAGCTGTTTGCATGTTTCCAGTCTTCATGCTATGCTAAATGTATCCTGGCTTCATATTTACATGCACATTTACACCATGAAGCAAATGCCAAAGAGTCATGTGCTCAATGGCAAAGCTACAATTTGAATCGATATCAAGACAGATGGTTTGAAAAGCTTTGGTACCATGTGCCTGATGGCATCATAAAGCAGCTGACGTCCAGAGGGTTTGTCAAAGTCCCCGACCACCCAGAAAGTGACAGGGCGGATGTATCCGTCATCTGACAACCACAAGAAGACACAGAAGTGTTTAGTTAATATGGATGTAGGGGATGCTATAATCTTTCTTTTTTCTTTTGTAAAAATAACGTTTGGTAAATTGGCCAAAACTCTACTGGTGCAAAAGAAACAAACTTAACATGAAAAAGAAAGTATATTCTCTGTGTTAACTACCTTAAACAAATGATGCCATTTTCCAAACATTAACATTAAACTTCTTCAATCTCATTCTCCATGCAGCTACAACACATGAGTCAGAATGAACTGTCATGCTCTCTTAAATACGGAAGAAACAAGGTTAGAACTGAGTAAGCAATTGTGTAAAAAAAAAAAATTATTTTAGTACTTCAACTTCAGACCCTTACACACAATAATCACATGCGTGTCTAAACATGTGCGTCTCCTGAGAAATGCAACACAGATGGAAGAGCGTTGGTGGATTCACAGACGCATGTAAAAACACTGCCAGGCAGCAAGGTGAGGAGGAGAGGGAATAGTGAGGAGGAAAAGGGTGATTACCATGCCTGTTGGTGGCGGCCATCCCTGAGGCAGGGACATATATAAAATCACATGAATAATAGGAGGACAAGGGGGAAGAGGAGGGCAGAAGGAAAATACAGACTAAATTAACTAGACTAAAAACAAAAACACAAAAATCCACAAGCGTTCTCTTCCATTCAGTGTTTGTATATGAATCACTTGCTATCATATGAGACTCTTACCTTTCTTAGTCATGTAGCTCATGCTGTTGGCCACTGCGGTGCTCTTCTCTTTGGTATCGAGAGTCGAGAAGCGAGCATACTCATCTACAAAGTGGTTATCTGCAACAACAAAACAAAAAAACATAATGTAATACAATTTTTTTTTATAGCATTTTGGGTTCTATTTATTTACTTTAACTATCACACATGCAGCCTTTTTGGTCATTTTCAACTGTGGGTTTATATGTGTGCAAGATTAAATTGTATGCATTAATTTGTCATATGCCAGCTGGATGCCTGGGGATTGAGAATAAATGTAAATTGTGGAAGATGTTGTTTGCACTCTTCTACACCGAACCTCAATAAATAAACATTGGAAAGAAAAAATGTTGTCCTACTGCCATTCATACTTCTCATACATATATGTATAAGTTCAGCTGCCAACAGAACACACAAAGAAGAAACAGCATACATATTTTAAGCATCTACCAAAGTGAATCAAATGTAAAAATGCAATTCTACACCAAAACAAAGTTTTTTTTTCTGAAACTGGAGGGAGGACCAAATCGACAGGAAAAGAAACAAAAATGGAGGCTGTGCGTGTAGGTGCAGATGAAGATAAAGTTAATGTGGGAATTATTATTATTGACAAAGATGTGAAAATGCTGAGTGGTCATTTGGCATGCACTTTTAAGATGGCTCGTCCACTGGAAAAAAATCTTAAAGGCGTCAACATCGAAACAATTGGTATAACAACTGTAGATTAAATATTAACACAACATTAATCTAGATACGTTTTAACCTCAGCTACACAACTGATGTGGTAGAAATGATTTGATTAGTATTCACAAACATGCCTGATAGCACACTTACTGCTATTAGAGAGGTCCAGGTATGTTCTGCTGGTGGATAGAACTCTGGGGTTGATGCGTGGAACAACGTTGGGCTGATTCATGATGTAGTCCACCACGTCGTGATCCGTGGCCAGCTCACCCTGAGAGCACACACAGACACAAATGAGGGTTGTTGATGTTAAAAGAATAATTCAGAGCAGACATTCCTCACTGCTACTGCGGACCTTCAAGAGATGCAGGGGGCACTTCTCTGTGTGCTTTTCATCCTTATAGTCCCCGCAAAGACAGACAGCTCAGGATTGAATAGCTTTTTTGCTGCAGTTAAGGATGCTGGTGTATCGACCGAAAAAAGTTTTCTATCCAACAAGTTCTCATTAGACATTAAAAAAAAGAGGAAAAAGAGTGACGACTAACAGCATGTTCACCACTAGAAACTGGCAGAGCAACTCAATTGCAGACCGCTAACTGCGATTTAAGCCCTTACAACAACACAAGCCTTTGAAGGAACCCATTCAAACATTTGGCTCCCGCCGGGACGACATTTAAAATAGGAAAAGCATGGCAGATGGCACGCTCACAAAAGATCTCACTTAACAAAATGATTTCTCACTACAATCCTAGACCGTGTGATAAAAAATAAACAGTCCCTTCAAAGCTCTTTTACTCGTTTTATTTGTATTTCCTTTCTCGATTAAACTCTGTTTTGCAGCAGCTCCAGCAATTTAAAAAAACATACACGCACAACAGCACAAATAAATAAACCCACTGGTTTTATCACTGTCAGCTAACTATCAGAAAATATGTTGTTTGATCTATTTAGTCTTATCTGATGAGTTTCAACTGCAATGCGTACATTGTTTTGTAAATCTATAAGTCTTTTATAAATAAAAAGGGTATTGATGCAATACAGCCTGTTAGTACATAACAGCTCATCTGGGGAAAAAAATTAAAAATGGTCATTTATTTATTTATTTTGTCATATTACTTTGAGTTTTCGACGCAGATTAAATAAAAACTGATATGCACTGAAGATGAAAATAAAGCAACATATTTAATGTGTGTGTGTGTGTGTATGTGTGTGTGTGTGTGTGTGTGTGTGTTTGTGAGGGGGCTTTGACTGACCAGGTAGACAGCCCTTTGATAGAAGGAGGTGGTCTCGAGGATCTTTTGCATGGTGACGGTCTCCAGCTCGTCCGGGTCCAGCTGTTCACGCTGGTAGGGTATGCCGTTGTACATGACCACTGGTAAGGGGCCAACCCCCGTTTGCTTATAGTACTTACGCCCTTCCTGAGAGAGGAGACGTAAAAAGATGTTGCCTTAAGTTGCATCAGCCTTTTACCACATCAAAAAAAAACATGGCGAGAATGAAATAGGAGGATCAACACTTTTTTGGGGCTGGGGTGGGGGCTTTGTTTAAGCACAACAAAAAGATGTTTCCAGAGTTCAAACAAAATCAACCTGTTATCCAGTCTCTCTTTTTTTTTTTTTTTTTTTTTCAAAATATTATTAATCACACATGTGGCTCCTCTCACATGTCTGTTGCTGTCATAGTTGGAGTCTTCTCCCAGGACACTGCTGACCTCGACATAGGGGAACCTCTTCTCCAGAACTTTCACCACGTCACCAACGCTCAACTGTCCACCAATAGCTACCCGGTTGAACATCTAATAGGAAATAAAAAAGGGAAACATTGAGGTTACAAGAAAATATATATATTTTTTTCCAGATATTGTGTTTTAACCTTTAAACGGCAGGTAAGAACAGATTTGAAATGGGGGAAGACATGCAGTAAACAGCCGGGGATCACTTTTTCTTTAGTGTTTGTGAAAGGTCAACTCACCGAGATGACGGCTTCAAACGCGCTCTGACTGTCCACTTCATCACTGATGTAGTTGTAAGCTCGGATCAGCGCCACACCTGCGTCCTTCATCCCGTCTATGTCGTACTCACCCGACACCACAAACACCAGTCCTATCCTAAAAACACACACACACACACACACACACACACACACACACAGGAAGAGCAATTAAAGTTTCAACTTTGGTATGTCTGTTAAAATGCAGAGAGCGTGCCGTGTGCTTCATCAGTATTCAGACAAACTGACCATCCCAAGATATCACATGCAGGGAGGTATCAAAGGTCTACCAAACCTGACTGAACTCCTCCTGAATTAAAATTTAAAATACCGTACAGGTCCCAACTGACTGCAGTGCACTGCAGCATCTTTGATTTTTGGTTTTAGCAACAACTGATGCAATAAATACAGTTTTTTCTAGAAATGTATAGTGATCAGGAAAAACATATCTCCAATATCAAATGAATCTATTTCATGAGTAATGTAAGCACCAACCTGAGTGGGATGTTGTTTGCATAAAACATCTCTGCCACACTCAGCAGTTCAGCAGAGTTTTCCTGAGTTGGGTCAAGAATGATCACCTGCAAAACACACACACACACACACACACACACACACACACACACACACACACACACACACACACACACACACACACACACACACACACACACACACACACACACACACACACACACACACACACACACACACACACACACACACACACACACACACACACACACACACACACACACGCACACACACGTTGGTATATTTCCGAAGGATTCAGACCCATTAGGATTCACCAGAGGTTGATTAATGAGGTAAGAACGAACCAGATTGTGGAAGTTCTTGCGGATCTGCCTGATGACTCCAGGGAAGGTGGGCCTGAGCAGCTCCTGCACGTTGTAAGGCCACGAGCTGTACCTGTGGTCAGTCTCCAGGTTGTTAATCCACTAGAAATGAAAAAATAGGAAATGGCTTAAAGGAGCAGCCACAAACCATTTAGCAGATTGGTGCCAGTAAGAAAATTACATTTTACTGCAGGTAAATATTGTACTTTTTCCTCCAGTATATCTATTAAATAACTTTAATTACTAGCTACTTTGCAGATTTACGTAGGTGGGAATTCACAATCTTCTGAGCAGCATATAAAGTACAAAGAATATCCTCACATTTATCAGCAGCCACATTAATGTGACGCCAACACAATTACGCATCAATAATTATAATCAAATAATATAATATGCTGTATTCTGAAACAAGTCATTCTGCATAGTAAGTACAATAACAGTAAGTAACTGTTGTTGAATCATTTTCTGTCAATTGTGTTATCAATTGATCCAATTTATCATTTCAGCTCTACAATTTGTTTTGGAGGGGATCTTGGTCTGTGTGATTTCTTACGCTGATGGCGGAGCTGCGGATGTCGACGGCGTAGTCAGAGTCAGAGGGCTGCACGTTGAGCTTCAGGATGTCGTGGATGAAGGGCGTCTCGATGTGCAGCGAGCCCAGGCCCTCCATCACCCGCGCCTCACTGCGCAGCACCTCAAACACACTGCAGGGGACACAGCACAGAAGTCAGTCTGGCCATCTACTGTAGGTGTGTTTGTTTATGAGGGTAGAAATGCAACGAAAGGATGTAACGCCCTGCTGATTAACTGAGTGATACTTACATTAATATACTGAGACAATGATTGTATGTGTGTGTGTGTGTGTACCTGAAGATGTCTTGTGTGTCCAGATCTATATGCAGCCCGTTGATAAACAGGGCCGAATCTCCGGGCTGCAGCCCCAGAGTTCCTTTGAAAAACTATGGAGAAAAAGAGAGAAACTTCAACATGACTAAACAACATCCTGCTCACATCAAACCCTAAAGCCCCCCCATTGAACTCTGAACTTCAATGTTGTGAAACAAGAGGCAACAGTCAACACAAAGCTGTAAGGCCCGTCGTCAGTGCTTACAGCTCTGCAAAAGATCAGTCTGTTTAGACCAATCAAAGGACCACACTAAACAAATCTAATTATTAGAGAAAGGCTGTGTGTGTGTGTGTGTGTGTGTGTGTGTGTGTATGTGCATCGCCGTGAGACGTTGTGGGAGTGTTTGTGTGCTCCAACAGGCAAGACCAAAAGCTCAAAGTCGTTCTGGCGCAGTCAAATCTCATTACAGAAAGACAAAGACATCTGATTAATCATACTAGAGACACAGCAATTACAACAAGACATGATAAACACAAATATTGCTCATCCCACTTAAGCAGTATTTGTGTGTGGTGTGGTGTTGTGTAGTGTGGTGTGGGTGTGTGTGTGTATGTTTGACTGTGCGCAAGTGAATGTGTCCAAACTACTTCAATCAATAGTCTTTGCTCGCCGCAGGACTGTGCGCCTGGCGAATGAATCACCGCTTCAGTAATTAGGACGTTTTTGCTGCTCACCCCCCCCCCCCTCCCAACCCCCACCCGCCCAAAACTCCTGTCTGCACACAAAGATTATGTGAGCACAGCTTGAGGAGGCAAGGGGGAGGCAGAAAAACATTTGACAAGAGAAAGGGATGATTACCTACTCCATTAGCAGAGCAAAGCCAAACACGTTGTCAGAAACTCAACGCTTTTCAAGTCAGATGTTGTTTGCAATTGATCACATAATAAAAAAAAATAAAAAGGTGAGATGAGGAAAACAACAACAGGACGGGCAGTTCTCATTTTGACATATTTCCCTGAAGACGGCTCACAGGCTGAAGGGGGCTGTGGTTGTGTGCAATAATGCTATCTGCTTTTCTTTATTTTATTCTCCTTTATTGGATTAGATTGGTAAACAGCTAAACCTGAATTATCCCTGAGAGGTGGATGAGGGAAAGGGAAGTCGGATTAAGACACGACAGAGGGATGAAAGCGGATGAAGATGTAAAAGGCACAATCCAAGTATCAATTTGAATGTAGCGCACATCGGCAAAAGAAAATGTGAAATTTCAAACCACTTCTATTATATGAAAACACAAGAAGTTGACAGTATTGAGCTTTGTGGGGCTAAATCTTCCGTCAGTGGCAATTTAAATCATCAAGATGAAGAATTTAACAGCATAAGACAAGCCTCAAACTATTGTTAAGTATATAGAACAGTTTATGGAAATATGGCATTCATGTTCATTTCAGAGGAGGATTAAGTCACATGTTACGTCCTGATTTATTCGCTTAGTTTGTTTCCATTGCCCTCAATCGCACTTTGCTTTTATCAATAAACCAACTTTTCCACGTTACCCCAAGCATAAAACATATTTATTTTCCATACTGCTGTCTTTATGCGCAAATTAAAAAGGATATTTCTTATTCCTCTGTGTTTTAGGAGTTCCATTGTTGTCCAAAAACGATTAAAAACCACATAAATGAGCCTCTACTTTGCCCAGGATTAAATGTTCCTTCATTACCACTGACATGCAAGCTGTAGCTGCCGGTTCGAGGCAATGCCAAATATCCTGCTGCCATAAAAACTCACTAAAGCACAGAGGGTGTTTAAATACATTCCCAGTTGAAAAATGAATGCGCTCTTTACTCTTGTTTGAGTGAGCTCTGATAAAAAAAAATACAGTGCCCAGCTGTTACAGGGAATTGATTTGCATTATATTTTATTAACTAAACAATAAATCTTTGACTCGTTATGATAGATTTCGGCGGAAAAGGTTTGAGCCGAGAGCCACCGGCAGGGTAGGCAAACTGTAAAAGTATTGAGAGACTTGAGGTTTTTCATGATATATTGGAAATAAAAAAAAATATGGAATTAATCCAGGCTGACCCCATAACGCTAATCTATAGGGTGTATTCATCATACTATAAAGGAAGACGTCTCTGTGTGTATGTGTCTTGTGGGTCGTTAGCATATTTCGCCATCCGTTCATCCACACTTGGTTGGTTTGTAGCTGAGGACAGAAAGGAGTGCAGTGCCAAGTGTAGTTCTGTAGAAAAAACCGTGGAAACCCAGCTAAAACGGATGAATGTACCATTACTGTAATAGCTCTAATAGACTTGCATCACAATCCAAGAGGCACCAACAGAGCTAAAGAGGACTGATGAAACACACAGAGCTGAATGCACCAATGTACCTTTTGGTTCTCTCCGATCTCTTTGCGGATCTCTGAGTTGACCACTGTTTTGGTGATGGACCTATGAGAGGAAAGACACACAGATATTTCAATAACTGAAATGTACTTACTGCAGCTACTGTTTGTGTGTGAGTGTGAGTTCCTTCTTTACCTGGCTTTGGTTGGGAAGTTCTGACTGAGATCTTTCATGACGTTGAGGGCATCGACAGTCGGAGCAGCAAGAATGCGAGCTGCTGTCTGGAAACTCAGATCTATAAAAAACAGAAGAAGGTGGGTGGATGGGCAGGCAGGCAAAGAGGGCAAGAAAATGGGAAAAAGATTATTATACAAAAGCATAAGGGAAGAAAAGGAAAGGCACAAAGTCACAGAGAGGGAACGCTTGAAGCCCTTTAATAAAGAAACTTTAGGTGCTTGAACAGCTGAATGCTACTGCAGTACATTTAATAGTTAACTTACCTCCCTACAGCCATGCTAGCTCCCTAAGGCTGTGCTAAAGTCAACATGCTAACATGCCGATAGTTAGCAGGTAGAAATGAGCCTTTCTCTCGCTCAGTTAAGTTCAAATATTTTTGATGGATTTATTACATTTCAACATAATAAACAATCACATAATATCACTCAAAACCACATATGTCAATCCTCATTGTGATGGGTAGAGTATTAGTCAGACAATCCCTAAAGTCATTAGAATACATTATCTGGGCACCATTAACGTTTGTAAAAAAAAACTTCACAGCGATCCATCTAAAAATTTCTTTCTAGATCTAAGTGGTGGATCGACCAACCGACAGACACTGTCATCCCCAGAGCAATGTTGCTAGCTTGGCCAAAAAGAGTCATCAGTTAAGCTAATTAACGTATTAACAAGCAATCAAATCCATGTTCACATGCGTGTCTTCCCATCGGAGGCATTAATTAAAACTATCTTACAGCATCGGGATTCAAGGCAGGATTAAGAATATAGACGTGTATGTGTGGGGAGATATTGATTCTTCAGAGGTGTAGCGAAGATACTGTGTAAGAACAAACAGAGCCTTTGCTTGTAGAGGGAGTAAAGAGTGCAGTGTGAGGATTATTACTGCACAGTGAGCATCACTGTAATGCTGTTGTAGTCTGTGTGATTATTAGCCCCTGGAGGTCTCCTTGCCTTTGTAAACAGGCTGAGCTAACGAGGCCCAGAGGAGTCCAAGATAAAGACAGAATGTGGGCACATGACAGTCAGACAGTGAGAGCCCATAAGACTCTCTGATCGCCTCACATCCTTCTTTCAACACCAATCAAAGCAGCCTCATGCTTACATCCAGACCACGCCCAGTGATAAGCCTCCTAAAGGTGGAGTCAGCGATTCTGGAAAAGGTTGATTTTGTCACAATAATTTTCTGTAAAAGCCAGTGAATATGTCCTCACGATTAGATACCTGTCCCTACTGTGTGTGAGCTGAAAAAAATCCATTGTTAATACACAACCTAGGCTCTGTAAACTGGAATGTTGCTAGCTACGGTGGGCCCCATTTGTGTACCCTTTGTTTACATACCAGTTTACAGAGCTTGGGCTGTGTATTTTAAACTATACTTTTTTTTCCAGCTAATACTAATAAGTGATTTGGACAACAAGCATTCTTCAGAATCGCTGACTCCACCTCTAATGTGTGTTCTTACAAAAAGGAAAGATTGAGTGTGATATGTGTGGGACGGACACAATTCAAAAGCACACCCGATTACATGCGTTCATACAGGTAATCCAATAGATGATGCAACCCTAATCAATAGTTGCTTTTATGTTGCAACAGACAATGTTCTCACATCTTCAACATATTATGGCTCAGATGAGACAAGAGGACACAGGTCGATCTTGAAAATTGATTACAGGACTATAGAGATACATTTTCAGGTGCAAGTTTAATTCTCGGATGAAATGATCTCACTGTTAAAGCAACAGGGGCCAATAATATATATTGTTTTTTTATGATCAACGCATGAGTAGAGTAAATCAAGTTAATGAGACAATCGATGGAACATCCACGACAGGGTTGCAGATTCTCTCAGTGGGATTGTTTAACGTTTAAACGCTTTGAGTTTATCAGGTATAAAGGTATCACAGTATTGAAACCATTTACATACAAAAGGGGCGATTTTATAGAAAAGTTGATCATTGGCGAGGTTCAGAAGTGTTAAGCAAATAATCTCTATAACCGGATTTCTATGATATTGAAAGAACCAAGAGATATCTTTGGGTCAAGGAACAATTGATTACATTTTGAAGGGGAGGAGGGTGAAGATCTGGGATTTCTGCCATTAGATAATTATCTTTCGTCAACTGTAGCTGTGACACTATCGGAGACAGAGCTCAGACCGAGTCCTGAGGGTGTATTTAAGGGATCATAAAAATCGATTCCCTTCACAATTTAAGTGGCAAGAATAATGCCTGCAGTGTTAGCAGTAACCTGGAGAAGTGTTAAGCTTTGGTGTATGCACAGAGGGCCTCACGGTTTATTCAAGTCAAGATGTTGCCTGTGGCAGTTTTACATATTTGTTTCAGTGGGCTGTCAACGGTCTATTAATTATTACAATCATGTTTATCTAACGTTAAACTTAGAGGCATAAAGACATCTTTTTCAATTCACTATTTGTATGTATTTGTATCACTATTCATGATTTTGAGGTACCCACCTTGCATTTGCCAGACTTTCAGCGGTGACATTTCATTGGTGCTTTCTACCAAATGTTTCCTCAACTCCTTTAACTGTTCTTTCAGCTCTGGGTAGGTGGTCCTGGTAAAAAAACAAAACAGATGGAGAAAGAGTGAGTTGTCTGACTCAAAGACTGAATAGTTTATTTTCAGGTACGTTTTTCTGTTGTTGCGATATATATATAAAAGGGTATTGGTCAATGGTTTGAGTTAAGGCACTGAAGAGGAAGAGGAGCTTGGCTGGTGCGAGTGTGCTACAGTTCCTGGAGCCATTCCAAGCTTTGAATCTTTATCACAGGCTGACACAAAGTCACTCACTTCAGTTTGCCAAAAAGGAAACCCTGGACCTCGTCCACTGGATCATTCTCTCCCATCATTGTAGAATTCACCTCCGCCCCTGAAACCGCAATCAATTCACTCGTTATTCACAACAGTTTTCCTCTGGGATTACACCATCGTGGGCATGTGCACATCAATAGTGTGGCTTCTATATGTGTGTGTGTGTGTGTGTACCTTGGACTTGTGTGTCATCCTTTGCCTTGTACTCCTGGTTTTTGATGGCCAGCTCCACTCCATACCCAGACAGATAGACCTTCCTAGCAATTGGATTCTGGAGAGAAAGCACGAAGAATTGGAAAAAAGAAGTCAGCCTTATCCAATCAACTGAGCAAGCAGAAAAAAACAGTTTGTCTCCTGTTGTTGTAAAATACTCTATTAACTTCTTTCTATTCGACACAAAACTGTGCTCTGCTTTGTGCTGTAGACAGCAACTGTACCCTGATTGCCCCCAAAACTTAATAGTACACTTAAAAGTGTTACAACCTCTCTAGTGCCCAGGACTATGTGCCTAACAGACAGATGGTGAGAATAATTTTGCATAATTACAGAGGGGATAAAAAAAAACTATCAGATGTATTTTAAAGTAATAAGCAATCCAACTTCAACTTGACATGATACATTGGAGAAACACTTTTCATCCCAGCTGAAAATGAGGAGCCCAATAAAAGTGCACACTTTTTCTTTTAAGATAAGGATAACTGACATCAACATGGGTCCTTTAATACTTCTCATTGTTCATTAAATGCCATAGTCCTCGCATACACAGGTCGTGGACATTTATGCAAAGTATTTTAGTTTTGTAGATTAGGGCGTGTGTTCAAAGTGACGGTTAGGGTTTACTGACATGACACACCTGGGAGAGGCCTAGAGAGCTGCAGGGGAAAGGCTGGGTTGTACCACATGAAGTTTTTACAAAGGTGACTTGTTGGATTTCTTGTTTAATTCTGTGTTACAATTTGGTACTTTGCCACTCACATTTTTACCCATAAGATAAAATCTGATCTACCAAAACCAGACGAGGCAAGCAAGCAGAACAGCTACTATTACCACCTGACTCACAGAAGGATGTTGCATCAGCATCAGGCTGTTCTACCCCATTTACACATGCCAATAAATGTGAGATGGCTAGGACATGTGTTGAGGATGGAGCAGGACCGCATCACAAAAGTCGCCTTAAGATGGACACCACCAGGCAAAAGAAAACCTGGGAGGCCAAAAACCACCTGGCGCAGAACTGTAACAAAAGAGCTGGAACAGATGAACCTGTCATGGGGAGAGGCCCAACATGCTGCCATGGACCGAATGCAATGGAGAGTGCTCATTGAAGCCTTATGTCCCATAGGGGACGAAGAGGAGTAAGTAAGTAAGTAATAAATGTGACCTTTATTTGAATAAGAAAAAAAAAAGATTAAAGGTGGGATCGGCAATTCTGGAGAATGGTGGTTGTCAAAATCACTTTCTTTCAAAATCAGTGAACATCTCCTGACGATCCTGTACTGTGTGTGATCATACACAGCTGAATCTCTGTAAACTGGTATGTAAACAAAGCGTATGTGGGGCCCACCTGTAGCTAGCAACATGCCCATTTACAGAGCTGAGGCTGTGTATTAACACTGGATTTTTTTTCCAGTGCGCACCAAGTATGAACAGGTTGCGGACCATGAGGAGGTTTTCACTGATTTTGACAAAAAGTGATTTTGACAACAAGCATTCTCGAAAACCGCTGTTCCCACCTTTCAAGCCAGGCATAAATGCATTCAGAATGCATTGAGATCAGAAAGCAATTTCATCAGACAGACCACATTTGAAAATGGGCAGGCTTGCATTGTGACATTGTTGCATTGTTGTGTGTGTTAAGATACTGTAAACAGCTTTCAAACATCCATGATTTAAAGTTAATCTTATTAGAAACACCTACAGCAACGTAATGGCGGAGCACATAGGTAGCCAGGCCTTCATAGACTTTGGATGATATCACTTCGTGAAGCTTGTGGAAATCTGGAGTCCCAAACTCGGCGTAGAGAATGACAACTGGAGCATCTGGATTGGATCCTGCATATCTGTGATCACCTTTGAACAGAAATGGCTTCGGCCTGCAAGAGAGACAGGGAAGTCAATTGTAAGATGATTATAATAAAACCCAGTATAGTTTTAAGCTTCTTGTCTGTGTTAAATGCCTCTTTATTTACCTCTGAGGGGCTGTGTCCAGCAGTGTGTCTAAACCCTCTGCATCACATGTCTTCTCTCCATGGACATTGAAAAACGCTGAGCAGCCAGAGGGAGGAGGCTCATTGGACGCTATCTAAAAAAAAGAACAGCGGCATCTTTCACACACATTCAGGAGAATAGTACACTCCTAACAAGCATGCACAAGCCTTCAGGCGCAAAATCAAAGCATCCCCTTTGGTACCTGTTGGAAGGAGTGTACTGTTGAAGAGTAGGCTCTCAGGGCGAGGGCGAACTTCAGCATGTTCAACTGGACGGAGCTGAGCAGGGCACTGGCTTTCTTCACTATCAGGTCATGGTAGGCCTGATCTGTGTCTGCATGAGGAGATGGAATATGTTGACATGATGTGTTCTATCCCCTTTAAAACTGTTTTAACATTGCTTTGTTATCTTTGTCACCATGATTGAACTGTTTTAGCTCAGGCAGAGAGGCATAAAAACAGAAGAGAAATACAGTGTGCGGCTCTGTTCCTTTATGTTATTGCTTGCATAAGTGTTTGGCCAAAACACCGACACTGCAATTACTGCGGAGAGGCTTGCATACACATCATAAATTCAGCTGCTCGTAGCACAGAGACTGAAAGGGAAAACTGGTCTAGAGTGTCCGATGCAGTTTTACTTTACCATCATGCTCCCCTTCAATGTTCTGATTGGCCTCCACAAAATCCCAGAATATCTCCTGGCTCTCCTCTGCCAAAAACTCACTGGGGAAGAAAAATATATCCTCAGATGTTGATGTATCTATGACAAACCTTGCATATTGTCTGTAACTGTTCATGTGGAAGTCAGTTAGTGTTGGGGCAGTGCTGTGTGGTACCTGGCCTCCAGCAGCAGAGGAGTATCTGCCCATTTGGTGGTGAGGGTGGTAGTGACGGCCTTGGAGTCTGCACCCCCCGACACTGCAGAGAGCAGCGACAGCAGCAGGACCCACAGAAGCCACATTCTCAAGCCTACACCTGGGGGACATACACACAGGAAGTGGTGACCAATGAGTTGAAGATGCAAAGGAACAAAAACAATCGGAGCAAGAATATGTGCTACAGAGAGACAGAGAGGAGAGAGCTTAGCCTTGTTTATATACCAAAAAGCATCTTGAGGAGACAAATAGTCGAATCAAATACAGGCATTACTGCAATGTTGTCAATAAAACTTTGGGACCTATCAGTGATGCAATAACAATATTAGTGTCTTCACAAAATGTAATATAAAGTGTAATACCAGTATGTTTTAAATATCTTCTGGATTATTATTGGGTTAATAGATGGCAATTATGTTGGCCAGCATAACAATGACATGAAATGGTCATATCGTCCCATGCCTATTGCCTAGAGCACACATATATGCGCCCTGACAGGTTAATCAGACTCAGTTTAATTACAGCTTAAGGCAAGTTAGATAAAAAAGACTTCTTTGAAATACACTAATGAAACACACATACGCACATGCAGACACACATCTGAATTCATTGGTTCTATGTTGTTTTCGTAGTTTTGTTACAGCATGATCAATACACATTTAAACGTGAGACTGAATTTAAAGCAACTGTATAAAAGTAACATTTACTTCATAATCCAAACCATTTCTAAGGACTGTCTAAATCGTAGTTAAGAAATGTTACACATTTTAAGGTCCACAAATAAGAACATTGCATCTTGACTTTAAACATGCAACTTATTTAAACAGTAAATGCAACAAATTAATTTGAGTTCTAGATTGCAACACCAGAAAAATATCCCTACTCCACCTATTAGAGTTTCTAAGACTTTTGACAGATTGATTTAAATAATTTCAATATCACCTAAAGCCTCATTTTTAGATTAATTTATTCAATGCATTGTAACACTTCATAATGATCTACAGGAACCCTAATCCTAAATCAAAGAATGATGTTTTTGGGGCACTCGCGCAGGGGTCTTCAGCTAGTAAACAAAAAGCTCCATGATTTTTGTCCAATAGGAAGGTTCAGCGTGGCTCGTCTGTCCAATCGGCGCTGAGTTTGGATATCCGGATTGTTTCAATGACAATCCCTAGAGCAGCTGTAAAGTAATGGGCTAAAATACGGTTCTTATAGTTGGTAAACCTGCCAACCGCAAGAACATTATCATATGTTTAGTTGCAAGTGGTGCGAACAGCTTAAAAGCCCATTACTTTTACGACCAGATAGCCAGATCCCATGAACAGCTCGTTACCTCGCGAGCTAAAGCTGCCTGGAAATGAACGTTAGCCTAAAAGACGAACGAGCTACCTCACCAAATTGACGGATTTTACTAACAGTCAGCTAATGCCGCAGTCCCTAAAACATATTGACTACCAGCCCTGGATACGAGGGTTATTAATTTAATTGCTGTACACTAAAATGAATGATGTTTTCTCACCGAAGCCGGGTCCGGAGCTTCCTTCACCCATGGTTCCGCTTTGGGAGTGGGTGGGTCCTGTCATCCGAAGTAGGTAACCACATTGCTGCCTGTTTCAAAATGACTCTGAAACGAGGGGAAACTGAACCTCATCTGACAATTCACTTTACTTTCTCCTAAAACCGAACCAGAAGAATTTTTTTTGTATTGTATTATACAAGAACAATTCACCCTATAAAACCTTCATCTAAATCACAAAAAAGATTAGAGCATTTTAATATTATAGATAGTCTACAGTAATAGGTGTTAAAAAGCAGGATGATAAGAGAAGGGGGGCTGTTACTGCTCTCACACTAATGTTATTAGAGACACTGTTATGGTGAACCATATGAGACCTGATTTTACATAATAGCATGTAGTCCTATTCATTTTAACCAGTTCATTGAAATGAGGGTTTCTGGGTGGATGCATGGTGTGATCCCCATGGGAAATACATCCTGTATTTAGAATAAGCCAAAGTAGTCCCTTTGGTTAACAGTTGTTATGTGGTAATGAAAAACTATAGGAAAGGAAATCCCTCTAATTTTGCACTTTTGTAAACCACTTGGTGTGATAGTCCATCCCTTCGGGGCCATGCTCCCTGTCTACCTGTGGTGTGGTCTTTATAAAAAGAAGATGAAAGGTACGGTGACACTGTCCCTGGGTGTGGAGACATCATGGGTCTGCGTTTTCATTTACTCGCTCTGCAGCCTAAATTAAATTGGACAGCTGATCCTCCAGAGGGAGCAGCACCACGGTTTGATTTAACATTATAAAAAAAGCAGAGACATTAATTATCCTGCTGGATTTGACCTTCACTTTGAAGCACACACACACACACACACACACACACACACACACACACACACACACACACACACACACACACACACACACACACACACACAAACACATAGACATGTGCACATACACACACCCACAATTAAATACAAAAATAGGCCCACATTGTATGCTTGCGAGGACAGGCCAAAAACATCCTCACTAGACAGTCCTCACCAGTTTAGCTAAACCTTGCCTCACACACACACACACACACACACACACACACACACACACACACACACACACACACACACACACACACACTGCCCACAGGGCCTGTTCATCTGTCAGGAAGGTGACATCCTCAGATGAATTATGGGAGATGGTTGTCATCTTCTCCGGGGTCACATGCGAAATGGCGAACCCAGTCTGCGTGTTCCCTCTCCTCACGCTATCACTCGTCAGCCATTTTAGAGGTTGAAAGACTCAACGGGGGACCAAAACGACCTCAATTAAACCTCCATTAATATTAATACATTTTGTCGTTTCACGTGAGTTGGTGCTAATTAAATGTGTCCCTGACTGTATAATGGGGGTCAGCCGGGGTCGCCTACATGAAGCTAATTCACAACATTACAGCCAGCAAACAGTGCACTGCTTTGGGCTCTCATCTTAAATACAGGTGGAGAAGTTACCTTGGTGTTTGTTAAACACATACATAAACACACTTATAATTAGGCTTTTTGTGTGTAGTAACAATTATGAGAATTGTTATGCCTTTGTGTGTGTCCATGTGTTACTTCATGTGTTTAAAGGGAATATATTATCCCTCTATACCAGCCTCAGAATTCATGTTTTTTTGGCCCTGACCCCAAGTTTTGTATCCTCGCTACATTACCCTAACATCAACATATATTGGACCTTTATGTGGAGGTTAATAAGTTTGCAGCGGATAAGCCCTTTATGAGCTCCTGGCCCAGCAGCAGCTCTATGGGCCTACACAGTAAACATGCATTCAGACCATAATGGGATTGTGGGATTCCTTTAGATTGGACTCCCACTGGTGTCAGTCTGTGTGAGCGCTTGGTAGCCCAGTGCTGCTGCCTGGGTGGGTGGATTCTTCTGCAGCCTGCAATCCTTTTATATCACCAGAGATGATTTGCTTTTGACCTGGGAGATTAGCCAAACCCGGAGTAGAGGGTCAGATAGTGGCCCCAGATGTCCGATCTAATCATATTTTTTATTTTATTGCTGAATGAAAAAAAAGGTGCACTGCAGCCCCTGATTGCTCTCTCTCTCTCGCCCTCTCTCTCGCCCTATACATTTACCTTTTTTAACACAAAGCAGGATATTGAATCTGTGCTAAATTGTTTGTGCATATGAGATTTATCCACATTGTATTATTTGACTATGAAGGTCTGAGAGCCGTGCATGCTGCTGCTGGAAACCACTCCATATTCCATGGTGACCGCCAATAGGGCAATCCTCCAGCACTACAATAGCCTGGCTCTAAAGGGAGCCACTCACTCACTCAGTGTGGACTTATCTGTAGAATTCCACGCTGAAAATAAGCTATAATGACGCCAGAGCCTTTCTTTGTTTGAAGCATAGGGGACCGGCCGATGACGAGGAGCTGCAGCCAGTTTTGAACCTGCTAATGATGGATTGCAGCCATGCAGAGCCCACAGTGCAATCAACCCAGAGCCATGGATTCCCAATTTGCAGGAGCGAGCGAAGGCACTTTCTCACATACACGTTTTTGTACCCAAACAAAAGCTAGTGCCTGGCCCTCTGCAGCACTAGCCGAAGCCATTATTGTTTGTCCAGTCCAGCTGCACTTGAAATGACAGTGACCCAGAGCTGCGGGGAGGATTAAAGACTTCGTTCAGTCCAGTATGGTACAGCATGTAACAGCTGCCAGAGAGGCTGCACACACAGTCTTCTCTTTCTCTCCCTCTCCTCCCCTCCTTTGCCCACTTATTCTCTGTTCTTATGTCAGGCACAGAAACACCCTCTCTCTTTTTCATCCCGTCTTACATACAAGGGCCCTCTCTGATTCCTCATCTGACTCCTTTACAACTCTCGCTCTCGTCAATGCTTCCCTGCTCTGTTGTGATCGCCCTCCAGCCAATTGCCTCCGCCTGCTGCTGGTGCTTCTGTCCAGGCAAATGATTTTTTCAAGGGGGTCAGAGTTGAAGCTCACCGGGGCTGCTGACGAGACAAGGCAAAAAGGACTGTGCTCATCTCTGCTCTCCTCTGTGTGTTAAGCCAAGGGCATGGAATGATATTTATACCACGGTCTTTGTCCCTTATATATGAGCTTAACGCCTACCTGCCTGCATCACCAGGGGAAGCAGCATATTTGTGTGTATGAACATGTGTGTGTGTGTGTGTGTTGGGCAGGTCCAGAGTGTCTGCAGATTGAATTAGGCGGTAGATCACTGGTGACAGGGCTGAGGCTGTCATTAGGGGGAGGCCAGGCTGCTTTATGGGGTCACGGTTCTGTGGTTAGTGTAGGCGAGTGGTAAGAAATGTCCGCTAGTTATAGATTGGCTTGTGGCACTGAGGGTTTCTTGAATGTGAAAAAAGTGGCTGCATATTTAGGTTCAGTACCTTGTATGTCGTTTTAAAGAGTTTGTATGCCTGTATATGCTTGATCATAAAGTTGGAAACATAATGAATGATATGCATAGTAACAACCACAACACAACAAACAGGTCTGTAAAAATGAAATATTTTAATTGGTGGCTTGATGATTCATCATTTGCAATAATAAGAAAACAAACCCAGAATGATGCATACAGAAGGAGCCAGAGACAGACTGCACACCAATCCAAAGAAAAAAGAATCTCGATCACACTCTTTTTTTAACACAGTTTAAAAAAAAAGAGAAAAAAACAAAAACAGGATGATGTTAGCGGCACCTGGGTTGCTTCATTGTCACAAAAGGAAACGCAGTTAAGACATCAGATATACATAGTGATGAGACATTAAATATTTTGAGTATAGCTTTTACGGCATCAATTCCTGGAATCATTTCATCGAAAGGGGGTTGAGTTTTTCTTTCACACATTGTTTAGGGGGAGTTCTTTTTTGAGGACTGACGGGTCTCCCGAAAATGCAAATGCAAAAGAAAAGAAAAACACTCATCATTCTGCAATTGAACCAGTAATGCGGAGCCAGATATTGATTCGGAGCCCAAAAACATGGTCTATAGAGTTAAAGTCTGACTTTGAAGTATAGAGGTTGTGGGCAAATTGCCTGGGGGTTGCAGTGTTTTCAAGCCCTCCAGTTTTCAGGAGTACAATGAAGGGGGGAAGTTAATACGAAACAAATAAAAAAAGGGAAACGTCTTTTTCCGTTTGCGTTTTACTTTGAAGGCTACACAAAAAGCAGCATATTGGCTCTGGAGTCTGGATGTCTTCTCAATACCTTTTCATCATCCTCCCACCCTCCTCCCTTGTTCTTCTCTCCTTCCCTTCATGAATCTTCCCTGATTTGAAAGGAGCTGATCAAAAAGAGAGACACGCGTGGTTTCAGGGTGATCATTGAAAGTTTAACGAGGAGGGTGAGTGGTGGACGGCTAAATTGTCGGCTTCTCCTTCCTTCTGACTTGAAATGAAAAGATCTATGCCATGGGTAACAACAGGGTTCCAACATATTATTTAATCCTAAAACCAAAGGAAAGCATGCATGCATCCTTCCATTGTCCCATGGGTAACACCAAACTTGGACTACATTCAGTTTGCATTAATCGCGCTGCCACACATCTTTCCCACTGCTTCTCACTTTTACATCCTCTTATTGCTCAGATTCTTTGCATTAATACTGTATTACATTTGCGTGTTGAATCTGAATCCATTTCGAAAACCCATTATCAAAACCGGCTTAGATTAAAGATAACTATACTTAACTAAATCTTACAAAGAAATGTTATCACCTTCTGTTAGCTGAGGCGGTGGAAATGTTTACAACCCTAAAAATGTATTTTGACACATTGAAAATACTGAGTTTTTCCTGAAATGAATACGATACAATCAGCCAGATTCTCTAGAGAAGAGGGAACCACTCATGTTCATTCTGTTGAACCACAAAACCACACAGTCCTCTCGCAGTAATCAAGCGATGTTTCTGTTACAGACGCAGACAAAAGTTCATTTTAGTCGCTGTGGAATTAATGCTAATTCTTGGATACATTGGATACATCTGAAGCTTCAGCACTCGGTATGTTAACCCTATAGAAAAAAAAACTTGATTTTTTTTAAACAGCATTTGAATCCGATATTTGTCTATGCTGGAATGTACTGTTCAGACCATGCCAATAGCCATCACAATATGTGGAACTATTTAAGATTTAAAAGTGAAATTGTTCCCCGGGGCAAACAGTTTATCTTTATGGCCAGACAGCTGAAACCTGTGAAGTCACAAACATTCCCTTTGAAGATACAACCAGCTGCTAGATAACTGCTTGTTAAGAAAAAAAAATCCAATTTTTGATTTTGCCTCTAAGGTTTTTGCGTATATAAAGGTAATGTGACCGAATTACAGAATAACGTACGAGTGCTGAGGTCACGGATGGGTCGAGAAGAGAAACATTAGAGTTAAAATGTTCAATAAGAGATTTGTTAGCATAGTGGAAATGTGGTCAAAGGGGAAGATTATAAAAAAAGATAAAAGTGATACAGTCCTCCTCATACATAACCACATCAAGGGGAGGAGACAAGAAAAAGGGGGAAAGAAAATGGGTAAACGAAAAGGCAAAAGGGGAGTATTATTGGCTTGCATCACTGACGATGGTCACACTGCTGCGACATGCTATTGGAGGGACTTTGGTTGCCCCGCCCCTCCACCACCAAAAAATAAAATAAAAAATGGCAAGATAATTGGTCATGGAACCAGTCATTCACAAAACTCATCAGGTATCCTCTCTCTCACACACCCAGGCACACTATTTACAAAGGCATACACATATGCCAATCAAAGGCATATTGTACATACATACTTTTTACACACACACACACACACACACACAGAAACACACTCATCCACGCAGACACACAAGTAGTCAGAGAAATTAGTGTAGTATAACGGCAGACATAACAATAATATCTGTCAATAATTATGTTGACTATGATCCCAGTACATAGAGGCACTGCTACCTCGCCCTATGCGTTCTTCGGGGGTAAAAACCAGGGGAAAAAATCACCGGTCACACTAACGAACTACGGGTCACCGCTGCTGTGTTGCGCCCTTTCAGCAGGTGGGAAGGAGGAGGCTTTTTTCGAGGCCGCCGCTTTTTTTTCTTTTTCTTTCTATTTTACAACACAGCTATTGTCAGAAGAAAAGAAAAAAAAACACAGGTACTGAAAATGCCATCCCCACTGCATTAAGGGCTCACATTGCCATGGTGACCAGAAGTTCCACGACTCCTGTCTGGTACATTTGTCTGAGTTAAGGCTTCCAAAGCGCTTGCCGCTCACGCAGCACGGGTTCCTGGCAACAACCTGCAGCCAACTCTCTCTCTCCCTCCCTTCCCTCTCTCTCCCCTGCCTTTTTATTTCTTCGCACCTATGTGAGATTTGCCCCTGTAATTGGCTGTTATTCTCTGCAGGACTGATATGCACACACAAGTAAAAAAAAATAAAAAAATAAAAAAAGGGAGAGAAAAGAGGACATAATGAACTGGTTAAGCGACAGGAGCTTTGGGAACCTTTAAAACAGAGAAACAGGCCACTGTCCCCCCCCCCCCCCCCTCAAGATGCAAGGCTTCAGTAATGGCTATGGTCCATTGTACGTCAATCCGATCCATTAGCTTTAGACTTATAAAAAACAATAAAAAATAAAGAAAAATAAAGGAATCACTTGTATTTATAGGCAGCAATATTGGTCTCAGTGTTATTACAATTTTGCTTTAAAAAAAGCATAAGCACAAAAAAAAGGAAAAATACAAATGAAATCATCCTAAAATGAGAATGAGACAGTCACTATTTCATAACCAAAGCGTGTTCATGGGTGATTTTTTTTTTTTAAGCAGAAAGCTTAATTACATCACTCAGTCCAACTTTTTCTTTGCTTTCTTCTCGCGGGTTCAGTCTCTCACATAGTCCAACCATTTTCTTTGTTCAGCTCAGCCATTAGCATACTATCATAGCTTCTCCCTGTCCCTTTGAAAAACGGAGCATCCAGGAAGTAGACAGGTCCTTTAAACAGAGATTAGCGGGGGAATTCACAGACTTAATAATTATTTTTTTCTCATGCTCCATATTAGGCCACGGAGAACGAAAGGAAATACATGAAGAGGTTGGCTCCGGCGACTCCTTAAAAATATCTCTCCTCTGCCTAGTCAGTAATAATGATAGGAGAGATGGTGTGGGAGGGAGGGGGACAAAGGGCAAGCTGGGCAAAAGAAAATGTGAGCTGATACAATCGACCATCCCACGTCGCCATAGCAACCTCTTGGGGACTCTTCATTCTGGCAGCCCAAGTCTCTGATAAAAAATCTGTTTGTCAGTCACTTGGGTCTTTAATGCAGGTGTCACACTTCTTTTTAAGTGTGGGGTGTGTGTGTCTGTGCGTGCGTATGGGTTTATATATATATATATATGTGTGTGTGTGTGTGTGTGTGTGTGTGTGTGCATTCACATTACTTATGCATGGTCTGGTCTGTGTGTTCTGTTCTTTCATTGCTACCAGCGGTTGATGATCTGGTTCATGTAGTCCTCTGTGGGGAGCCTGGAGCCCGCTGCCTCCTCCGTTCTGCCCCCCTCCTCCTCCCTCTCCTCCCCGTCCCCGTCCCCGTCCCCCATGGGCAGCACGGCGCTCTGGCGGCCGCGCGAGGGCCACAGGTTGACCCCCAGGCCCAGCCCTTGGTGGTTCTGCTGCTGCTGCATGTGGTTCTTGATGCGCTGCAGCCGCCTCTCCTGCTGCCGCGTGTACTGGTAGCGCTGCTGGAACAGGTCCCGCGCGTAGTCGTACAGCTCCATGTCCAGCTCGTTCAGCTCCTCGATACGCTGGACCTATGAGGGAGAGAGCACAAGGCACGCTTGAGGAGGAGAGGAAGAAAAAGTGGAAGGAAAAGAACAATAAGAACAACGCTAAAGTTGTATTTGTAGCATTTTTGATCAAATGGTGGCAGGGTGTACGGAAGAACTTTAAGTATTAAGCTATGGGCCAATGACGGATCAGAAAATAACAGCTGCCTTTGAAATACAAGTTCCATGAGTTATTTTGTATTTAATTCTGATTAATTCTGATTGGAGGAAATAAATAGAAGAGAAGACACCTGTTTCCAAAGTATTTATCATATCTGCATAGGGAAACCTAGCCAACCTCCTAAATATAAGGAACAGTAATAAAAGCATTTTGCCAACTTTCCCTAACTTAGAAAATGGTGGGTTATTCTTATTAAGGAGATCTCCAGAGGAGTGGTAACCTGTTTGGAGTCTCCAGGAGACTGTATTGTTATTGTTCGACCACAGTTGCTAAAGTTGTTCAAACCCCTTTCACTAACAGGAAAATCTTTGGCATCTTCTGAAATTACTTTTAGCGCGATTCAAAATGGGGGGATTTTAGGACAGATGTACCATTGCCCCCCCCACACTTGGAACTATTGTACAGAAAAAGGTTCTTGGTCCTCCTACGGTGGAAACACTATCTTACATGACATTTGTACAAAAGCTTTGTAAGACTTATGCATGGAGAGGGAACAGAGAGAAAAGAATAAAGTCTGTTGGCACTATGTGGAGCCAGAGAACAGACACGTATTTGATGTCTGGTTGTGCGATGCAGCTGGCTGTATTGGCGCGCATCGTCGTCTGCTGCGTGTGTGTGTGTGTGTGAATTCAACGCGGAGCAAGGAATGTGTTTAATTAAGATAATCCCTTTGAATTCTGGGACGGGAGGCGCTGGATATCATTTGTGGCCAACGTGCGCAAAAGTATGTTAGTGTTAGAAAATGAGTGATGTTTGATCGGCAGCACGGGGGACGCAGGCAGGAAGCCAGTCAGACGTTGACTTCATGTATCAGAGAACAGTTGTAGTATAATTTAAAAACCAGCTTCAATCGAAAATGACTCAGGAGAGTACAAAGTAAATATTCCTCTCGTCGCCCGCTGATGTAATTATCAGACTTTTTTTTATAACTAATTGAATAATGTCACATTTCACACGGTGTCTTGAGAAGTATTAAACTTGAAAGCTCATTTTTAAAAACTCATTTTCACTCTAAATGCCACACCGCCTCCTCCTGTCCAAACGTTCACCACGTGATATTTCCTACCTTTTTTTCAAGATAATAACCAATCAGTGGAACCTACCCACAGCGTCTGTCAGCAGGGCAAATTTTATTTTCCAACTGGTTTTTGATGTACAAATCACCACTGTGCTGTGTGTGTACAGGAGGAAAATTGAGCCTTAAGAACTCCCACACTGGACCAATCAAAGTGTGAAGAACATGTTTGAAGCTGCTGTTTGTGAACGGTGACAGTCGGCCCAACTCATTTCACAGCACTGTAAGCCCACTGTGTACTCTGCGTCTCCCTTTTTTTTTCGTTTACATTTTTTTTCTACTGCTTCTTGAAAAATTTGTTTTATTTTCCTGCCTGTAACAGAATGTGCAGCTGCTGACATTTCGAATTTCCTAAGAGAGATGTTGGTCATAACAACAGTAATCTAAGAAAATAAGAACTTTTTTTTCTCTAAGTGCACTTTGCCAGCGAGGGCAGAAGTACTCAGACCCTTGTCTTCCGAAAGTAAAAGTCTTACTTATATAAAACTACAGTACACAGTATTATCTGCAAACTGTACGGAAATAATCAAAAACTAAATAATTGCCCTGGTTGGCCCCAGTATTTTGCATCAGATTTGTAATAAGTATGCATCGATCATGTAAGAAGCATTTTATGGCTGCAGCTGGTAAATTTGGAGATTACGAACTACTTTATATGTCCCTCACCAAAATACTTATTATGAACAGTACCTAGTACTAGTAGTGTACTGGAGTAAACATTTTAAAATGTCCCCCTGAGATTACCTGTAGTGTAGTAGAAGTAGAAGTCTAAAGTAGCATAGAAGGAACATTCTAACAAAGATACAGTACCTTTAAATTGTCACTTTGTAGTTTGGTTTATTTGAAGCTAATGTACTTTATGTGAGTCTTGCTGTTCTGAGATTGTACCCCCATGGTTGAATGCGCTTATTGAAAGTTGCTTTGGATAAAAGTGTCAGCTAAATGAAATGGAATGTAATGCACTTCAGTACCGTACTTGTGTATATGATCCTAGTTTATTTTCTACCACTGACTTTTATGTCTTCTAATAAGTAATTTTCTGCTGCCTGTCTAGAGGATTTAAAAGACAACATAGCAGCAGCACTGACCGTAGCGTTGTCCAGGTCCACCCCCGCGGCCCGCGTGCTGTTGTACTGCATGAAAGGCCTGATGAAGCGCAGCCTGAAGGTCCGTTCAAACAGGAACTGGGTTTTCCTCTGGTACTCCGTCAGACCAAAGAAGGCCATGTCTCGGAGGTTCTTCTTGGCCGACTCTAGCAGAAGCTGGGCCCTCTTCTTCTCCGGCACCGTGGACATGTTGTAGCAACCGACCAGGCTCAGGTCCGCTAACATACGAACCTGTAGGCAACAAGGAGGGTATAGAGATCAGATCAGTGGATGTTTTTGTGAACAGCAGGGTGGAGGAATCCACCTTCAAATATAGGAATATGGACTTTTGACTTATAAATTAAAGTAGGCAACTAAAATAATGATTGATTAGAAATTAGGTAAAAAGGCTTGTTCTCCCATCCTTTAAAGCTGGGGTATATGATTTCTGATTGGTCAAAGTTAACATGAGCTGACACTTTGACCAATCAGAGCGAGGCTCCGATTCTCTTTTCTTATTGGCTGTTGGGACTGTCCATTCACTTTGGCACCACTTTGTTGGTGTAGAGCTGAGCGTGTCAGGGAGGGACCATAGGGGAGGGACCAAAGAGAACAAGTGGAGCGGTTGAGGTATTTGGATTCAAATCTCTATCGCAACTGCCATTTTCTCCCCAAATCCTCCACCCCAGCTTTAATAGGGTTTTACATTTTGGTGTTTTGACTGAAAATCTCAGTATGCAGCTTAAAGTGCTTTTCAACAATACAAAGGCACTCTTAACAGTTTGTAAGAAGAAGGGATTTTTTTTAATTACTAGAAGTTTTCTATTTTTAGTTTTTACAATTTACACATTTAAATTAATAATCACTTCATCAAAACAAGAATATTGAAACAAACAAGTTAACTGATCCTATGTGTTTAAATCGGCTAAAAAGCGCTATATAAGTCAAGTCCATTTACTATTTTATAGGTCCTGCGGTTGTTAAGTTATTTATTATCCGAGTATCATCAACCACTTTCAAATTCTTTAATGGAGTATTTTACTCAAATTAACCAGACACTGTATAGAAGAGATAAATGAACCAAAGTGATTTCAATTCTAGTGGATTTGTTCCAAAATGAGAAATCGCTTCATCCACATGTGCACTCTGGAGCTGTTGTTTTTAAGTACAGAAACCTGGGAATGCATACTGATTCGGATCCAAAAACACTTAGTCCACCTGCTGTTCCACCAGGGTGCCTCTAGTGTTTGTGTGTGTCACATTTATAAGTCATGGGATCCCGAGTAATGACAGCTTTAGCCTAAGATGCGATAAGGTGGCCAACACATTTAGGTGGGAGCCGGAGATAGCATGAGAAAAGAAGGTGCGAATCTGAGGTGTTTATTGCCAGCAGGCAAACTCCTGTGCTGTGAGTGTGTGTGTGTGTGTGTGTGTGCATCAGAGAAATAGCCAGAGTGCACGCTCACATGCGCAATTTGTCCTAATCCTTTCACATATATTTGCAACTGCAGCTAGTCTGAATCTAGGAAATCAATTAAAAAAACAAATTCAAAACTCTTCCTCCAAAAATCATTATGTGATCAATCAAAGTTAAAGTAAGAGTCATCAGAGTTGTGTGAGTGCGTCGCTTCCGCTGTGTATTTGAATTCCCATGTGTCAAATTTGCCAAACAATGTATTTTTTCTGCAGAGATATATTTCCCTGTATTGGTATTTTCCAGTGGGCTTGGGATTTATGACAGAGGTCGTGCTCGGCTTCAGTGATGCAAGTTCAGCTAGGCAGCTGTGATAAACGGCAGCATCAACGCTGGCTGAATTCAACAGCCCCTTTTTGGAGTCTTTGCACGAAGAGAGAGAAAGCCCAAAAGCAAAAGTTAAATGGCTGAGGATTTGTTGGCCCCTACTCCCTCTCTCTGCGGCATCCTTTTAAACGACTGCACTGGCCTCATTTCAAAAGGACTGTAACCACAATAGTTGACGTGACAACATCTATCTTATGAAAGCTTGTAGAGCAGCATTTTTTATTGCTTGGTGTATCATGGCTACTGCTGTTATTATATATAACTGAAGAGGGCTTTTTCTCTCCGCACCTGTCTGTTGTTGGCCAGGTTGTATGGACAGTCCATGAACTGCTGCAGGGTGCACCCCGACCAATCAGAGCCCTCGTAACAGGAGGGCAGCTCCTCCGGCGTGGGCGTCCGTCCATCGCACATGTGCAGAGAGGTTTTCCACGTCGCTCCCCGCTGCACGTGCCTCCACTCGCTGAGGTATCGAGATACCGGGTCCCTCAGCAGAGTGATGTAGTAGAACTTCCTGTTGGGCGAGAAGAAAGGGAATAAATATTGGCATTAATATTATTGAATAACTTGAGCACAGAACACTGGCGCTTTGATATAAGTTTGATCAATCAATAAAAAAACTTAAAAACACAACACATCAAGAGAATATAAATAAAACCAGCAGCAACAAAACTGTTCGTATTTGTGCAAAGATGACGTTTTGCTTTCTTTTGGGAATTAGTCATTCCTTAAAGGTGCACTACGTAACCTCAGACGTGTCAGAGAAGGGAAAATGTTCCAAGGTATATTCTCATAACTGAACAATTAAACTATCTTCATTGGAAAATTGGATCCCTGATCCCTGTTTGAAGTAAGAAATCTACCTAAAATCTTACTGATTCACTGTTGTTTTGTACAGCAGAAGGGCCCACAGCTTTGTTTACAAAACATCTTCTAGTCTAACGTCTTGTTTCAGGTGCCTCAAACTGACTGCAGGCTCTGTAAATGTGAACACATATCCCTTCCCTGAAACTGCATAGTGCTCCTTTAATTGTTCAGATCAAGTGAAACAGCTTAGATGAGGAGTTAGAAGCAAAAGAAAACACTTTTTTGTAATGCCCCAGTTGCCCAGATGGTGGCACTGTTTACAATGCTTTGCTGCAGCAGTTCATTCTACAGTACATCTGCTAAAAGCCCAGCAGAGAGAATGCTACAGATGGAGGTTGCCACACTTAATAGCATATTATTTGCATTAACTAGAAGCAGCCCTGTGATGCACTAAAGGAATCTGTGCGGCCGACAGGAAGTCAAAGTACAAATGAGCGGGAGGAGGAGGAGGACGAGGAGGGGAGGGAGACAGCTGGTTTGTCAGAGAGAGAGAGAGAGAGAGAGAGAGAGAGAGAGAGAGAGAGGGGATCAGGTCAATGATTGTTCAGGCCGCACTGTGCAGGAAGACCAAAACTGCTGGCACAAGCACATCTCACTCTGCAACACGCCACACACACACACACACACACACACACATCCGCGCAGCAAACATCCTTATGTCTCAAAACTCTGGAACACACACACCAAACATCCTTTCCCCCTCGCACTTGCCTAAAGTCTCTTGCCTCCAAGAGATGACTCATCACGCATCTGTGCTATGGATGGGACTGTGTTTTCGGCAGTGTGTAACGTAATGGCGCATAGCACAGTTCAATGTCTCTCCGGAGGGGTACACACTCCCCCACCAGAGCCCAGACCTTTCCAGGGCCTTCACACTACAGCTAATTACTGCAGTCTAATCAATCAACACATCCTCATTAGCTGCACACACATGCAACCTGTGTGTGTGTGTGTGATCATGTGCAGCTATGTGCCTGAAGCTATGTGCCTGCGAGGGTATGGATTGGTTTAGGCACAACAGGCACACATCGGCGGACGAAAAAAAAAAAACTATATACACACACACACATGCACACACACGCTGCCCTTTCTCTCGCGGGCTTGCATCACGTCCGAGGAATGTTTGCAGAGAGAATTTTTGTGTTTGCTGTCAGGAGTCCACGAAATTCGCCCGGACCAAACACACAAGCCCGCCTTGTACACATACACACGCAGACCCTCTCTTGCTTCCCATCACTAAATCTTTTGGCTTCGCACTACAAAAGCTCAGAGGGAGAGAGGAAGGGATGGGGGGGTGGACACACAAAGCCCCGAGTGTCACACAAACAGTAGCACAGTCTGGATATTAAAAAGAAGTAGCCAATCCCCCCCCCCTCGGGGGGGGGGGGGGGGGATTGGCCATCCAACGTACACACGACGTGACAACATCCAACGTCGGCAGGGAGATCACGGATCATTGCGAAAGACCTAAACCTCTAATTCTAAATCAACAGCTGGGGGAGATGGACCACAATACAGCAGCCAAACTCCTAAATCCAGCCAGCGGCAAAGGAGATATCTAGACAATAAAAACTAAAACCCCCAACCAAAAACAAATGCCATCGGGGAGTTCCTGCGCAACAAAACAACCACACCCTGAATTTAGCATGCGGCACCGAAGAGATCCCCGTAGATGAAGCAAATCTAACTAGCAGCACGGGGGATCACGGACAATGAAACGACTAAAGCCCTAAATCCAGTGGCAGCTGGGAGATCCCAGGCAACGAACCAAACGGACCCTCAATCTGTGGGACAGAAAGGGAGGGAGGGGGGGGCGGGGGGGCAGCCATAGAAACAATTAACTAAACTCCAAATCCCATCAACCTAAACCTAAAATCTCATCCCGGATCTAATCAAGAGCACAGGCAAGGGAGGAGAGGCACAGTCCAATTGGAGGCTGTAGGGGAGCGAGGGGCACGTTATGGAGATTCCTATGATGACATTATCAGGATTCCTAACACTCCCCAGAGTTTGTGTGTGTATGAGTTTCTGAGTAAGACTACGCCTATTAAATCAGTGATGACATTTTCCCCCTTTTGGCTTCTATTCTGCTGGAGAGAAGAAAAAAACACACCGCACTGTTTGGCCCTTGCAACAGAGACGGGGAAGAGGGGAATGAGGGGAAGGGTGGAAAACAGAGAAAGAGAGAGAGAGAGAGAGAGAGAGAAGGGCGGAAGAGAATTTCAATTAGTTTTCTAATACTGTGAAAGCAGTGAGGGCCTCGAGCCCGAGTGATTTATCAAAGTTATGGCTCCTGCTATAATGAAGGCTCAGGCATATTACCAGACAAAATAAATAAATAACATGCACGCAAACACACACACACACCCACACAGAGACACCGAGTAACACACACACACACACACACACACACACACACACACACACACACACACACACACACACACACACACACACACACACACACACACACACACACACACACACACACACACACACACACACACACACACACACACACACACACACACACACACACACACACACACACACACACACACACACACACACACACACACACACACACACACACACACACACACACACACAGAGAGAGAGAGAAACCGAGTAACACACACACACAGTAACACACAGGCATAGATGCAAAACCAAATAAATTATCTTAAACGGCATGCCTGCCTGTCATGTCTGCTGGGTCAGGCACACTGCAAAACTGGTGCTGTGCAGACTCTCTCGCCTTATAGCCTAATGATGTCTGGCCGTGTACTCAGATCCCAAGGTAATGATGTTTCAATAACACACACACACACACACACACACACACACACACACACACACACACGCACAAAGTCCACTCCCTTTAATACACTTTCTCACACACATTACACACACACCCTGCCCGAGGCGACAGCACATTACAGCAGATATTTTTTTCCCCCCCCAAAGGTGATGTTGCTTATACAGTTGAAGCAAATGCGCACTTGTCAAATTAACTTCAAAGCTAATGCGCGGCTCTCAATCTCTCGCTGTCTGGATTTTTTTAGGACAGCATCCTCTGGCTGAGTGCAGGAATTTTGCAGTCCTGACACAGCAGCTCTTCCAGGCTATACGCTCTTAAACGTGCTGTGATTTTTTTCACAAAAATGACCCCCCTCATGTCCTTTTTTGTTATCTGCTAAAAATGGGGGGGGGGGGGGGGAACTACAATACCATCGTCCCAAACACACTGAAAACTGCATTTGTCAGGTGTCAACAGGTCCGCTAATCGTCGAGATGTATCCTGTGTGTGTGTGTGTGTGTGTGTGTGTGGAGACGGCTGATGAATAGCGAGTGTTTGGCAGAGAGAGAGGTGTGATAAAGCTATCGGTCTGTCGCACTGTGGCACAGTTGTGTCTTTTATCACTCACTTAGCTTTTTTATTTTTTATTTCATCGTCATCGCTTTATCTGAATTCAAAATTGAGGCTGTGTGAGTGCAGGTTGAAGTGTACTAGCTAGCTCACTGGCTGCTGACTTAAAAGCAAAAGAACAAAAGAAAAAGAAAAACACATAATTCTACCATTCACTCTCCATGTTTCTCCCCGTCTCTTTCTGTCACTTTGTAACCCTCCATTTCTCACCCTCTTACCATCTCCACTGTGCACAGCTGCGTGTTTACCTGTGCTGTAAATAAGTGAGAATGATACACTTGCAAAGACCTTTTTCCCCATTGCCGAGAGTAGAATTATCTGAGGGGAAAAGCTGAATACTTGTTCTTTTTACATCATTTACAATGGTCAATCTTTGAAGGATAACGGTATAAAAACAAGACCGACCAAGTTTCATCCCTCAAAAAGCCGCATTGGTTTGTATTCTAGAGCGCGACTGAGTACACATGAGCTTCCTGAGCGTTATCAAGAGGAAACACACAGCGCCCCAGTCTTGTTATGCTCTCTCTCAGAACCGGGGGGAAAATAAAACCCTTTTGCTTTGCTTCCTGTGGGTCACAAATCACAGCTCCTACACCCTCCACCCTCCACCTTCTCCTCTTTAACCTCTCTCTCTCTCTCTCTCTTCCCTTTCTGCTTAAATCTTTCCCTTTCAGTGGCTTGTCCTCTTTCTAGCTCCATCTCCCGCTGTAGGTGTCTCCTCCCACTTAATTACAATGTGGATTGTGGGTTCCCCATCTAGGAGTTGTTGTTTTCTTAGTTACAATCTCAAACCACAACCTATGAGTTAATGTCCTAGAGGGGCCGCCGCAAACAGCATCTTAGTTTTCTCTAGTTCAGCGTTGTTAAAGGGTATATAACACAGGAGAATGATTTATCAAGGTTGGGTCTACAATTTCACATGCTTGGGTTACTTTTCTTAAGTTAAGGTTTAATGCGAAATCAGTGTTTTTTTAGTATATATATTTTTTTTTACATGACAGGGAAGCAACAAGAGTAACAAAATGAGCACAAGAAAATACCAGAGGTAGTTTTGTGGCAGCGATACCCAAGAGACGCAAAGGGATTTATTTTGTTGTTTTTTTCCCACAAGAAAGGGTTAAAAAACGTTAAAAAGCCTTGTTTAAATATGAGTTTATGGCTCCTAATGTGATGTATGCGCACACACACAACGAGCACACCCAGACACAAAAACAAAAAACGCAGTGAAGCCAACGGCATCCCGCAGTGTGGAGCAGCCCTGATTTATTAATAGTTCCACTGATGTTTGTTGAAACCAGAACAACACAGCCGCCTCTAAAAATGGACCACAATGGATCAGAACAACTTAAGAAAAATAAGATTGAAAAACAATCTCCCAACTATCTATCCCTGTGATTGGGTCAGGGATCCAGCTTGCTATCCAGAACCAGTTCTGAAACTAATTCATAAGACAAAGGATATTGTTAGGAAAATATGCCCTTTCATTTCTATTTTATGGATTTCAGTACACTGGGTTACTTGTGTGTTTTTTTTTTGTATTGATGTATTGTATTGAGGTTTAATTGTTTAAGTTATTCTAAAAAATTAAATTCCAGCTTGGTCAATGCCTTTGCCTTTCTTTGATTCATGTCATTAAAAACTGAATATCGTTGGGGTTTTGAGCTGTTGGTTATATAAAAAATGGGTAAACGATTTATCAAGAAAATTATTGGTGGATCAATCAATCAATCAATCACAGGAATAATGATTTGTGAGAGTTCTGTGTTGTACTCAATGTTAACAGTGGAAGAGTATAATGCTGTAGCTGTACCAAATACATTATTTCAAGCTTCTTTTCAGTGTGCTCAGGCATGTTTTCCTGGTATTACTTATTGATATTGATTATTACTTATCTTAAATCTACAATTTCTAACAATGTAATGCAAAAAATTTAAAAAATGCAGCCCCAGACCCAACACTTTACCCAACAATGGTGTAAGTCTATGTGTAAGTATAGCTCAACTTCCAGGGAAAGTACTGGAAGTCCAGTGTGTGTTTGTGTGCCACCACTCCCAGAGGAAAGGGTCCCAGGAAGAGTGCTGGCTGTAAATGCAGATGTTCTCAACCATGTCACGGTGTGTGTGTGTGTGTGTGTGTGTACGTGTGTGTGTAACTAGAGTAAGGAGCCTCATGTCAGGACTTGAATCTCAAAAGACTTCAACTGAGTCATTCCTGTTCCCCTTGTTGTTGCAATAACACGTCATCATTTGCACACTTGATTGCGCGCACTCTCTCTCTCTGTCACACACACAGGAGATGTATTGGCCTAATGCATTGGCCAAGTACAATAGACTTGATTGTGACCACAGGTTTGAAATGCCCCCGTTTTTTTGCATCACAATTCCTTTGTCTGTGGCGCCCAATCGAACGTGACCTCTCAATACTAAAAACTTCACCTCTCCTCTGCTAACCATTCATCATCTCATCCCGTGTCTCGGTGTGTCTTCTGCCCAATAATGATGCATTGAGACGGACAGAAATAGAGCCTCCGGTTCAGACAAGCTCTCGAGGTGTCTTCTTCACTGCCTGTACTGCTCTCTCCATCTATCTCTCTCTCTCTCTCACTCTTTCTGTCTCTCTCTCTTTGTTAGTCGATCAATAACAGCCTCAGGACTCAGACAAGCCTGCCGCTGTGGAGTTTGGTCTATAAACACAGAAGACGTATACGAGATAAAGTGAAAAAGACAGAGTTAAAAAGAAGAGGCAGTGTTGGACAGAGTGGGGACAGAGGGGGCACGCAGGCAGCAGCGGAACAGACATCCCGGAAGGTTGTGTGGTTCAATACGAGGACACATGGCGGGGGGAAAAAGTTCTTTGTTCTCGCTCAGCAAAGGCCAAAATCAGATAGTGCCAAGAGAGTTATGGTTTCCAAAATATTTTCCAATCGCAAACTGTCCACATTTTTTCTCTCTATATCATAACATCCTGACTGGGATTTGCAAAAGCTTTTGGATGCAATTTGATCCGCTGTGTGTGCTGCTGATGTGGACCGAGCAATGGGGGACCGGGGACAAGAAGAAAAAAGGCCTGAGTCTGGTCTTTATAAAACATGAAACAAAATCGTTTCAAAGTGGTAAAAACCAAGGGGGCTTCGACTAATGATTATTTTCATTATAGATTAACTGTAAGTAAGTGTAAAGCAAATAGTGAAAAAAAGTAACAGTTTCATGGAGCTAAAAGGTCACACACCTTCAAATGGTTCGTTTTGCTCCAATCACCATTGTAACAATGGTGTTGGGCTAGTTTGACATTTAACATAAGGAAGGATCGATTTGGTTCTACAGAAAAAGGGACATATTAATCAATAACGAAAATAATCATTAGTCGCTGCTCTACAATGGATTCATTTCAATCGTCAGTCAGTGGATACATAGATCATACAGATCAACGTAAATGATGTGAAATGAAAACTTCTATCTATTTTAATGTAGGAATCCTTCTTAACGATTTCAGTAGGGAAGAATATATTTATTTTTACTCATCAAATATTCGGCAGATTGTTGTTTGTTTAATCATTCGATTGTCTGGTCTATAAGAGGCTAGACAATAGCTGATTCTTTAATGCTGTCACTATTGCCTTAAGTCAAACCATAGGTATTTATTCGATAGGCAGGAACAAGAGAGTTAAACTTGGAAACTAATCTCGTTGGGTCTGGATTTAAAGAGCATCCGGCCAAATGTTTCTTTAACTCTGGTTACGACTCGAGAAGGGAGTCTTCATGTGGCAGCGGCTGTGTAAAATAAGTTGCCCGGCAGATAATTAACCTTGGTCTAAAAAGACAGAGAATCTTTCAGAGACCCTTCAGTGAAGTCACTATTAAAGTATTTAGGCGAGCTGCCCTCTGAACGCAAGGTGTATTTTACAACAAAAAATTGAGAGTGCTGCCGTGCGACAGTAACTAAAAGGAGCATGTGACTGAAAACTTAACTTATGCCATGACTGAGTGCAAAAATAAAGTATGGTTCACTGCATTTCGGCACAGAAAAAAAAGAGAAAAGACAGCATCTTTTGGCTGATTACCCGGACGAAAGAAAGGAGAAGAATGATGTTTAGCCCACGGCTGGACGTTATACAGTTCAGGAGCGGACAGAAACAAAGTGAGAGAGAGAGAGAGAAAGTGAGAGTGAGAGCGAGAGAGAGAGAGAGAGAGAGAGAGAGAGAGAGAAAGAAAGAGAGAGAGAGAAAGACGGGAGGGAGGGAATCCCCCGAGTGCAAAGCTATGTTCAGCAGGAATGTACGGCCGCCTGTTCTCTCATGTAACTTGACTGGCAACAGCCCAGAGAGCTGTCTTGACACAGACACACAGAGGGGAGGGAGAGAGAGAGGAGATGTGGAGGAAATAAGATGGATTCGCTGAGAGGCAGAAGGGCGGAGGACACGGAAGGGTTGCACAAGTAATCACGGATCATTTTTCATCTTTCCAAAAGGTTTTAAAAAGGAATGCGTATCCCTGATAGCACTGGACGATATGACAAGCATGAGAAACAGTGCCAGGAGATATACATTTTGCAACAGTCAAGAGATTTTTTGCAATAGCATTTATAGTAAAGGGTATCTATCTACAGTGTCCCGTTAACGTCTCTGATGTATAAGGCCATTTGTTGGCAAATCAATAAACAGAATGGCTCTGTGGCAATATTGTTATTTTTTTTTATTAGATATCATATTTGTCTGTAATTTAATTTGTTTGGATTGGGGGAATAAAGAAAACATACATACCTGTCTTGTTATTTCAAGTCCCCCCTCTGCAACTAACATTTACTTTCATTATCTATTTATATATATATATATATTTTTTTTTCATTCAATTGGATTGATCTGACTATAAAATGTTAGAAGAATAATAGTATAGAATGCCCATTGCTATTTCCCAAAGGTGAAATCTTCGAGAACACCACATTTTTCACCGTATAATTACATTTAAAAAAAAAGAAAAGCATCAATTCACCACTTAAAGCTCTCTGCCTGTAATCCAGATCACGACAAATAACTACAGCTTCTTTAGTTCTGTAGCTATTTGAAGTTTTGGCTTTGGGTTGTAGCTGGGTCCCAGACTAATAAAGCCGTGATTACTAACTCATTTCTGTACATAAGGACCACAGCGGGAGTGTTAAGACTGTGGGTGTGTGGTGGAAAGAAAGGAGGCTCTCAGCAACTTTGAGAAGTAATGCGCTGATATAGATAAAAGTGAAAATGAATGCTGAGGTGCAAAAGAAAAATCCAATAAAGCAATCTGCTGTAGTTGCGCGAAGCAGAGACAAATAATCCTGATTATAAGTGTGAACACACAGTCGTAAGGAAAAATACAGTTATCACAGTCCGTTTTTCATAATCACGCAGCCATAAGGAGAAAGAGTGTGAGCCGGAACGCAAGAGGGAGGGAGATGGAGGTTGTTCAAGGTAACACAAATCAAACTGATAGTCGACTCTAGCGTGTGTGTGTGTGTGTGTGTGTGTGTGTGTGTGTGTGTGTTGAAAGTGTGTGTGCTTGTTCAAATTCCTCTCCACACAGCAACATATTCATACGCCTCATGGTACTTAGGTCAAAGCAATCACTTTGCTAATATGCTGACATGTGGACATGCTGCACTCGCCTTGCCACACCCAATCCCTCCACACACACACACACACACACACACACACACACACACACACACACACACACACACACACACACACACACACACACACACACACACACACACACACACACACACACACACACACACACACACACACACACACACACACACACACACACACACACACACACACACACACACACACACACACACACACACACACACACACACACACACACACACACACACAGGCAGCCCTGCACAGTGTGACATAATCCTCGGTGTAAAATGATGTCAGATTACTGATGTCCCAATAGTTCATTTAACACGATAAAAGAGGAATCACCAAGAGAGACAGGGTGAGGAACGAAGGAGGAACAAGAAGAAGAGAGAGAAGAAGAAGGAGGAGGAGACGGGACGAGTTTGGGGGCAATTAAAAGGCTGGGTAACGAGGCTAATGAGTAGACAGGTGGCCCCATTACAGAAGAAGCCGCACACACTCATTAACACACACATACACAGAAAAACCTCCCCTTAGGCATGGATTAGAGTGAGCCAGGGTAGGTGTGTGTGTGTGTGTGTGTGTGTGTGTGTGTGTGTGTGCCTCCCTGTTTCCCCGATGATCAGTTGTCACACGAGACCGGAGGCAACAGGGTGTTTCTGTGTGTGTGTGTGTGTGTGACTGGAGGCGAGAGTGTGAAATTGGAGTGATAAGGCAGTTAACATACAACGCAAAACACACACACACACACACACACACACACACACACACACACACACACACACACACACACACACACACACACACACACACACACACACACACACACACACACACACACACACACTACTACCCATATTATATTGTATTCTTGAAAAAGGAAAATAAAGTGAGGAGGATGAGGGGAAAAAATCCTCTAGGCAGGCAAAAAAAATACATGTGACACAATGAAGCACAAAGAGTAGTTGGGAAGTAGCCATAGAGAAGGAAGAGAAATGTAGTATGTTGGAGAGGTAAAGACTAGAGATGCACCGATCCTTTATAGTTCAGTTCAGATCCAAATCCGAAATCTTGGCTTTGGATTTCTGCCGATACAGATATTGTCCGATAACTATTCAAAAATATTTTTTCTGTCGGTGGTGCTATACAACATAGTTATTGTCTAAAATTTGAATTCAACATAGTTTATATATAGTATCAAAAGAAACTGACTATGGAATTAGGATCGGTACATGGATCAGTCACATGTCCGATGATACGGACATAATATCTGCTCTGTACCATCTCAAGTAAAGCCGACGCAGAAAGCGAAGTGAGGAGATGGAGGGGTATGTGGCAAAGAATAGCCCGGTGACATTTGGCAGATATGTCTGAGTATCAATGGAGCTTGTATGGGGCAGTTGTGGCGGTTATTGTCTTTTGGCAGGGAAGGGAGAGATGGGAGATGAGGTGGGGGGGGGGGGAGGGGGGACAGCCAGGAGGCCAGTCAGTCAGTCAGGCCTGGCCCTGGAGTCTGGCCCCGGGGCTTGGATTTACACTCTCCGGTCCGGGAACCACAACCTCACCCTGGGGAATAGGATAGGGACAATTGGCTCTTTAAGAATGGATGGAAATGTGTGAAGGGAAAGGGAAGGAGGGAGGGGTGGATATGAGTGATTGTGTGTGTGTGTGTGTGTAAGGGGTCTTCCAAGCCCAATTAAGCCTGACTGCATGTCGGAGGGCTGTGCCAAACATGCCCCACCTGTTTAGAGAGGGCCAAGGGGCTAATGAGCAGTGCCTGAAGGGGGAATAGCGTGCGCGCGCGAGAGACAGAGAGAGAGAGAGAGAGAGAGAGAGAGAGAGAGAAATTGGAAAGAGAATTCCTGGGAATTAAAGAATAAGGATGAAATTCCCCAGTTTTTGTGCCACTATACCCTGCCTTCTCTCTCTCTCATTATGCAGCCGTGGCAACGCAGAGACACAATGACAGGGGGATTTCACAGCTAAAATTAGCCTTTGTTATCATATGCAATCATACGGTAAAGGCTAGATGCATGTGACAGGGCAATGTACAGACACACACACACACACACACACACACACACACACACACACACACACACACACAGAGCCTACAATCAGTCCCAGTTGGACAAAAACAAGTGGCCAAGAAAATTAAAACCAGAGTCGGGTGGAGGAGAGGCAAGGAAAGCAGGGGGGCATTAGAAAATAATAAGGGACAAATATTGTGCAACAGGAGCAACAACAACTTCCCAAGACAGAATGCCTCTGTGTTGTGTTTTATGTGTGTGTCTCTGTGTGTAAGTGTGGGTGAGCTTGGGTGAAAGAAGCCCATTGTCTGGCAGTGTAACTCAAGCTCGCAGCCCCAGCTTTGCCTCAAATGAGCTGCGAGGCTATTGCATCCTTCTTTCCTTCCTTCCGTCCTTGTGTCCTCAGTCACTCCTTCCTTCCTTCCTTTCCTCAACCAGATTCAATTTCCACTGAGTAGAATAATTCAAAATGTTGGGAAATACACTCATCCATTTGACTTATAATAGCTGTTGTTTTTTTTTCAGTCTTCATGCTAAGTCGAAGCTAGGCTAAAAAACTGCTAGCTGAAGCCATAAATTGACTGTGCTGCACTTGGCAAGAAAGTAAATAAATGTTCAACTGTTCCTTTAATTATCAACTCACCAATGACTGAAACTAACATTCAGGTGACCGGAGCAGTGAGAAGAATTTAATTGCTTCTTTGATCTTCTTTTTCACGCTACATCACACAAAACGCATGTACTGCACACACACACACACACACACACACACACACACACACACACACACACACACACACACACACACACACACACACACACACACACACACACACACACACACACACACACACACACACACACACACACACACACACACACACACACACACACACACACACACACACACACACACACACACACACACACACACACACAATCAACTGGCAGCTGCTAACCCTGAGATTAAGGCCAGTGTGACAGACGTGATTTCAGGCTACATCTGTGACTGAGAGAGAAAGAGAGCAGAACAAACAATCCTAGAGTAACATGTAGCTAACATACACTGAGCATGCTGAATTGTTAATAGCTAGTAGAGAGGGAAAAAAAACACTAAGAGGTGGAGAGAAAGAAAAAAAGAGGAAGGAAAAATGGCAAGCACCATCTGTTGCCTGCATATTGTCTGTGTTCAGAGATTTCAAAAAGCTGTTCATTCCACACAAAATACAACGTAGATGAAACTAATGCTGTCAAACTATCAAACAACCTTTTATTAAAAATAAATGTTTGAATGGGGATGGATGTAAACTAAGTCCCTGCCCCTTTCCATGTTCCTGTCTTTGGCTGAATAGAAGAAAGGGATTTAAAAAAAGAGAAAAAAAGAACAGATTGTGTTTGCATTTGATGCGAGCAGGCTTTTAGTAAAGAAAAAGGAACCTGGCCTTTTGGTCATAGCTTCAAACTGAATTAGATCTCCATTAAGCCCGCCATGGAACGGCTGTGCCCCACCAGCATACCCTACTGTCAGTGCTCCTCTCCTCTCTTCTTCTGTCCGTCTAACACCATTACGAATGACACCGAAAATAATTGAAAAGCCCGCCACAGAACTTCAAACCTGCTTCTTTACTTTCTAAAAAAAATGCTTGGGAAAAGGGAGGGAGAGATAAAGAAGAGACAGAAAAAGAAAAGTGAGGAGGAGAGAGAATATTTTTTTTTAGGAGGGGGGAGTTGAAGCTGCTCATTGATATGACAATTTGATTTTCTAGGCTCTGGTGTGAAGCAGCTTAAGAGGGCATCCCTCTATAATAAGACCTGTGACATCTAGCCTCTGCAGTTTTGCGGCCCCCACCCTGTAGATATATATGGGTGTGTGTGTGTGTGTGTGTTTGTGTGTGTGTGTGTGTGTGTGTGTGTGTGTGTGTGTGTGTGTGTGTGTGTGTGTGAGAGTGAGAGGCTGGTGCATGTGTGCATCTAAGTATGTGTTTTACATGTGTATGGGTGGTTTGGATGGTGTGTGTCCGTCCCAGGCAGACTCTCCCCGGAGTTTCCAGTCCGGGATCACATGCCAGGGGAATGTGAAAGTCGGAGCAGCTGTCGGCCTGGCAACGCTGCTCGCCAACTAAGCGGAGATAGAAAGTTACCAAGCATCAGCACCCGACATTCAACACAGCAGAGGACAGGATACATGCAGGGTGTGGGTGTGTGTGTGTGTGTCTGTCTGTGTGTGTGTGTGTGCGCGTGTTTGCGTGTCAGCTTTTATAAACATTCATGTTGTCAGAAACTAATAGACATTTAGCTTAAGACCCCACCCAGAATTATTTAGTCAAGAATTCAAGAGCAGGGCGAATGCAAACGTCAGTATTTGGAGCAATTTAACATGAACAAATCGGCACAAAAAATGTATTCGAGCCTGTCAGCATCCATGATCACAATTTTGTGCCACCTGGTTGGATTTGGCATGAAATCCGCTGGTCCGCTTCCGAGGACCAAAACTAGCATAAGGCGGCTGTTCTTCCAGCACAAACTAAGCAGAAAGCCTTGGGATTTTCTCGCAATGGAAGACAAATTAAGGAGAAAAACAACTAGTGGAAGGCAGATGGAAAAAAATATACATCACATCTGACATGTTTACCCTATCCAATAAAGCGAAAGTAAACAAGAGGCCGGGGGTCAAAGCCGGAGCGCTCCGTCAAGAGGGGGAAGAAATATGTGAAAAATAAAGTCAATAAATATTCCCTTTAATGGTCATGTATGAGAGACTACACCTCAGTACAGAAATGAAAAGTTGTTTTTAAGAAAGCATCAAGATCAGGTGAATATAACGTACTGGAAAAGGGCGTATAGCATGTGTTGGTCTGAGGTCATGGAAACGTTTTCATCTGCGAAAATGAGAGCAGAGTTTCTGAAAACAATTAGAGGCCAAAAAAGACTTGTAGGAACATTTTGCCTCATTTGAAATACAAGTAAATTGCTATTTTCCTGTTAATTATATAAAAGGGGCCCTATTTTCATAGTTGTGGCCATAAATCTTCAAGTCATTATTCCTATTTGTAATAATAACAACAACATGGCACACATCAGGTTGACTGCTGAGGTCTTCCAACATGGGAATATTGCATAAAGAAACATAAAAAGAAAATGGGCGAGAAACGCAAGCAGTCAAGGTTTTAAAGCCCCAGGTTGTCAAATTTAGAGAAAAATATGAAGGAATTTTTTTCAAAGCTTTCCCGACATGTCCATTGTCACATGTTGTACATACATTTTACAGGGCGTGCAACATTTCAATTTGGCACACGAAACATCACGTGACTCCATTTGACGACACAGTCCGACAAAAATACCATATGCGCCAACAGCATTTGCCAAAAATAGAGACATATTTCAAATGACTTTTGTGGCCGAATCCCAACTGGACGGATAATTTACCATCTCTTGTCTCTTAAATAAGGTTAACCGCAGCATTTTCATGACCCGCTGCCGTTTTTGGGTATCTACTAATAAACCTGTTTCGAGGCAGACATTTTGGACTTCTTTTGACAGGAAAAGCACAGCTGAAACTAATTTGAAAACGATGGCTCCTTTCCATCAAGTGTTCCAGTGAGTTATGAGCGAGCCGGCGAGCACAGGAACCATGGACTCTGGAACTGGCTCACCCAAACAGAGTGCTGTTGTTGTTTCAGTGTTATTAATCACACCTGTGGTTTTTCCTGCTAAAAAAGGTCTACAAAGGTTCATCATGTGCTGCCCGGACTAGTGCTATTGTTCTATCCGTGATGTAGTTATGTGTTGGGAGTTGTATCCGACCATTGATTGACGCTTTTATGATCATATGTTTTGTACATTGATTTTAATATGTTACGTGGGATATATTATGGGTTTCGTGCGCTGCTAAGTGAGTGGTTTTTATGCGTGTTTGTTTTGTGAGCTCACTTAGACAAATTGCAGTGGAGTCTAATGACATGGCAATAACGTATTGAATCCAGAATCTCGCGCTCCATTTGAGCGTGTAACCTGCCAAGCTGCATGCCAGCACCGACGTTCAATGGAGGATTTATTATTGACATTTTGGGAACGCTCTCTCCTAACCTTTACCTCAAATGAGATAATTGAGCGAAAACGGTTGGCTTGATTACAAAACTCCCCGATCATCTGATTGCTTGTTTCTCTCCATGTAATACTTTGTTGTAGCAATGTTGTAGAGCTGTACCCAAGATCTCAGCAGTTAATTTGACAAGTGTAGAGTTATCCAAACAGACATAAAATTATGGTTGAAATTATATGGCTAAATGATGTGGTATTAAACAGGAATGATCTTTGATGGTTTATAGGGTGGGTTGCACACTACATGGTTTGGATGTTAGTCAGCGGAATGTCTACACTTAAAGTATCCAGTGTGTTTGTGTATTGCAGCAAATCCAACTCCTAAACAAAACAAGATTTTTGTCTGCTTGGAAGATATCAAATAGTTGTTTGGGTGGAGGCTGACATGTAATTAAATTCATGTGCCCAGCCAGGAGAAACGCGTATAGTCGAACACACACACACACACACACACACACACACACACACACACACACACACACACACACACACACACACACACACACACACACACACACACACACACACACACACACACACACACACACACACACACACACACACACACACACACAGATAACGCGTAGAGTCAGGTGAATCCGAGAGAATCCAGAACAAATCCTTGTATCAGATGCTGCGGTAGTGAGGTGCAAGAGGCAAGAGGTGGGGGGAGGGGGAACGGAGGTTGGATTGTGTCTAAAAGGGTCAGAGTTAGTGAGTGTTTGTTCATGTGTTGGTCACTGGAGAGAGACAGAGTATATTATGGCGGAAACTCACAAGAGACCATGTGCCAGGGGAACAATACACTATGCAAATGAAGCTCCTCCATATGGCGAGAGTCAACGGAGCACACACACACACACACACGCACACGCACACACACACACACACACACACACGCGTGCGCGCTACATTTTCTACATTGAAGAGCCAAGTGCTTTCCCCTCACTTTCATGCTAAATCTGCAAAGCCTTGTAAGAGCTGTATCTGCTCAGTCTGCGACAAGAGAAAAAACAGAATGAGAGGATAAGAGATGGATAGGGAGGCAAGAGGCAGACGAGAAACCATGCCAATACTGTCTTGTGCTCCTCCTCCTCTTGATTAGCCTTCGGTAGGAATTGAAGGAAACACTAAGCAGTCCTTTATCAGAGGCTGCATGCATACCTCCCACACTGGGGTCACTGCGCTAAAACCTCCGCCATGTCTTCTTCTTCTTCCCCTGTCTTCCCACTGGCCTATTAACTGTTAATCCACCCATGCTGGATCATCCCAATGTAACAAGAAACGTTATTAACTGCTGGAGAAGGATCGATCTCGAAGCACGTCTTGGAGAGCTAATCGCCCCAAAAAGCCTGCCGGAAACGTCTGTTCATCTGAAGCCTATACGACGTGTTGTCAAGTCTGATGGGGAGGCCAGTCTACCAAACGCAATGCTTTGGACAGTGACCCCCCTGTTAGCTCAAAACCTATTCTATAAGGGGAGTGATGGTGGGATAGAGGGATTAAGGACGGAAAGGGAGGAATTGGAGGAGTAAAACCTAAGACTTCTGTAGAGGTCAGACATGGAACAGCGCTGAGAACGTGTACCAAAGAAATGATGGTTGTAACAGGGGGATTTTTTTTTTGTTGCCAACCCTATACTTTATTTTGTAGCGTTTAACCTCGAGCATACAAACCAGCAGCTGGCAGAAGCTTTAAACTGGCAAACATAAATCCTTGTAAAAAGTAAATAAAACCATCTGTAAAAGGTTGGAGGTAGCCACCGCTTTCCAGCTGTGGGGTTAAATTACCCCCCCCTTAAACTTTCCCCCCTCGATGGACGGTAGTACAGCGGAGAATGTTCCACTGGAATGTGTGTTGGAAAGAAAAAAGGTAAGCAGGGGTGGAATGATGATCCTGTGAATTTCCCCCGGGGCAACATCTGCCCTTGTTGAGCAGGCCACCCTTTAAAAGGCCCCGTCCAACATTCCTGGTGCATTCCGCCAGCATTCATCACCCAGTCCAAGACAAGACCCCCCCCCCCCCCCTCCACAAAAACAAAAAAACAACACACCACTTCTATGTTCCCCTCCGCTTCCACTAAAAACCTCTGAAGCTAGATCCAGAAATGTCCAGAATGTCTGCCGTGAGACTTACCAGATCCCTCCCTCCCCTCCCTGCAGCACCGGGGTCATTGTTCATCCTCCTCTTGTTCATTCCTCATCCATCGCTCTCTCCATCTCTTTTCTCTTTTCCTCCACCTCTGCAGGGATTTGCAGCTATTTAATAGAGGCATCTACCATGTCCCACTAACTGCTGGAACAGCTGGAGCTGAGGTGCGTGCGTGCAGAGTGCTTCTCATTATGTATATATGTGTGTGTGTGTGTGTGTGTGTGTGTGTGTGTGTGCCTGTGTGTGTGTGTACGTGCATGCGCAGCTGGATGTGCGATCGGGCATGCACAGGCGAACATCTGTGCCGAGGGGAGCGATGGGAAATGATGTCGCAAGTGCCAAGCCAGGAATATCTGTCACACTCTTGACATATCAACGCGTGACACGTCCAAAATGCATGTGCACACGAGCAACGCAAAGCAGTGGCCATGGCAGTGCACAGACACAAAGATCATGAATCACCCATCTTCTAATTGTCCCTGACTTCCCCGGTCTTTTGACAATCTGCTCCTTGACAACAAGCTCGTATAACTGACAAACGGTGCCCCTCGACAACTGTTGTCTTGGGTAACTGGGGCGTTTATCAGTGGCCACCATCCCTTTTTAGAGTGGTTTCTGCTTGGCAAACCCCCTTGAAAGTTTGAGAAAAATGAACGTGGGCACTAAGCTCCATATTTAGCAACTGCTGTTGAACTCTGATGTAGCACTGCAGGTAATTGCAGAGAGTCACAGGGAAGCAGGCAGGGAGTGAGCTAAGGATGCCTGATGGGACGGGAGAGGGGAAAGGTATAGGCTAAATTATGCTGAATAGGACTGCAGTGATATCCCCTCTTTGCTGTTGAAACAATGCATCGCCGCGAAACACTTTTGGTTGAGACAGCGGCATCAAAGCAAGAATAATGGATCCTTGCAGAAACCGCGGCTCGATAGCTGGAGAAACAAAGCCCTCATTGTAATCTCGGGCTCTCTCCCGGCTCTCGTGCATTCATCCCACTGTTAATCCTTTTCACATTACTCTGACTCTACTGTAGGCCATTAGAGAGGAAGAGAATTACAATCCTACAGTAGATCTCTAATCTGTTCCATTCGGTCCTGTTCCCATGTTCAATCAGCGCTCGGCAGCACAATAAAGAAAATGCAGCAAATCTATGAAAGAAGTTAGGCGGACACATGAGAGCCACACACAAATGTTCATTGGAAACAAACACTTTTTTACGCTTTTGTATCACATGATTTTTTTTTCTAGTTTTCCTTTGTTCACTGCTGTTTCCAAGGTCCAACCTAAACATCAATGACAACCCCTTAAAGTACTATATATATATATATATATATTTTTTTTTTGCAGTCAGTGCAATAAATCAAATTAAAGCTGTTTATATATCGCTGTCTCCGATGGATGAAAGTTGCAGAAAAGTAACTAAATAGACCTTGGTAGTGAGATTGTTTTCTCCGATTTTCATTTCGGCAAAAAGTAGAGCCAAACTAATTTCAAAATGGTTCAGAACACTTGTTTTATTCAGTGATGAGCTCTTAGTAGTTTGTTGTCTTGAGTGTGCATCTTTTCTACACCCAGCAAAAATCTGATACAATTTATTTAAACCTACCGTTACATAATATATAATAAGCAGAGGCAGAATACGTTTCAAGCTCCGGCTTCAAAAACAACAGCCATGGATTTTCAATCAAGAATCATTTAAACCCATCTGTGCTCTGACGTATGGTCCGTGACACTTCTTTTTCTACACATTCGCGACGAAAAATCTCCCTCTGATGAGATTGATTCCTCGCCATCAAACGTGATAGCAGGAGCTCTATATGCAGGACAGCCTGACCGCAGGGTTAAAAAGAAGTGACCACAGACGCAAAACTACAGGACGCTATTGACTACAAGCCCCACAGATCCATATCCACCAGACAGGAAAATGGCCTGTAGGGGGAAAAAAGGCCAGCTGGAAAAATAGATGGGAGGACGAAGTATATCGTCTTCTAGGCGCCAGGGGGGCTTTCAGTAAGGATGATGAGCATAACGCATTTTTACAGGGTTTCCCGCATGGACACAGAGCAGAGGTCTCAGAGTCAGCTTCAAGGCAGGGTCCAGGGTTGTGTTTGCACAGTGTGGGGAAAACAGGCCAAAGAGCATGTGTGTGTCAGGGTGTGTGTGCTCAAAAAGAATATTGAGAAACCATGCAGGCAATAAAACCAAAAAAGCGACTTAATTGAGGCTATGGCTGAGATAGAACGGCCATAAAAGATAAGGAAGTTTCAGACTGTCTGAAGTCCAAACAATAACCCCCTTTAGCACTCTGTTCAGCTCATATACGAAGGACAAGGGGGATATAAGGAATTAGCTATTCTAAGTTTCATTTTGTCAAGAATCTTTTGTTTTATTAGGAGTGCAGCTTCAAGGGTGAGTAAGGACTCAGTTGGAAACTAGCAACAAGATTAAATTTGAATCAACCACTGAGCTACGAGCACACCTCAGCCCAAGCAGCAGACATTTAGTCTGAGAATTCAGTCTCACTTGTCTGTACTGGATGACCACATCACTAATCACCGCTACAGGGGACTTTTAATATGCTCCTAACTATCATGGAGCCTGAAGCTTTCAAGCCGATGGCATCCATTATGTGATTATGAGGGTATTCACAGTTCTCCAGGGGGCAGCGGTCAGTCTCCGAGGCTGCCAGGAATGGCACAAGGCTCGAGATATGAGACTTTTGTGATGTTTTTAGATCTATCTGACAATCTGAACGGGTCTTGCTCAAGAGAATACCTCAGCCAGGTAGATGGTTGCTCTCCTTTGGGGGACATGACCACAGGCCTTCCAGCAGAAGCAGTGGAGGATCTGGAAAATGTTACATGGGGTGGCGAATGGGGGGCAAGAGGTCTTGGCAGGGGGGCATGGGAGGACGGTAGCGGGAATCCCCATATATATTATATTGATCACCATTTCTTATAAAATAAAACATTTGTAGCCTATATCTTAAGCCTACATAGCTTACCCTATACAACACATTGCTACAACAGAAAACAGGCAATCATTGAAACATGTTATTTTGAGTGACATGACATATCATTCTAGTCTAGTGGAATTTATATGGAAGGAGAATAACAATACAGTAGTTTAAGCTGGGACTGCAGTCAGACCCTCTGCCTACCTTTCACCTGCCTGCTGATCACTACCTGCCTCTGTCTGAATATAAAACCTCCTCTTCATCCCTCACATTTATTTCTTCTTTTCCTTCACTTATTTATTCATGTCTTTAATATGATTATGTAACCTGGTTTAATTTGTGAAGCTCGTTTGCTGTGATATATGAGAGTTTTTAGTAGGCTATGTTTGGCTATTCAAACAAAAATGATCGATCTCCTAGCTAGCACTGTCAGTGTCACTGTAACTTAATGCCTCAGAAACGGCAACTCTCTCTCTCTTTTGAAACGGCGACCCACTGTTAAATTGTATGGATCCGAGCATGCAAGTTTTTTTTTAAATATTTTTATCAAGCTCTTGCCTTTACTACAATAGGCCTACAAATTAATAAAAGGGCAATATGCTCCTACAAGTCACAAGCGAGTGATTTCCCTTTTGGCCAACGATTAATGGGTGTGCTCTTATTGATGAATTAGCTACTTTTACATTGCATTACATTAATTACAAATTTAAGTTAAATTGGTGTGTTTAAAATTCACAAGGGTAAACTGACTTCACCTTCAGATGCTCGGAGCAGGTCAGTTACTCTTCGCCGGGCTGCATGGCACAGCAGTGCGCTGACTCGCTGTGTGTGATCGCCGATATGCGCATATGATGCAGGGCCGTGGCTAAGTATTTGAAGTATAAACCTTTTTTTTTTAGCTTAAATGTGCTTTAATCTTATTCCTTGTGTCTCCCTTCTTAACAGGATGAGTCAAATGGATGGCTCTTCTTTTTTTTTTAAATTAGTTGATTAATTGATAATGATTGTTAGTTTTATCTGATATCTATCTATTTATCTATCTATCTATCTATCTATCTATCTATCTATCTATCTATCTATCTATCTATCTATCTATCTATCTATCTATCTATCTATCTATCTATCTATCTATCTATCTATCTACACAATCACACAGCAGGGCACTAAGTTCTGAGGATAATGAAGCTGTCTTAAAAGTAACTTTATACTACCTCTGCTGGAATCTGAACAGTCAGCAGCATAAATCAAATATCTGGGCTACTTTCCCTAGCTTAAGGCGAAACCATTGGCTGCCATTCATGTTCGTATTCTATGAAAAACAGCTTCCACAGACATGTCTTAGTGAGGCTTAGTCAGGTTTGTGAGTGTAAAGATAAAGTCTTAATTTAATATTATCCAGATTTGCTGTGTTATTGTTATTTCACTGTGCCTGGGTTGAGGTTCTTTTTTTTCAGGTTGCTGCTGCATTACATGACTCTGCTTACTGTCAATTGGCTGACATTGGCAAGAAAGACAGAAGTCTTTGCCAGGTAACTTTTGACACCTTTAAATCCACTTTTACTTTTTTTGTGGATATTTGTTAGCCAGGGCCCTGCAGTGTGTAACTTAAATACAAATGTGCTGTTTAAATTTGTACTTTTTCACCTGGAAGATGAAGCTAAATGTCAGCCTGGCTTTTATTTTCCAAAGGTGTCAAAAGTTGACCACAGCTAAATATACTTGAATCCCTTGAAAACATATGGGCTTGAAAAAATGTTTGTCCATCAAATAAACTGTGGTGAGATTCACTGCCGTCCTGTGTCCGGGAAAAAAAAATAGGAACTTCCAAAGAGGGCCTCCTCTGTGATACCTGTTGCTTTTTTCCGGCTTGCGGACTCTCGCCAGCACAGAGTTGAGTTGTGTGACTGATCCGGTCTGATCCAGTCCCACGCCAGCCCACCGCGCGGTGGAGGTCAAGGACGCCCCCCCCCCCCAGAGCAACCTCCACCTGTCAGCGTGGGTCGGCAGGGGAGGGATTACGGTGCGACACGGGGGACAGATTAAGGAGTGACACACAAGCAGAGATCTGGAGTGCCAATCTGCCAAACAGCAGGGAGGAGCATGGCTTTTACAGAGAAGGGATCGATGTCACGTGCGTACACAAACACACACACACACACACACACACACACACACACACAAAGACACACACACACACACAAACACACTAACCGGCGGATGTTAAAACTAATGGTTTAGACGTGTGTAATTTCATTTGAACTTCTCCTCTCAGTAACGTCCAAGTCGCTTGCCTCACCAAACAGCCCTGAGTCACGGTGAATCAAATCACAGAGTAATGCTGATTCAAACGTTGCTATCTCCGCTTTAATGCGCTGTATAGTTTGAACTAGGCACTGCAGCGAGTAATAAGCCTTTGGGCCTGGATGTTGTGTCTGGGCTGTGATGCTTTTGACACACTGCTCGGGGGAGCTTATAAACTGGGGAAATCAGTGCCACCTTTGGTTTCACAGGCAAGCCTTCGCTACGTGTTTTTTTTTATTACTTTAATTGCGGCTGTGTTCTCACATATTTTTCCCAGTAATCATGCTATCATTTCATCGTCTCCGTAGCAGTTTGATCTCATTATAAAATACATTTTATTGGCTTTCCCACACTGTTTGTTTTGTAAAGCACTTAAAATGTGTTTTGAAAACTGCTAGAAAATGTGAAGTTCACTGTAATTTCGAGTCTTGCTACTCAAGTAATTGTCCAAATTGGAATTCATGAATACAACGGAGAAACATGCAGTTCTTTCTGACAGCTTAGCGCCGGTTGTTGTAGGTGAAAGTATTTCAGTGTAACTACTATAAGGTGATTCTGTTGTCCAATTGCTGACCTCATTGGAAAATTTACATAGCACACACACACACTCAAACATTACGCACAATTTGCCACTTGGGGAATGTGAGGTTGTTGCTGTTGGAAACTGTTTAAGTTAAACACACCCACACAGTAAGTTTGCATGAGAGCGAGAGAACGAAATCCAGATGACTTAATAAAGCTCCTTTGAGAATATGCACATGTGCATCTACGCCTACACTCATGACCACACACACACAATGACACACACTGATGACACACACATGCGTAAACACGTCCAAAGACACAGATGCGTTACGTCCTGTGCCCTTATCGTTTAAGATGTCCAGCTTTCAACAGGCCCTCATATTCTGTCTCCTCTCTCTCGGTTCCCTGTGTTTTCTCTCAATCTCCCTTCCAGTTAGCCACCATTCAGAAAAGAAAAATGTGAAAAACACTCTATTCTCCAAACACCGCTTTTAATTAGCTGATTTAATTAACTGATTAGCAAACTTCTATCTCAATGCTACAAACGGCAGCCGGCATTATTAATCTGTATGGCAATACTGCTGCACTTCCCACTCACTGCCGAAGCTGTTGCACTGAAAGGAAACAGGACAGCTGCCCTACTTACACACCACATGTGTATATATACACTTAACAATCAAACCACTGTAAAATTCAAATGCATCCACTATGATATGAAGTAAGTGAACGTGTATAAATATAAACACACACACACACACACACACACACACACACACACATCAGTACGCTTCAAGTCAGATGGAACAGATGCTGTGGAAAAAAATACACTTTGGTTCAGAAAGTGTCTCAGCGGTGCAACATAAGCTGTCACTTCTGCTCACCTGCTGCGAAAAATTCTGAGAGAGCATGTGTGTGTGTGACAGTGAGTGAGTGAGTGAGTGAGTGAGTGAGTGAGTGAGTGTGTGTGTGTGTGTGTGTGTGTGTGTGCATGAATGTCTCCCATTGTGTGTTATCTCTCTCTCTAACAAAGGATATAGAGGGACCCAGTTAAATTAGCAAGTTTCATTCCATCAAAGTTCATCATTATTTCATGGACTCCTGAATATTTTATATATATTTGAGTGTGTGTGGGGCTGTGTGTGAGCATGGCTTCCAGGCTTTGTGTACGGGTGTGCACAAGTGTATTTATGACTGTGCAAGTCTAGATACTGCATGCGTTGTACTGCACGTGTGTGTGTGTGTGTGTGTGCGTGCGTGCGTGCGTGTGTGCCAGCGCAAGGACATTAAGTATTAACTGAGCTGGGGGGCTCGGAGATGAATGTCCGGGTCCTCTACTATCCCAGCATGCTCTGCTGCTCTCCCGTCTCGCCTTCCCAGGATAGGAGCCTGGGGAGCTGTCAAGACGCACTGCACCGCTCTATGTATGTGTGTGTGTGTGTGTGTGTGCATTGTCTGAGGATGGGAGGCGACTCATGCAAAACCCAGTTAATAATGCTGTTTGAGAATCCCTCTTCAAACACACACACACACACACACACACACACACACACACTTTCTTAGACAGACAAGAGCGGTCCTCGTCAGACACACACTCGTACACACACGCGAACAAACAGGCACACACAGACAGGACGCCGCCCCGCTCCCTCCCTGCATGACATGTTCTTGTCTGTCCCCTCTTATTTTCGGAAAGAGGAAATAGGGAAAAGACAGAGGAAAAGACTGATTGAGGGGAGAGGAAAGAATGTGTCAGTTTCGACGGAGCGCTTGAAGTGAAGCAGGTGGTCGCCTGTAAATTTCTCAACTGCCATCCCTCCCGCTTGCCTTCCCTCGATCCTACTTCTTTTCGGCGCCATACGTTCCTCCTCATTCGTTCTCCCTATCGAGGTCGCCCCTTACTTCTGCTAGCGCTGGTGTACAGCAGCAGGTAACAGAACAAGGCAATAGAGAGAGAAATAATGAAGTAAAAAGGTGTGAGTTGGAGGAAAATATATCTGTGGAAGAGAGTCCAGCAGCAAACCCTCAAAGTCTCCACGGCTCCCCATTAGCGGCAGTTCTTTTACCAACTCGACATTGAAAGACTATTATGTAGCGGCTTGTCTGTGGAGCAGAGCAGCAGCAGAATACTAGCTGGAGGAGTGGTGATGGAAGCTAGATTGTTTTGGCAGTTTTTGTTGTTGTTGTGTAGGCCTTCTCGTTAGTCAAAGAAAAAAAGATGGAGAAAAAGATGATAGAAGAACAAGAACAAGAAGAAGCTTTCATGCTGACATCAGTGGTCCGAGCGCGCGCACACGCACACACACACACACACACACACACACACACACACACTTAGATGCAGGGTGCTGGGCTGGAAATACAGATTTTCAACAGATTGGAAACCTGAAGACTGAGTGCAGGATTAATAAAAAATGTATTCGAAAAAAAAAACAGACGGGTGGGCATTGGAACGTGGAGAAACACCTTTCCTGACTACACAACAGTGCACCCAGCCAACACAAATACGTGTACGTCACACACACACACACACACACACACACACACACACACACACACACACACACACACACACACACACACACACACACACACACACACACACACACACACACACACACACACACACACACACACACACACACACACACACACACACACACACACACACACACACACACACACACACACACACACACACACACACACGTGCTGTGTCTGGGCTTGGCTCTTCTGCAAAAGAGAGATAAGGGCACTGGAGGGAGAAGATGGCAGGAAAAAAAGAAGGACAGAGGAATGGAGAGAAAACAGAATAGTGGAGAAATTAGTGAAGAGGTGATTCTGAGACGAGAGAGATCACAAGAGACGGCTCAGGAGGAAAACAACTGGTGATTACACACCCACACCCACACCTACAAACACACACACACACACACACACACACACACACACACACACACACACACACACACACACAAAATGGGACTACACAATGTGCACACTTATAAAGAAGTCAAACGAATACAAACTTGTCCGACAGGCTGATTGAATGGAAGAAAGAAATAGGGCAATCCCATCTGGCATAGCAGTAAATGTCTCAACTCGGGGATAAGACACACACACACACACACACACACACACAAGCACGCAAACACACTGCGAAGAAAATCAAATAGAGACACAAAGACCTTCAGACCTTCAAAGTCGAGTTAACATTTAACCAGCTCGCTAAATCCACACACGCGGAGCTTTGAGTGTGTGTCTCTGTGTGTATGTGTGGTGACCTGAGATTGTAAGCGCTTGTAAGACTAACAAAGTGTGTGTTTGTTGTGTGGCTCAGGGATTGTGTTTGTGTGTGGAAAAGCCACAAAGGACAGTGCAAATTGTTTGATTAACAAACCTGCGCGACCCAACTTCGAGTCTTGTGAAAACAGAACTGATTTAGACGAGCACACATAATGGAAAAGATAAAGATTTTTTTTTATTAAAAGGGGGTTCTTACCTGTTGAAGGAGGGGGCCATGTTGAGGAAGATGATTGGACGCCCATGAAAGAGACAAAAAAAGAGAGAGAGAAAAGACAGGGAACGGTAAATAATGAGTTACATTGACATGGGGGCGGCACAACCATAGACCTGTATATAAAAGAACGAAAAAAGCAAAACGTGTCCTAACAACAGAAGGGACACACTGTGTACACACAAGATCACCATGTAACATCCCTAAGCAAATACATCGTGTGAGATCAACAGCTCTGAATGCCACTCAGTAACTTGAAGGTCGGAAGAATTCGTTTGACAGAAAGACAAGTTGGGGAAAAAAATGGACAGAGAGACAGGTACAGCGACAGAGGGGAATGGAAGGACGGTCAGAAGGACACATTTAAATGTGGGTTACCTGTTGATTTGGAAAAAAGGAATGACAATTAGAAAAAAAAAAGAGAGCGTGATGGACACATAAGTAGACATCTGGACACTGGACGGACTGTCAGAGGCCAGGGGTTTGTGCAAAACAGCACGGACAGGATGGAATGCCTGACACCTCATTATTATAAATGAACGAGAGACATGTGCTCAAAGAGGGCCAACACACACACACACACACACACACACACACACACACACACATACACACACACACACACCCTCCTCCCTGGAATTAGGCGATAGAGCAGATGGACAGGTAGAGACATGGGGAGAGAAAGGAAGAAGAAGTAGCGAGGGAGCGAGGGCCTAGTTTGCTTTTGTCCTCCTCCAGATCTTTTGCTGGTAAGGGCCAAGCTTCAGAACGTCCGTCCAAGTTGGACACTGACTCGCTCGCTCGGCAGGTATGTTCAGATGGAGTCAGACAGATGGACAGAGTGATTAGGAGAGAAAGTGACAAATTGAGAGAAAGTGTGAAAAGAGAAGAGAGAGTGGCGGTGTGTGTGTGTGTGTGTGTATGTGTGTGTGTGTGTCTGAAATAAGCCTGATGGCATTTGTTGGCTTCTATCTGATGGAGGTAGAGAAGAAGAAGGGCAGGATAGAGGGATGACAGGGGGAGCACAGGTAAGAAATGGAGAGACAGGGAAAAGACATAGATAGCATCTCTTATTCCTCAGAGGAAACACGTCCCAGTCTAGATATCCATGGCAGTCAACACAGTTAGAAAACGTATGGTGGGGTGGGTGTGTCTGTGTGTTCATGTGCACTGCAGTAGGTGAGCAGGCTATGAAGTCACATTACTTTGACCTCAAAGTTAAATTAATCAAAAGGACATGAGGCAAAGCTGACAGCTAACGTAATGGTCATGCATATGTATTAACCCATTAAAATGCAATTTTACTATGAAGCTCACTCTCTCTGAGACACACACACACACACACACACACACACACACACACACACACACACACACACACACACACACACACACACACACACACACACACACACACACACACACACACACACACACACACACACACACACACACACACACACACACACACACACACACACACACACACACACACACACACACACACACACACACACACACACACACACACACACACACACACACACACACACACACACACACACACACACACACACACACACACAGGTTGAAGTTGGGAACAGACATCACGTTCTAACCTCCACTCAGGCACATGAGTCAATAATGAGAGGATAGTGAAAGCGAGGCGAGCTGCTCGTTAAGCTGCTTTCCCCTCATTTATTGAAGGACCATTCTGATTTATTGGGTCTCATTTTCCCCACATCTGCTACGATAACATCGTCCAAAGGGATGGGAACGGACCGGTCAAGAGATCACACAGATTTTAACCGAGCCGACAGCTTAAGCCGCTTTACCTAGAGCACTTTATTTAGAGATAAAAACTGAGCGGGAGCAACACACCTGAAATGTGTGTAATAATCCCCTCATTACGAGCATTCAAGCAGAAAGTTGGCCTGTAAAGTCCTTTTACTTTTGATTCTTTGAGGGGGGAACTCCACTGATCGAAAAAATGTGAGCGTTAGTCATACATGAAAGTTGTATTTAAGGGAAGTGGAGGTTATTCTGGGACAGTTTGCACTTTCTCAGCATTTAACTTGAAGAGGGTACTTTTCTTATAACTGATAAGATGCTGGGAAGCTGGATATTATTTCTAGTATTTCATATGAGTCCTTCTTCATTTGCAAATTCAAGTAAAGCTATTGTTATCAGCACTGCTTCGGTACAAAGTTGCAGAGGAGTCTCGTCTGTGTTGTTCACTGGTGTGAGGCGAAACGCACGTCCGAACAACGTGCCTAAATATAGCTCTAGAGCTCTTTCCACAATGTGCATGAATGTAAACAGAAGCTGAAGAACAGCTAAGTAGAGCACAGTTTTTAAATGTTGGTTCTTAATAGGCCATTTCTGATTTATTCTCAATTTTAAAAAAAACTAAAGTGTACTGGCCTAACTGAAAGGAAGTGGTTTGACCCCTTTGGTCCTCATTTCTTTTGTCACTCAGACATTTGTAGCTGGATAAGAGCTTCCTTAACAGCTTAACAAAGATGATGCATCAGCATCTGCTGCAGGATGTGGATCACTGCACTGATTAGCACACACATCCCCTTAGACACTGCCTGTTGTCATCCTAATGCACAGCAAAGGATTATCCACTATTTATGAAATGAGATTGTGAATAATTAAAGGTCCCCTTTTTTTCTTTCATTTCTCAGGGTTTACAAAATGGGGTACTCCAGAACACTAATTGAACCATTGTGAATATTTTCTTAAAAACGTTTCCACTTCATCCATCCATACTGTCCATTGTTTACTGAGCAGAGATGGATGATGGCCAGATCTTATCCACCTCTCCCAACAGGAGTTGCAGTAATGCGTAGGTACTTTAGCCGACCCCTCCACAAGGTCCTGGTCTGATTGTTTTGGTCCAGAGTGAAATTACACGGCCCGGTTTCTTATACGGCCCAATAATCTGAAATAAAGGGAAAAACCCTTCTAGTTTGAAAAAGCTGCTTCGAGTGATTTAGCTGTAAAAAAAAATGACCTCAGATAAGGAGACCGGCACAAACTGGCAATGTGCGCTGGCGAACCAGCGACCCAAGAAATACGGCAATCAGTGTAAAATGTGTTGAAATAAGTTGGTGAGAGATGACTGACCAAGTAAATCCAACCTTCAAAATAGAATGCAAAGTTGCTCTCTTTTTTTCTTCTCATGTGGCACCTGTGACGTATATACGGAGCTTGCACGCATGCAAATATATACAGCTCAGTGAGTGATGATAAAGAGTAATGAATATGGCCTGACTGTGAAAAAAACTATTATCTTATTAA